>NC_051310.1:96310315-96613345 GCF_015220235.1 Choloepus didactylus
CTGTTATATCAAATTCTGCTCCTCATTTTTCTCTCTTTGGAGAAAGCAACATGGCCTCTGGAATCTTAGGAGACATGGAGCCCTGGCACTTAGTAGCTATTTTGACTTTCGAACAGACATGGTTTCACTGAGACTTTCTTCACCTATTTAAAAATAAAATAAAATTATATATATATATATATTCATTAGCGTTTGTGAAAATTAAAATGAGAATACAGATAAGTGCCTAGAACAGTACCTGACACACAGTGAGATCATAGCACTCTTTCAGTGAGGAGGGTAAAAAGGGGAATCGAGTACTGGGCACTGGGTGAGGAAGTAGACCAAAGTATTAGGTTGCCTGTAACCTTGAGGTCCTTTGAGTCAATATGTGGTTATTTTGCATTCTCTTTAGTAAGGCTCTTTTGCTTATTAATTCCTAAAAGCAGAAATCTAGGCTCCCTTTCTCCTCCCCAAAAAAGTGGGTTAAAAACAAAGATGCATAATTTGCTGCAGGACTAGTTAAAGCCGTTAATATGCCTGGGTATACTGTTTCCTTTTCTTGTCTGGTGAGAAATGAAGTTCAATAAGTAGTACATCACATGTTTTGATGAAATTAATTTGGTCCTTTATATCTATAGCCCTCTCCTGATTATCAGTTTACCAACCATATGGGGGGGGGGAGCTTAGATTGGTATGATTTTGTGTAAGGAAGCCCATGACGTCTCCAAAGATTTGCCTCATATTTATGTAAATATGTACTAATCTTTATAATATTTTTAAAAAATTTGACAGGAAATTAGCATAGGGCTTTCTTGACTACAGTTTATGGTAATCCACTGTTTTTATTCTCAGAAATTTCAGTTAGTATTTACCTTTTATCTGCCATTATCCATAATTCTAGAAGGCAAATTTCTTTAGCACAGTGAGAAATAATTCTGGTCCTGGAGACTTGAACTTGTTTCAAAAGGCCAGGTACTTGCTCATCAACTTCTCAGCTATCTTGAATGTCAGTGTTCTTTCTGTTATGTTTGTTCTATTTGCAGTGATTTGTTCACCATTTTCCCTTACTGGAGAGGATGTGGAGGCAGCATTCTCTAGGTGCTGAGAATTCCTACTTTCTTGCTGTCCTCTGTTAACATAACACTGTCTTCTCCACGTTGTGCACACATCTCATCCTTATTTTGAAAGTAATGGAAAGGTCCTTTTTGCTGTCTTTAGCTCTTTTATTTTGGTAGACCCAATTAATTCTGGTTTTTAATGTTCTGGACATACTGCCAACCCACCCTTGGTTGGTATCTGCTTCTTCCATCTTCTGTGCATGTCCTTTTGACATAAGATTTATGGAACGCAGTAGAGTACACCTCTGTCTACCATCAGTCTATTTTGGAACTACTGTGATATTGGGGCGAGCGGGCAGGATCCTCTCCTTTTTACCTCATTGGAATCATTCATGATTGATTTTTTTAGACTCTCTTGTTATTCCCAAAAGGAATTTTATCTTAGGGTCTGTTATCCTAGAGTCTTTTTTAAATTTTCTTTCTCCTCATGTGTTTGAAATAACTATTCCTAAAGTCCAGCGTCCATGAAGGTCTCTGCCTATCTTTTCCCTTCCCTAAAATCCCAAGAACATGGGAACACTTACTTCCTCCCAAAATTCTCATCTTCATTATCTGTTTGAAGTGACATTTGTCTTTTGTTTTCTGAGAGAACAAATTTTCAGCACAGCACTCAAAGCCAGGATCAGCTGTTGTCATTTATCAGACTGAAATTCCCAGCAGACTGTTGAGTCACCCCTTTGTGCCCATTTCTATTAGCAAAATACCTCCTGGACCTTACATGTCCAGGCAACCCTAGGACAATCCCTCAGAAATATCACTTCTCATGCTATCCTTTTACTTTACTTCCTTGCCACCAGTCTCAGTTCTGCCTCTTTCTAGGAAGTATGTGTATCTTAACTCTCAGGACTATTTGCCCTCTCATCTCTTTGAAGCAAAATGTGTTTTTACCTTGCCTTATCCATGCACAAATCTCTCTGTGCCAGTCCTCAGTGACCCACGTGAGCTCCCATTTATTTACCCTCTTGTGTGGTGACTGTATATGTGTCACTCACACTCTATGGATTGGTTAGAAGGCAGTCTCTGTACCATTGTCACTGGTCACCTTTCTTAATATACCTCCCTGACACCAGTTGGCTAACATACTCACTGCCTTACAAAGAAGCTGTTTAGAGTTGATCTGAATTTTTTTTTTCCTGATTTGGTTTGCAGCCCTCTTCCTTATACTAGAGAATCTCCTCCTAAGGCCATTTTCTCATTGCTTACAAAGGCTTCTTTTTTTACTGATAGCCACTTCTCGTGTCCAAGGCCTGTCAACATAGTCAGCTATTCACGTCCATGTTTTACTTCTTTTCTTTTTAAATCACCACCTTCAACTAGAAAATGAGATGAAGAAATCTCCTGTGTCCCCAAGGCCTTTGCTTCTTTTCTGGATCTTCAGAGATCTTTCAAGAAGACTTCAGACTTTGCTGACTAATTATTTCTCTAAGAATTGTCACAAATTAACTTAGGTCTTTGTTATTAGCTACATGAGTTTTCTTAGTCTCTTTTTTAAACTTAGTTCATTTGGCACGGATTGCTGAAACAAGAAATCCTTTAAGTGGATAGATTTGTTTATGGTCAAAAATGAGAAATTTTGTAGGAAAATTATCATCCCAAAATCATTAATCCATTTTATCTGGGGAAATAATCCCAAGAAAAGCAGCCTTCATTACTTGTAAAATCTACTTTTCTAAAGGGATTGTTCTGTTTGCCCATGAAAATTCTTTTAATGGGCTTGATTGAACATCAGAATTGCTATGTGTTTTGAATTGTCATGTGGCTAATAAATTGTCTCTTTGTGTTTCTTCTGTCTAATCTGTTAGCCTCTTTCATTTTGCTCTTCATTGTTTTTGTCTTTTACAGTGACCTTACCTTTTAAATTAGATATTATTACAGTTTAAATCACAGCTGTGGTTATTGTAGTCATGTCTTCTTTTTATATGTGATAGAATATATGTGCCTTAATGTATCAAGAAAATCCTTACTAAGTTTCGTTTACTTTTCCTTATCCACATACGGGGTTCTTTTTACATTTCATCAGCGTTCCATAATTCAATTCAACAATGATTTATTGAGCTGTTATATGTCAACACTGTGTTAAATGTGATTCCTGCTTTGAGAGAGGAGTTAAGGTGACAAAGCTTAGTTATTTAAAACAATTGGAAATTAAAATGCCATTGAGTTTAGTACAAAAATACAGTTTTTCAGCAAAATTTTATGAGAAATTGGGATTAGCAGAATTTGAAACAGTGAAGGTCTCTTGCAAATGATGACACTTTGAAAAGGGGTTTGACAGAATAATTTTGAGTTTAGCAACCTAGTACTAAAATGACTTTCTTGGTCATGGGTTTTATAGAAACTGCTGTTTGGCATTGCCTCTCTACTCCTAGACACTTGATTGGTTGAATCCAAGCATTTATCCATATTAAATTTTGTCTTATTAAATTTGGGTCCTTATCTAGTTATCCTGTTTCTGTCAAACTATTTATTACCTTTCCAGCTTCATGTCAGCTTTGGATTTGATCACCTTGTCTTCTGAATCTTCAAGTTGTTAATTATAATAGTAAGGACACAAAGCTGTGAGCAGGGCACTGACACCTCACTAACAACCTCCTTCCAGCGTGGGGTCAACTTAACATCCATTTCCTATAAGCTTTTAGCTGAATTCATCTATATAATAGCAATGAGTCCACATTCCCCATTAGGTTCACAGCATCCTTTATCTCATATTTGTTTGAAGCCCATCTGCATCCTGTCAACCACATTTGCTTGATTTAGCAGTCTGGTAGGTCTATGACAAAAGGAAAAAAGGTTAGTGTGACCTGGTTTGCAAGAAGAAAAAGCAAACTGATGTTTTCTAATGCCTATCAATTTCTTTGTGTTTTTTTTTTTTTAATTGAAGTCATTTCCCAAATATTACCAACAACAGAAATCATAAGTTGAGAGAAATATCTTCCTCCTATGCAATCAGACTTTCATTTTCCATCTTCTTTTACAATCCTTGTCCGTAATTTGTACATTTTGTATAGCTGTAACCTTTTGGTAGAAGCAATTTAATGTTCTGCTCTTTACATTTATCGTTTATTTCGTAAGCATGCTTCCATTTGACTACATAGTGTTCATAATTTTCATTTTACTATCTGCATAATACCCTATCAGTTTGATGTGTTATAATTCACGCATCATCCCAAAATTGGAAATTCACTATGTTTCCACTTTGTTTACTATTGAAGAAAACATTGCTGTGAATAGGTGCTTGCTTTTCTAAACTCTGAAAGAAAAAAAAAAAAAGCATCATCATACTTTTATCAAAAGGTTATAGAATCTTCAGATCAATTTTATTGCCTGTTATGGAAGAATAAAATATATACGCAAGAATCTATAATGCCATAAAAGAACAGATAAGGTTCAGTGAAGCTGAAATGGTTTATCTTCCACTTAGGGCATCAGAGAACACATCATGGAGCAAGTTGTTTTCACATAGGCCTTGAAGGATGAAAAAGATTTGAATGTAGAGTTGGGCTAAGTGTATACTAAGTTGAACAAACTGTGAGGTCAGAGTGAAATAACCTCAAATGTGTACTGTGGGCAGTGAGTGGTTTGCCTTGGCTAGAGTATAGGGGCTGCAATGGCAGTTAGAGCGGTTGAAGTAGTAGGTTACTGCCAGGGCACAGAAGACCTTGAATTTCAAGACTGAGACATTTATAGTATGGTCATTAAAAGTCAAGTTCTGATCAAGACTGTCTTAATTTGATTAACCTGATAGGAGCCTTTTCCCTGGTTCCTTGCATACAGTAGGGCACACAGAGACTTGTCTTTAGATGAGTAAACAAACGAGTATGGTGGGATGAAACAGATATCCAGTTGAAGGGGTATCAGAGTATTCACAGGAACCATATGTTTCCTCATTGAGGTGGGTTTATTAATTTCTCAGTGTTAACAGTGGCAGGTTTCAAGGGTCTTTGAATGCATCCAGTCATTGGACAATCCTATCATGAAAGCCAAGTGCACTCGGAAGGTTTTTTATAACTGTTTTCCTTTGTTCAGTGATCCATCACTGTGCCCCACCTTTAAGATGTAGGTTTAGTGGAGTTAAAACTGAATGGCTCAAAATTACATGATTAATTACATTCAGTTTCAATTACAATTATTAATCCAGGCTGCTGGCATGACCCATGACCCATGGTCTCTACAGCAGCAGGCAGGTGGCAAGGCCTAGCGGGGCTTCACTGGCCTATACATTCATGGTCTGTTTGTCCCAATTTCCTCAGTCTTTTTACCCCTTGTTTTTTCTATTTACTTCTATAAACCACCTTAAAACTTTTCTTAGAATGAGGTAGCAGAATAAATAAAGATTACTAGTCACATGTTAGCTATTATAGTAGATTTTTTTTCTTTTGTGGATCCCAGACAAATAACATATTGCCTAAAAGGAATCACAAATGAAGATAATAATTGTTCTGCTTTTTTCAGAGCTTTTAAGACTATACCTGAAGTTTTGCTTTTGGTTCTGGGTACCACATTACAAGAGAGTTATAAATAAGTAAGAGTAGTTCCTATAGGAAAGTGGTCAAGATGGGTCTGAAAATCAAGGCCTAATCACAGAAAGAGTGGAGGTGCTTAGTCTGGAGAAGAGAAGGCAAGATAGCTGTCTTCAAGTAGCTTAAAGGCTGATCTGGGGAACAGGGATTAAACTTGTCCCATATGATAAAAACTAGAACTAATGGTTAAAAACTTCAAGGGAACAGATTTGGGGCTCAAGAATTGTTTACTAATCAATTAGGGCTGTCCAAAGAGGGAATGGGTTGCCCTGGGAGGAAGTGAGTTTTAGAAGTATTCATACTTGGCATCAGGTATGTGGTAGAACCTTTTGACCCTTAAGTTTCCTTCTAACCCATTGTCCTGTGATCCTGTAACTCTTGAGATTTATAGTATAAATGACAGGGGAAAAGGGCTGAATGTAATTGGTAAAATGGAGTTCCTTTTGCAAAAGGTAATGAGTTCTGTGCTTGAAGTGTTGAATTTATAGGAAGTTGGGCTGCACTTTGGAGATCCCCCAGCAGAAACTGTAAATAAGTGACTGGAGGCCAGGTGAGAGGCCTGGCTTACAGGCAGAGTCTTTGGAGTCCCAGGATAAAATTAGTAGTTGAATCCACACAAATGATAAGTAAATAGGCTTTCTGGAAGGGAGAATTTATTGAAAGAAAACTAAAGAGCCACAAAGAATCCCCTTAGGAAGAAGGAAGAAGGGTTAGTGAATTAAACAGTAGAATGGTGGTGAGAAGGCCAGGAGGAGTATCAGGAGAGCGGCCCAGGAGGTGTTGATCAGTAGCTTCAAATACCTCAGACAACTCATGGAGAATGAGGATTGAGAAAAGAGCATTTAGGTTAGGAAAATGAAAATTGTGGCTTCAAGGAAGCAGTTTAATTAAAGCTAGGGGCAACTAATGGAGCCTAGGTATTGAAGAAAGACATTGTGAAAAAATGAGACATTACCCATTTGAAAAACGTAGGCAAGAAAGAAAGGAGAGTGGTAGCTGGCTGGGGGGATTTGAAAAGTGTTACTTTCATCACTAATGGGATTTTGAATTTGTTTTTAAGCCAAACCTAGAAATAAGGAAGGTCCATCAGAGTTTTTTGTTTTTTTATTTTTAAGGCCTTGTGACACAGTGTCTTACCATTCATTTACCTTTATCCTACCTACTAATCACCACCAGGGGGGAATCTGAGTCAGTTTGGGAGTCAGAGAATTTTGCCCCATTTCCTCAGTTTCTGGTTTAAAATGTAAGTAAAAAATGTCAGTGACCCACACACCAGATTTGTCACATTGTTATTTAAGAGGGCAGAGTCCAGGACCCAAGGTGGAGGTTAAAGGGGACTTTAGCTCAGTTTAACTGTCATGTTATATTTAATGATATGTTCATTAATTTTATTCTTTTAAATGGTAGAGGGAAGAGGAGGCATTAATGGGAGTATCTGCTGTCTACAGCAAATTCTTCACAATAGTCTGTGATTTTCAGATTATTTCTGTTCTTTGCCAAGACTGTTCTACTTCTAGTTGAAAGGATAATTTGAGTACCCAGAGACACTCTTACAGAATGCCAGTCAGAGGGGAAGATGTTTCCCTCTTGGGTGTAAGGCACAGTTGTTCCTAAAGAAGAATTAAAAGCATCAACCGAGAGAACTTGCTAGATTTTTTGTGATGTGGCAATAGAAATTGTTACCAGACATTAAAGATTCCAAAGAATATCAACTTTCAGGGGAATAAAACTCTTTTATGCTCATGCCACTTAAATAATCAGTTTAAGAAAAATATGAGCAAGCATTTATATGCTGTGATTTTAAATTTTAGCATAAAAATATCACTGTGCCAGCTGATGGCTCATTAGGTCCACTTAGCCTATGTCATCATTATCATCAGGTTGATAATATCTCACAATTATTAAAATGTTTTAATATTTACAAAGCTCTGTCACACTCATCTCACTGGATTTCATACTTAAGAGACAGTTCCTGGATGAAATTGTATTGAAAGTTCTTTTCATAATCTCCTTGCAGGAATTATCTTTGGGTAATGAGACTTGGGGTGATTTCACTGTTTCTTTTTGTTATCTATTATTTTACAGTTTTTCTATAATTGTTGTGTTTTACTTTTTAAATAGACACTTTTTAAAAAATTTCCTATGCTTTTGCAAACCAAAATTATTGAGAACAGTTACTCATTACTGGGTGGTTGCAAGCTATATACATAGTTACATGTCTGCCTGTGGATCAAGACATTTGACTGTTCAATAAATTTAAAGGATTTATGGCTTTGCAGGTCGGGTCTATGCTGTCTTGTCAAAGAGGGAAGGTCGAGTGCTTCAAGAAGAAATGAAAGAAGGGACAGACATGTTCATCATAAAGGCTGTGCTACCTGTTGCCGAAAGCTTTGGCTTTGCTGACGAAATCAGAAAGAGAACGAGTGGCTTGGCCAGCCCACAGCTGGTATTCAGCCATTGGGAGGTAAAAACCCCAAACCCCATTCCTTCCTTCTCATCTATGGATGTGCTTGCTACAGATGAGGCCAAGAGTAGCAAACAGAACTTACTGTGCCACTTGGCCTTCCTGTGGTTCTGCTCAGTCAAATGGAAAGGAGAATGCAGATAGCATTGTATGATCCTTAGATTATATGTGGTGTATAATGCATACACCCACATATACATACACATAAATCCGTTTTCTCTTTTTATTAGGTATAAATCTAAAACTCGGAACATGTAATCCTTTTTATCATCTCTAAAAGCACAGTTTAGATTTTCAAAAGAAAATCACAGACCCTTTGAAAGTGAAGCCTCAAGGAACTTTCCTTCTGGGGAAAATAGTATCTTCAGCATTTAGAGGATAACAGTTATGCTTCTGGCAAGGGACATCTTTAAATTATTATGTATTATCTATTCTTCAGTTCCCATTATGGAGATTCAGGTTTCTGTGGCTTTTTCAAGTGTTATGGAATTGAAATGCCTCATCAAAACATGTAATGTCGGTGTAGGTAAAAGTAGGTGAAAAGACAACCTTGCCTGTAATCAAAAATGAAAACACAGCAGATCTGCATTGCTGGGGAGAGAAGAAAAAAATGTGAATGCATTGTTCTTTAACTAAGGCAAAAAAAAAACAAGAGGGGGCAGGACCTTCCTGAGCAAAGCCTTATAGGAAAAATAGGAGTTAACCAGCTATAGAGAAGGGTATTCCAGTCAAGATGTGCCACAATGAGAAAAGGCTGGAGAAGGGAAACTGCATGGCCTGTTCAAAAAACCGTTCGTTATGTTTCAAAACAAAGCCTAAGGCAAGGAATAGAGTTTTTTAAACTGGACAATTTGAGAGTTTGTTTCAGAAAGCAGTTTTTGTTGTCACTGTTTGCAGTGACTCTAAATAAAAGTTCACGTCTTTTATTTTTACCATGGAGGTTTGTAGTTTACTGGAAGAAGCATAGACTTTGGAGTCGCCCAGTACACTTGTTTGAGCAAATTATGAAACCTCTCTGAATTTCATTTTTGCCCCTGAGATTAGGTGTGTCAAATGTCTAGCTAGTGCTTGACAATGGTAGGCTTTCACTGGTGTGAATATTGGTTGTCTTGTCTGTCATTCTCAGCGTCTACACCACATTCATTTGATGTGCTCTTAGCAGTGTGGCATTGCACTGGGCCTCACATGGACAATTCAGTCTCTTTCTTTAGCTCTGTTTAAACAGCACTCATGGTTTAGGTTCAACACTAAGCTGTTCATATTTCTCTTACTTTCTTTAGCTAGAAAACTTTAAATGAACAGTTTAAACATGGATAAACCTCGAAGACATCATGTTGAGTAAAATAAGCCAGACACAAAAAGATAAATATTTTATGTTTTCACTTATAAGAAACAGCTAGAAGAAGCAAACATAAACTTCATAGAGACAGATAGATGTTTGTTGGTTTCCAGAGGCAGAGGGATGAGGCAAGAAGACCGAATTATATCTTAAAGGGTAAAAAATTTCTGTTTGAGGTGATGAAAAAGTAGGGGTTGTGGTGAGCAGTGATGATAGCACCATATTGTAAACGTAACTAATGCTTCTGAATTATACACTTGAATGTAGTTAAAATGGGAAATTTTAAGTTGTATATTTGTTACAACAATAAAAAGTTTAAAAAAATAAACAGTTAAATTTAGATGATAAAGGAGAACTGGAATAATTGGGGGAGAATTTTCTTTTTTAAATGAGACTTATAATCAGATGAATCAGCAAAATAAAGAAGGATGACACTTTCAGAAAAACTGACTTTGGACAGGACAAATTTGATTTTAATTCAGTAGGTTCATATCCTCTACGTCGATGCAAATGAAATTGCTACTCTGAGACACTCAGTTGTGTCTGACTTTTTCTTAAAGTCACATTTTTATGTTTGATAGAGCCAAGGTTAATGATCTGATTTAGGTGTCTTAGTCAGGACAAATCTCCATTTTAAATAGTGAAATTTCACAACTTCATCTGAAAAATAAATGTTTTGATGGTTGTTTCAGCATATCCTATCTTAATAGATATGATATCTTGCCTGTATATCACTACTGCATTTCCTTGTATAGAAAACAGTAGCCTCAAAACATTTATTAATCCCCAGTTTCTTATGGGTAATAATCCCCATTTATCCAGAATTCAGACTTTTTAGTTTTGGTTTTTGGCACTCAACTTCTATATGTGACTACAAACCAGTAGCAAATAGAAGGAATATATTTAAAAAGGTAACTTCTGAAGAACTATGTCTGTAGTATAAATATATTGCTGATATTCCTAATGAAAAACATTACATGGTCCTTTACCATTGTGACCAGACATGATTACAGGGCAATGTAACTAAATGATATTTAGAATAGGAAAGAGATCTATTCCACTTCAAAGTAGTGACCCTGAGAGGCAAAATGCTTCTTCCGTGGTGCTGGCATTGCTGAAAACTTCCTTCAGAACTTGCCTTCTGCCTCTGAATATCTTAGGGACAAGTCATCCATCTCATGAAAATGACCTTGATCAACACGGGTGCACAAAACTGGTCTCTAGTATGTTTGATTTAGAACAAAGGGTCAAGTGATCACTGGCATTATCTTAATGCAGGTCCAAAGCAGGCATTCATAGCTGTTGTAATGGCATTATTTTTGGAAGAATTATACATTTGAAATCATCTGTTCTATTGTTTGTATAAAAATATCTGATCATTTTACAGTCCTACCCTTGAAAGTGATTTTGTAAAGCACATTTTTAAAAAGCATCTGTAAGTTAACGTTCTCATCACTTCCTAATTGGCATATATGTTGGTTAGGAAACAGGTAAGGCTGCTCTAACAAAGGGATCCCAAAGCAGAATGGCTTAAATGAATTGGAAGTCCAGAACTGTTGTGTGGCTCACTGTGGTGGGAACCCAGGCTCCTTCTGGCTTGCTGCCTTTCTCAACACTTGGCTTTCACTGATGATCCAAAGTAGCTATTCTGCCTCTCACTGTCATATCTGCATTCCAGCCAGTAAGAAGGAGGAAAGGGGAAGAGGAGGGCATACTGCTTCCCTTTAAGGACACTTACAACAGAATGTTGCAGACATTGTTTTACCCTCATCACATTGCCCAGACCAGTAATAATGGCCATATGGAACAAGGCCCTACCTAAGAAAAAAGCTGGGAAACATAGTCTTTAACTAGGTCAGAGGTCAGCAAACTGTGACCCAGTCTCTTTTGGTAAATAAAATTGTATTGGAATATATCCATACCCATTCATTTATATATTTCTATCGCTGCTTTCAAGCACAGTTGAGTAGTTGCAACAGAGACTATAACATTTACTATCTGGCCCTTTATAGAACAAGATTGCCGGCCCCCACCCCCTGAACCCTGGTGGCCGTGTGCCCACCTGAGATATCTGTTACTAAAGAAAAAGAGTAGAATGGATATTTAGGGACAACTAGTATAAAAACATCAAGCTTTTACTGAATAGGCACTTTTTGTTTAGTGAAATCTGTGATGGGTTTCAACCTCCTTTATCTCTCAAAATTAAAAAAAAAGGCTGAAAATTAAGCCTATGTACTTAACAGTTTAAAAAAATATTAGTTTCTGGCTTAAAAATCAGTCTCTTAAATAACTTTAGAGAAAAATATTGTCAAGAAAAGTTTTGCTCCAGTTTTAGACCATCCTTTTGTCATCCCCTTGCCACCTGTATCTCAAAAGCTTCAACTCTTTGAAAGTCTTGAAAACTATGTTGTAATTAAATGACATTGATCTGATATTTCTTGGCTGTCCTGGTTTTTCCCCTCACAGTTTAGGTTTAGAAATAACACAGAGATCTGGCTTCTCACTCCAAGGCACTTTTATTCATTTGTATTCTGCTGCACCATATAATTTACAATCAAGAGCTTTTGAGAGAAAGTGCTTCAAAAAATAGAGAAAATAAAATTACAGGCATTTTCTATGAGGAAACCTTTTAAGTCAGCAGTCTCATAATTTCTCTTTCTATGTTTTATCCTTCTATGAAAAAGGAAGAAAAGGAGCTAATAACAGGCACAGTACGAAAAATAATACCAACTGGTGTTGTTGTACATATATATCAGCATAACCTCAAGATTCACCATATAAAATTGAGATTACCCTGAGGGACAGGATAAAGTTCATATAGGATAAGGAAGATGTGATTATAATAGCACCAAAGAAGTTTATTTTGGATATGGGTGTTTCCCACCTGCCAGCCATAATCATAGTGAAAATTGGGCAAAAAATTGAAATTGAAAGCTTTTTCTTCTATACTTTGTTATTGTTATTTGTTTGTTTATTGTAACAAAATGCCCCAGGTAGCAGCTAGCCCTTATATTACCTTTGTGTGAATTAGAAAATGGCATCCCCTTTTAGCTGTTGAGTTTGAATATATATATTCTCCCTCTAGACAAATGAATTTTGGACAGACCAGTTAGAATAGTGAACCCCTACCTCTGAGCTGATAGCAGGCCATGCTCTGTGGCCTGTGGGGACCTTTCTGTAGAAAACAACTTGGACTAATATAGGAAGTAGCCTTGTCCTTGCCCCACATCAGGAAATTCAAAACTAGCTTAAAGCAGTGAGGTATTACTCTGTTTTCCGTGTTCCTAGAGCTTGTTTGGCGTTGAAGTCAGTTGCTTCAAGATGTCCATGCAGATGCAGGAGTAGAAAACTGAAAACAGCAACCACCCTGGTTAGATACAGGAAGCATAAGTGGCCAAGCCTGCAATAAGGAGTGGCCTAGAGCTGGTCTTCAAAGAAGCTGTTAGGGAAGACAGAGGTGAAAGGAAAAACTCGTCCTAGGAGCAACTGGGAAACAAACTGAGAAAACCTCCGAAGAATGTACAAGACATCCAAATGAAATTGGACCCCTTTTGAAACTCCAGGGTCTTGTACTTTTGGAATAGCAGGACCTGGTTTTAAATTGGCCATTCTGAATCTGGTGTCTCTCACCTGGCACCTCGTTTATTTCTCTCTAAAGTTGGTCACTTTTTTTAACAGGATTAAAAATTTATTCACCAGTACTACTCAGTCCTGCCAAGAACATGTAGTTCCTTTGTATTCTATATTCTATAATGGACCTGTCTTTCTTCAGGTTAGGAAGGGACACCAGTAACAAGTTTCAAACTAGTAACATCACAGTCTCTTACAGGATGAGTAGTCTTTGCAGATGATTGCCCAGGTATTTTTCTGACTTTCTTCCCCTTCCCATCTCTAAGAAGAACAGGACTTAGGTGACTTCATGGGGGCCAGGGAAGGAGCCTCAGCTCCACAGAGCCCTCTGCATCCTCACTGGTCTTTATCATGGAGTGGCTTGTCTGGTCCAGTCCCTTCTGGCCTCTAGGGCCCATATGCTGGCACCAACCAATTTCAGGAATCTCTTGATACCAATCATTTGCCTCCAACCACAAAATCCCCACCCACAGCTGCCTCTTTATCCTATCCCCAGACTTCTACCAGCTCTCTCTGCACCTCTGCATCAACTCACCAGTGTGTGGGAACTTCCAGATCAGCAGCACATCCTGTCACTCTGGGATCATGTTAGATTTCTCTGAGAGGTTGACAGCCTCTCCATCTGCTTACACAGGTGTTCAAGTACTCAAGAAGAAGGGGAGAAAATACCCATTTTTTTCATAATAAGCTGTGCATTCTGTGATCAAGGCAGGTGTGCAGTAGCTTATTCCATCAGCATTCATTTTTCAAGCATGTACTAAGAGTGCCTGCCCTCCAAGAAAAAAGGCATTCGTATCTTCCTGATGTACAAGTCACAGCTAGAGGCCTAAGGATGGGAGGAGAAGACGGTTTAGGAGCTGACAAATAGTCCTTAAGGAGGCCTCACTTTACAGATGAATTTACATCACTTAACCTTAACTGTGTGATGTGGGAAGTTATTTACCTCCCGGAGCCCCAGAATGTCAGACTTACCCTGAAGATTAAATGAGATAATATGTTAAAGCTCTTAGGACAGTCCTTGTTTTAGGAAGGCCTCCATCAGTATCACTCCAGTAGAGTGGGACATGATAGAGGCTCAGGAAGCTTATGGGACTTGCTAAAGGCTACACAACTAGTTATTGACAGGACCAGGTGTGCATTTAGAATAGCTGGGAAGCTGGGTTCTTCCAAGTCAAACAGCTCCTGTGTGTGTGCACATGGCATGTAGGTCTAAGCAGTCCTTCCTCAAAGGTCATAGATCCCTCATAGGAATCCTTACTTCTTGGCCTTTTTGCTCCCTCATCCCACTTCCTCCTGACTCCCCTACCCACCCCCCTTTTCTGTTGCTGGCTCATTTGTTGAGGCTGTTTCTGGTAAGACTGCAGAGGAGGTCCCAATGCAATATACTGTATGCTGTTTGGATTTGGCAGGGCCCTAATAACCTGCCAATACTTTGTTAATGGCACCCTTGGAGACTGTGCTAATTACTTTGTAGATATATACCCTGATGGCATTTGTTTCCTCTTATCTAGCACACCATCCCCTTTCAGCCTAAAAGCATTGGTTCTGTGCTCTTACACATTTGATGAGATTGTGGCATGGGGGGTAGGGTGGGCAAAGGCAGAGTCCCCAGAGGTGACTGTGAAAACAAAGGGATTCATCTGCCAGGGCACAGAATGCAGCAGCAGCTCTTTGAGTGGATCCATTTTTCCAGTCACTGTAGCTTAGCTATTTGATAAAAAGCCCCCCAAGGACACCACTCACCTTCTGGGCTCCCCCTGCCCTTTTCAGTTCAGTTGTGCTCACTCATGACTCTGAATCTGGATTCCTGACACAGTACTGTGATAGAGAGGATGGAGATATGCTTTGCTACATCCCAAGCACGACTCTACCTAAATTGATGATCTCATTTAGTCCTCACACAATCCTATGAGATTGAGATTTTTAATATCCCAACTTTATAAATGTAAAGACTGAGGCACAAGATGGTTTTAAAACCCTGCGCAAGATCATACAGCTAAGTGATTAGGAAGCAGGGATTACACGAAGGCAGCCTGACCCCACAGCCACACTGCCAACCCCTGTACCACGTCTTCTCCAGCCTCTGGTTTTAGTGAAATGTCAAACTCACCTCTGGCCCTCTGGATTTGAGTTTACACGTCAACTCTTTGGCTTTTCTCACCCCTTGCATTTTGATTGCTTGTTTCCACAGAAATAGAAACCACCAATCTCATCCCTTCTCCCACCAGTGAAGCAGACTAACCAATTTCTAATGCCATTCATTTTCTTGGTTTCTTACAAACATTGAGAATTTTGCCTTCTCCTCCCAACAACTGACCCCTATAAAAGAGATTTGTAACTTTTGGATTGTTGACTTAAAAGAAAAAACTTTTTATTTTGAAATAATGATAGATTGATAGATTCATAGAAAGTTACAAAAAGAAAAAGAAAATTGGGAGGCCCCATGCATTCTTTATGCTTCTCTCAATGTTAGTATCTTACGTAACTATGGTATAGTATCAAAACTGGGAAATTGACGTTGATACAATCCATAGAGCTTATTCAAATTTCACCAATTATGCACTTGCTTTAACTAGTACCATTGGGCTGTATATGCTGTGGATATTATAGTCTTCATGGCAGCCTGTTGTCAAGGAAAGAAGGCAGGCTTTGGAGCCAGACCTAGGATGTACCAGGTGCTCTACCAGGTGACTTTTAAATGATATCTTCATTAATCTTCACAAAAACCCAATGTCAATTACAAATGGTCTCAGCTATAAGGAACAATACCATACCAATAGTTGCTTAAGCAATTAGGGCTGGTCCAGTGGCTCAGTGATGCCGTCAAATATCTAGTCCCTTTCTTCTGTATGTGTGTGTATGTGTGTGTGTGATTCTATGTGGTTTTATCACGGGTGTAGCTTTGTGTGACTACCAGCACAATCAAGACACAAAACTGTTCCATTACCACAAGACTCCCTTGTGTTATTCCTTTATAGCCATCCATACCCCCTTATACTGGATGAGGTTCTGGATTCCAACTCCAGAGGAAAGTGAGAGGTTCTGACCCTCACCATGCCTGGGGTGTATGGCTTTGGGTACATTCCTAAGTGGGCATTAACAGCCTGGCCCTCCTGGCACATGTCTGTGTTGGCTCTCTGTGGGCTGTCACCTCTACTTACTTGTGTGGACTCCCCTCCCTTCAAAAACCTCTTCCTTCCTGGTCCACAGAAATGTCCCTTTCTTATTTTGAAGAGTGACTATCTTAAAATATTTTGTTCTTTCATTTCTACATTTTTAATTGAAACATTTGTAGGTTTGAGGCCACCAAGAAAATACCACCCCTTTTCCCTGCCCTAGTTCTGAACCAATTGAGAATTAAAACAGCAATATCAACAAAGTAAGACATACAGAGGCCAAACTCGCACCTTCATTATTGATAAAGCTGATCTTGGATAATGTAGTCTTTATCTGTAGACAAGTGGGCTTCCTTATACTGAATTCCAGAATTAGACTGGACTGGGAAGGCCTGCAGGCAGAGTCTCCTATAAATAACTAGTACGGAGGAACAGAGCAGCTTGTGTGCTTCCTGTGGACAGTTTGCTTCCAAAAGAAAGAGAAAAGGAAGAGGCCCCACTACCCATGTCTGTTTTCTTCTTTCACACTTACCTATCAGATTCCCATGAAGAAGCCTGAGTGAGGAGGCAGAGAGGCCAGGAGCAGTAAGCTAATGGAGCATTTGCTACTTGAAGGAAACCATCAGGAGTGGGAAAGAATGTTCCTCCCATAACCTAAAGGGATGAGGGGGGAGTGTTCAGCATATATACCATTTGCTGTCTTGTCCTGGAAGTCTGTCCCTTGGATGTGGACCTTAGTAAGGGCCGCATTCAAGTTTACCACTTCCTTGGACTTCAGGACTTGGCTGCTGGTCATCCCAGAGGGGTCAAGTTCCTCAGCCCTGTGTGGCTTCCACACTAACCTTCCTCAGCTGCTGCTGCTTCTCCAAGCTGCCTTCTCCCTTCACTCAGGTAGTAACCTTGGGAGAAAAACAAAAACAAAAACTCCTCACATGCCTTCCCTTGCATTTGTCTTTTTTTCCTCACAGAGTAGTAAACAGACATGGGCCCAGAGAAAAGAAGAAAGAAGGCTGCTTATATCTTCCTCCAGCCTGGGTCCTCTTCGTCCATTCTAACTCGCCAGGGCATTCTGTCAAATTTTAGAGCAAAACCTCAGAGCAATCTGTGCTTGCATGTGTTGATCTCTGTTGGGGACAAAGACAAAATTAATGAAAAGACACTAATATCCAGATATATCCTAGTGAAAAAGAGAGCTTTTTTATTATTATTCAAAATCAAAAGTTTTCTTTCTTTCTTCATGTTATGAAATGGCTCTATATGTTACAAGTTTTGTTGAATCTACTACCATTTGTTCACATCTTCCATGATTCTTCATGTTTGTTTATTACCATTCCTAGCAAGCTTAACTAGTTCATTGCTTCACTTTTTTTCATTAGCTAAGACTTCCTGAATTGGGGAGCTTAGTAAATAGGGTTTGAAATTAAAATGTTTGCCTAACCTAGTACATTCTGTCACCTTCTTTTACAAGATCATTCCCAGCGACCCCTTTTGGGTGCCAACCACTGAGGAGGAGTACTTGCACTTTGGGGAAAAGGCTGACTCTGAGAACCAGGCCCGGAAGTATATGAACGCAGTGCGGAAGCGGAAAGGTCTTTATGTGGAAGAAAAGATTGTGGAACATGCAGAAAAACAGAGAACTCTCAGCAAAAATAAGTAATCGTGACTATTGGTGGATTCTTTCCTTTATAACAAATTTAAAAGTATCATCAAGGGTTTGAGAGTGGGAAACTTTCTTTGTTACATTATCTCTGTTTATTCCCTTTCAATAAAGTTAAGCCATATAAATATTTTAAAGAGGATGTTATGGAGCAGGTTTTCAGAATGTGTGTGTGTTTTTTAATTGATTCTGGTGCAAGACAAGAAGTTATGATAAATATTGCAGTGGTAACTTATTCCTGCCTGTGTATACCCCCAAGAGATGTGTGTGGTGGGAAGGGTGATCTGTTGGTGCTGGGGGCGTGGTGTGCGGAGCCTGCAGAGAGCGGTTATCTTCACTGCTGAGCAGCCTCACCTGGCCTCCACCTCCTTTTTACCTGTCACCAAAACCTCTGTATAAACATAAGTGAACTTCTGCAGTGGAGACCTGTTCCGGTTTGCTAAAGCTGCCAAAATGCAATATACCAGAAATGGGTTGGCTTTTTCAATGGGGTTTTATTAGATTACAAATTTAGAGTTCAAAGGCCATGAAAATGCCCAGATTAAGGCATCAAGAGGAAAATACCTTCTCTGAGGAAAGGCTATTGGCATCTGGGATTCCTCTGTCACGTGGGAAGCAAATGGTGACATCTGCTAGTCCTTCTCTCCTGGTTCTGGTTTCCATGGCTGTCTCCAAATGTTTCTGGGCATTTCTCTCTCTGCTCTCTGGGCTTTTACTGTTTTTAATCCAGTAAAGGATTAAGATCAACCTTGAGTGGGCTGGGTCACATCTCAATTGAAATAGCCTAACCAAAAGGTCCCACTCACAGTAGGTCTCCCCTCACAAGAATGGATTAAAAGATTATGGTCTTTTCTGGAGTGCATAACAGATTCAAACCAGCACAAGACTTATTTTATATTTAATCATTGAATCACAGCATTTGACACCATTTGTAGAGAACACATACTTTAGAGAGCAACTATTTTTTAGTTAAACTAAGTCACTGTTATAGCTGATCTGTTTTACAGTGTTGTGTAGCAAAACAGTGTAATGTTCAACAGTTAGCCTTTAAACTTCTTTTTGTACCTTCCCTCATAAAGTGCTGTCAGCATCACCCTTATTTAAACAAATGCTATTGCCTTTACTGTAAATATTTTTCCTAAATCCTCCTCAGTTGCCCCCTTCAGGGTTATTCCCATTTTAAGGAACAAATGCAATTCAGTCATAAATAGATTTTGTAATTTTTGGTGTTGTACAAATATTTCTTATAGCTGCTTGAAAGAAGGATTCCTTTGCCTAATCCATAAAATTATCAGATCAGACTTTGATTTTGAAGTGCTTTTAATAGATTTTTTTCAGAATAACTAGATCATCCTTAATACTAGTTGTAGGCAGTTTGTCTTTAGTCTTTGGAGCCCTGGTGTATCTGGTCAAGTCTAATTGACCCAGACTTTGGGGAAAGTGTGGCTAGGTAGTTCATCATCTAATAGGTAACAATATCTAGATTAATTTAGGAGAGTTATACTGTGTATTGATGTATTTGAAAATTTTGATAACAAATAGGAAAAACTAGCACATCAGTTTATGGCATTTATAAGTAACATCATTCAAACTTCCAGATGTGCTACAAAAATTATTCTTAAACTCTATACTTTATCAGCAAATGCTACCTTTAATAGAGAGAGAGGCATAACCCAGGAAGGGTTGGAGCTCTTCCTGCAGTTCTTTTTGGCCCTGCCAGATGTGCTGGTGTGGGGGAGGTGTCATGTCAAGTTGATAGATTACCTCTCTTCCTTCTCCATGTTTGGAGGAGATAATGACAGCAAAATGACCACAGAGAGGCAGGCCAAGGGTTATAGCTAATCTGCCGTCTGAATAATCTACCCTATTGTGTAATTCATGATGGGACCCCAGTCATTGAAACACAGACCCATCTTTGACAGCATAATATGACTGTGTCTTTACTTTAGTACCATGCCCAAGCCCTGGCCTATGGTTGCTGAATTAAATGCAGGTGGACCCAGGAGCTGTCAGTCCCCAAGTGGAAGCATGAGTGTTCTTGTTCTTATGTAGGTGGTGATTTCTTGCAGTTGCTTACATATAGGCAGACCTGTGATGGTTAGGTTTATGTGTCAGCTTGGCCAGGTAATGATATCCAGGTGTCTGGTCAAGCAAGCACTGCCCTAACCATTACTGCAAGGATATTTGTGGCTGGTTAATAAACCAGAAGACTGGTTTATTAAATCTTCAGTCAGTTGACTGCACCTGTGACTGATTACATCAACAAGGGGCATGTCTCTGCAATGAGAGAATTCAGTCAGCTGGATTTAATCCAATCGGTTGAAGACTTTTAAAGAAAGAGACAGGACCTTCACTTCTTCGGCTAACCTGTGAAGCCTTTCCTGAGGAGTTCATCGAACACCTTCGTCAGAGTCGCCAGTTTGCTGCCTTCCCTACGGAATTTGGACTCATGCATCCCCACAGTTGCTTGAGACACTTTTATAAAATCATATATTTACAGATATCTCTTGATTCTTTTTCCCTAGAGAACCCTAACTAATACAAGGCCTTAGAGGCAGTGAGGAAGTTGGGTCTAGGGAGCCACAAACCCAAGACGCTCACTCCTGGAGGATTCTTCACTTTGAGGTCCAGAGGCAGCTGTCCTTCTCCAGAGATAGGCACAGGTGACCCCACCATAATGCCTTTTCCCAACCAGCCCTAAAGGAGAGGCTTCAGTCCAGATACGTGCCTTGCTTGGAGTGGACTGGAGAGCCCTGCCTCAGCACAGCCTGTAGAATCTTCAAACATCTCATTCCTTTTTTTCCCAAAGCAACCAAAAGATTCTCTAACTACCTTAATGTAGGAGGCAAGTTTGGTCTCCCCAGAGGTAGTGAAACAATTTGGAGGTTCTTGACACTGCCATGGGAGACCTGTGACAGAAGTGGACAGCTCTTCTCAGCAACCAGTTGGAGATAGGCCCTGAGAGTGAGGCTGCCAGAGACAGCAGTGCAGGTGGGCAAGTGAGGAGAGGCTGGGAGGGGCCTGGGCTCCAGGACCCACTGAAGGAAGGGCTGAGATGAGCTCAGGCGTATTACGCTCTGATTGGAAGACTGGGAGGGGCCTGTTTCTTGGGTCATAGTTCCCGTAGACCAGAGGGGAAATACCCCATCTCCTACATGTCCCTGGGAGTTGTGCCTGTTGCTGAGACATTGAGGGGGGGGGGGGGGCAACTTCCATTTATTGGTGGCCTTCTGCATGCCAGATAGGTAGAGATAGATACATGCCTATGTGTGTGTAGCATTATGTGATCCTCACATCCATTGTGTAAGAGAAGGATAAGGAAATTCATTAGGCCCGGTAAAGGTTAACTTCACGCCAATGGTACCATTTCTCATTCAGTTGCACCCTTGGGAAACCCAGCCCTGATTGTTACCCGATTTGTGTTCAGATCAGAGAAATCAATAGAAACTGAATGTTCATTATTGGAGGGAGTTGGGGGAGGATGGGCAAAGAGAACTTGGGGCATCTGATACTTACATTCTGTACCTCAAACTTAATGCTACTGTTGTCCAAGATTCAAAATCAGTGTCTGTACTGGCTCAGATTTGTCACTGGTGAGTTTAGAAAAATAATTGATTTCAGAGATTTTGTTAACTTGTACACTTGGAGCTGAGAATAAGGATCTGGATGTGAAGTATCCCTTTGTTCCTGTCTTACAACAACCAAGTAAGGCTCAGGGCTAAGGAGCCAAAGCCCTCCAGTTGATAGATTGTTATAAATCCAGGAATAAGTTGGTGTTTCTTTGTCAAGTAATCAAACTAATCCTTTCTTATTACAGCAAAGAGCATTTTAAACCTTCTAAGCTAGAAAAAAAATGATGAAATTAATAATGAAAGTCAAGAATGTTAGATCAAGTTCTACGAACAGCATTGTGAATGTAAGCCAAAACACACAAAGCAGACTGTAGAAGTACTAAAACCTTCATTTGATCCTGTTACTCCATATACAGAGCATGTGGCACAGAGCATTGTCTAGTGTCCTAGATATGTGGAATGGGAAAGTTTGGGACCATGTGGTCTGTCTACCCTGAAGGTCACAGCAGAGCCATTTGCATCAGTCTTCAGGGAGTGAAGGTGTCTCCTACCAGAGAAGAGGGGTGAAAAGAAGTGTTAGAACAGAAAGGTTCTGGAAGGCCGAAATAAAGCAACAAAGGCTCTCCTCATTGGGCCATCCCTGGTCCAAGGATGGGAGCCTAGAGACTTCATTTTGAGTAATGGGGATGAGAATTCTTCCCAGCCCACCTGTCCCCTGCGTCTGGGCCTTTGGCATTCCTGAGGAAATTCCAGAGAGCCAGGCAATTGTATTCACTCCCACAGGTCACTTCCCTAGTTCCCCTCTCTGGGCTGGGATTGTTTTGGTTTGGTCTAAACGTGGGGATTACTTGGTTAGCCTGTGGGTTTTGTGCATCTTTATCAGGTCTTCAGATCAGGCTGAGATTATTTTTGTATGTTTCCAGGTCATGGTAAAAGGTATAACAGCTCTAAATCTGCTATCTCAAACTCCATCATGATTTCTATAAAAGAACCAGGCCTTAATGTCCAGTTGTAAAAGCCTTTTAACCACAGCTGCAACTTCTACCTCTTTGCAAAATCAGTGATCAGTTATCTTAAAGAATCTTTATTCATTAATTTTTGAACTACAATTTGTGGAATATTTTGAAAATATAAATTGTTTTCTACTGTCCTTCAAAAAAACTTCCCAGTTGATCATGAATATTTTTGTACAGTCCAGCAATGTACCAAGAGCAAGGAGTTAGTAGAGAGCCTTGTATTCTGTCACTTGAAGGATGACCCTTGTCAGATTAGGAGCTGTCCAAGGCACAGCAAATGGGATTGACCCTTCCCCAAAACCTGACACTTTGGGAGCCCATGCAATTGGCATGATTAAGTGACTGGCACAAATCAAGGCAAAGCAGATAAGCCTGCCCATGTGGTTTCCTTCCCCATGCAGAGGCTTTGGGGGTGTCCTACATTCATCCTTTGTGAATCCACAGCAGTCACTGATAACAGCTGGAAAAGGAGCTACTGGAAAGTCCCTGGCAGTACTTTGTGGACTTGGCCCAGCCCAGTTGTAAACTTCTAGTTTCCCTGTGCAAGCCTTCCCCAGCATTCCCAGTTCCTGAACCCACTCTGCCAATGCCCCGTATTTTGGAAGCAGCATCCATGCCAATGGCTTGTCAGGCTCTCTAGTTCTGCCACCCCACCATTTTCTTCCACTTTTTTGTGCCCTTTTAGCTTCACTTTCTTTGCTTACCAGACAGGACCCCAACACCAATCACTCCAAAGAATTCACCAACGCTTTCTTCACTCTTCTCTGTCCACCCACATCTGCTGAATACAGCCATCACTGCACAGGTCTACTTTCACCAAGGCCTAGTTGCCTTCATTGCCAGAACCAAGGCTTATTCTCAGCCAGCCTTCCGTGACCTCTGTAAAACCCCTGCCTCTGTAGCTCATCCCTTCTCCTTTACAAAGACTAAAAGGAGCAAGAGAGGGCATTGGAGAAAGCAGGTCATGGGGAGGAGGGGCAGCAGTCACTCAGGATTGGGTTCCCAGGGATACCCACCAGGTGGGGCATCACAGGCAGCCTGGTGACCTGTAGAGTTAGACCCAGTGGGAGGAACTTCTATTCTGGTCCATAAGTGCAAGCAGCATCCATAAGGGACAGGGAAGGACCAGAGGGTTCTAGGAAAGTGGCAGTGGACTTAAAGGCTGGGGGGAAACATTTGCAGAGTGGCTGAGCTAACCCAACCCTGATTGGACATCTGGAAACAATACCTGAGTCTGGTCTTAAAGCCTTGGTCTAGAGAGGCTCACCACTGTGCTTGTCCCCCAAAGCTGAACAGTTCCCCTTGCAGGATTCCTGCTGTTGTAGGGTAGAAAAGCTGTGGGTAGAGTGGAAGAAGGCCAGAGAGCTACCCTAGACCAGGCTCCAAGGATGGAAGCCAGATTGTACCAAGTCCAGAGGCACAGAACCTGAGTGATTGGAAAGGACATTTAGTTAAATTGGGCCCCTTTGATGTGTACTTGTTGGATCCCAGGTTGGGTTATTCATCTCTATAGTAGCACTTAGTTTCTCCTGCGCAGTATCCAAACGGAGAAACCCTTTTGGAAACAGCATCCTGCTTTCTTTGGGGAAACCACCTCATCTCTCCTCAGTCCATGAGGTTTGAGTAGGTTTGACTGCACTAGACCTGCATGTGACCTAGGCCTAAACAATCTGTGTCCAAGTCCCTTTGCCTCATTGGGATGTACATGTGACCCAAAGTGGTCCAATGAGTGTCAACCTCAGAGCTTTTGATAAAGAGGTAGTATTAGTAAAGAGGCAATATCTTTGATTAGCATTGCTCTGCTGGTAAAATGTAAGCCTGAGGCTGCTGGTGGCCATCTTTTTCTCCACATGGCTAGACAGGAGAGCTCATACAGGGAAGCAAAGCTGAGAGATGAGAGACCAATTTTTGATAGCATTGTGTTGAGCATCTGAATTCTATACCTTAAACCAAACCTACCCCTAGACTTTTCAGTCACATGAGGCAGTAAGTCCCCCTTTTTTGTTTGAATCCATTTAAGTTGGATTTTAGTCACAAACAATGAAAAATCCTAACCAGTACAACCTCTGTCATCATGCCACCTACCTGCTCAAAAATGTCTACTGGTTTCCCATTGTCCCCACACCCTTATCATGTTTCCTTTACATCTTTCAAAGCCTGTCTTCAGTGCTATCTCCATTAGTATGTCACCTTCCCTGTTGCCAGCCAAATGAGTTTATCTATTTCTAAGACCCATAACATCGTTTGTATGTTTTTTATCATGCCCGTCGTGTTCTGGCAGGTGTGGGAGTGATTTGTATAAAGAAAGATCTTGCCCCATCGACTCATTTGAAAGCTCCTTAAAGACTTTTGATACCTTTCTTGCACATACTGGATCTTAGTAAATCCTAGTGGAAGTGCACTGATGGGAGATAGAACAATATTGAGAACATAGGTCTCCTGGCTCTCATTCTGGCAGTTTTCTTCACTGCCACCCTGCTTGCTTCATGAGGGGGATATCTTAGTAGAACGGATATGTCATAGAGCAATGGCTCTCAAAGTGATGCCTCATCAGCATCACCTGGGAGCTTGTAAACAATGCAGAGTCTCAGGCCCACAGCCCTCTTGACTCAGAAATTCCGGGGACCCAGCAAGCTGGGTTTTTTTTTTTTTTGTTCTTTCATTTTATTTTAACAAGCCCTCCAGGTGATTCTGACAACACACTCAAGTTTGAGAAACACTACCATGAAGATTTTAATTGGCATTTTATTAAAAATTACAGTTTTCACTTTTTGAAATGTTTACTGCATGATTTACAAATGAAAATGCACACTATTCATTTTCAGCTGATAGTAAGTAAAATTTTGCAAGGCATTATTTGAATGATTCATTTTCTCCTGCTTTACAGTAGATAGAGTTAGAAACTCTGAAGTCTTTCCATAAGTGTACATTTTTATTGTAGGATTGGGATTCTCAAAACTAAAGGTCAAAAGAGAGTAATAACTAAAAGGTTTATTTAATTTGAAAAAGAGCATCCATGTAGTGTTGATTCTGGACAGAACAATGATGGGCAGAGAAAGGATTTCTTTGCATTTCAAAGAGCAAAGAAAGGGAGGAGCTGTTTATCTTTGCCAGCTCAAAGATCTGGAGCACTTTTAAGGTACTTTTAAGGAGAAAGGATTGGATCAAATGGAAAGGGTTATTTGAATATCGGATTTAGATGTTTTGTTTTTTTATTTGCCCTAATTAAAAAAAAAAGTGACCTTAAGAGATGTCTAGTTGTGAGTGTTAACCCATCCTCCTTTTATCTTTTTTTTTTTTTTTTTTTTTTTAAAGAAAGCATCTAGAAAGTGTTGGCATTAATAAAATCAATGCTGGAAGAATTTTTATCATGTGTATCAAATGAGATCATTGAAAATACTTTCCATTTTACTGTATATACTACTCCTTTCAAAGACATTTTCTTTTTTGAAAAACAACTTCACTTTTGAGAATGTCAGGGATAAATTTGACTGTTTTCAAAGGCATGAGAGTGTTTGTTTTTTTAAAAAAATGCCCTTCCCCCCATACTTTAAAATAAATATGAGTTAGCATTTGGGTTTGGATAGAGAAAAAGTGGTGCTAACTGGTCAAATATATCTCTGGATATTTCCTTTCCAATTAAGTAATGTGCCAGTGTTTCCGCCCAAATTGGTTCGTTTGCCTGATGCACATGGAAGTCAATGTGGTGACACCAGGATTTCAAGAAGAGAAAGAATGTATTGCTATTGCTTAGTCGACCAGCAACTACACCGGAGGTAAGCCTCAACTCAGTCTCCCCCAAGCAAAATAGGAGCTAGGGTTTTAGCTAGGTCTGGAGAAGGCGAGCTTAAGGGAGTGGCTAAGGATGGGGTGAGGTGCTATGGGTTAGGGGGTGGGCTAAAATGGTGCATGTTCAGTTCCAAATCATGTACTTCATGCATTGCATGTTCAAAAATTGTGGCTTAGCATGATCAGTGGGAGTGATTTTTATATTTTAATTAGGCAAAGCTAACCTCAGGTCAGGGCTTCTCCTGACTGTACGTGCTTTAGTGGCTTGAATTGGCTAGAACAGGCCTTAGCAGGTGCTACAAAGAGAAAAGAAACAGTAACTTTTCTTGCAGTGAAGAAAGCTGCTTCTGAATGAGGAGGTGGGAGCTCAAACAAAAGAAATGAAAACTTTTTCAAACCAGCAAGGGAGGGGCTACTTCAGTGGAAAGGAGGTTGGTAAGTGGCAGTTTCACAAAGAGCTTTACCCACTTAACCTGAGTTTACCCGGAATATACCAGCCTGCTGGGGGTCACTATTACTGGTTCTCACCCTCATCGATTAATGTAGGGCCTCCAGCCACTTCCTCCCACTCCCAAATATTTTAGGAGTTTCTGGGAGTCACAAACTCATGTTCAAATCCACTTTCTCTGGGCAGTGCTCTGGGGTTTTACAGCTCCCCCTTTCCCCTGGGAGCTGTCACTTCTTCACTATTTCTCACCTGCATCCCAGCCCCCTGCCAGCCACTGCCACTGTTCATTCAAGCCATCCTGGTGCCAAAGTTGTGGAAATGGAAATGTCTCTTCTCTTAGGCGTTATGTTATGTCGGACAGGTTTCAAAGCAGTATTGCTTGTGTCTCAGGGTTTTACGAAGTTTTGAAAGAAACAGCTCCTTGGCACCCTGCTCTCCACAGGACCCAGACAGGCTTCCCTGAGGCCCAGCTTGGGAAGTATTCAAATAGCTGTCACTGGCTGTAGAAAAAATTATTGCTCCCTTGTGTTACTCACTCAGCCAATTGCATTTGCCTCTCTCTTGTCATAGTAGTATATTTTTTTTCCCAGAGGTTCCTCAGAATCCCTAGAAATGGACTTTTGTAGGTCCTATCCCACCAACTCATTGAACCTCAGCAGTAAGCACAATTTGAGGTCTCCTAAACCATTGTGTCTCAAAGTTAGCTGCCTATTAGAATCACCCAAGGAGCTTTAAAATTCACTAATGCCTGGATTTTATTCCCAGAACTTGGGATTTAATTGGTCTGGGATGTGGCCTGGGCATCAAGAGATTTAAAAGTTCCGCAGGTGATTATAATGTGTGACCAAATTTGAGAGCCACTGCCCTACAAGCATGCCATCTTTTGTCTCATAGCAACCCTATTAGGTGGCTGCTACTTATTTCCCAACCCCCTCAGGTGAGGAAACAAGCTCACAGGGATTAAGTGCCTTTCCCAGGGTCACACAGCAAGTAATGAAGTGTATCAGTTACAATTCAGTTCAAGTGCATGTAAGAGAAGACCCAAATAAAAGGCTTTAAGCAAGATGTTTCTCATCCATGAAGTCTGAAAATATAGTTTTGTGGCTTTTTTTTTTTTTACATTCCAATAATGTATCTTTGACTTCCATGTCATTAAGTAAAGATGTTCCTCCATCATCGTAATGGCTTCTAGGTGTTCCATTGTTTAAATGTACCATAGTTTATTTAAGCAATTCTGTATTGATGAACATTGGGATTTTCTCTTTGGGGGCCTGTTCAGATGTCTTTGTATACTTGTGTAAATGCTTCTGTAGGACCAGTTTCTAGGATAGCTAGGTTAAAGTGTATGACCATTTTACATCTTAATACATATTGTCAAATTGGGTAGGACCACTTTCTCATCCATGAAGTCTGTCTCATCCATGAAGTCTGGAGGAGGCTGTCCAAAACCGGTCCAGTGACTCCACAGTCACCAGGGATCCAGCCTTCTCCTATCTTTCTGATCGAGTGTCTCACAAATGACTTCTATCCTCAAGTTTGTTCATGGTTTAAAGCGACTCCTGGAGCTCCAGACAACACAATCCTATTTAGGGTAGGAAGGGCAAAAGGTTACCTCCAGCTGAGACAAACTGTTTAGAGAACCCTTCCAGTAGTCCCAGTCGAGGACTTCCCCTTATATCCCATTGACCACCCTTAGTAGCAGGGCAGGTGGGGAGATGGCTCTGTTTAGGGTTCCTTTAGCAGGGAAGAAAGTTAATATGGCAGCAGGGTCTGCCACATTGAGCCCAGATGCTAAACCAGATCTGATTCCGTCCAGGTCCTTGAAAATCAGTACTAGCATTTAGTGATAAAACGTTAACAATGGCTTACAGGGAGTGTATTTGGGAATCATGCTCTTGGTTTAATACATGCTATATTCAATGCCTTGAAAAGTTCAGCCTGGTTCGCTTTCAACAATCAACATGTTTTCAGACCTGCAACAAGAACTATAAAAACAAGTCTCAATGTCCAAAGCAAAAATAGGAAGAAGTCTTCACATTGGTTCTAAACAGTTCAGTCTGGCTCCTGGCCGTATCCGTAGTTCCTTCTAAGGAAACCCCCCACCGCCATTATTTATTAGTCCATCTATAGATTTCAGGGTGAGAGGAGTGAGAATTAATAATTGAGGATGATTATCAATGGAGCTAGAAGGAAATGAACATCATCTGGTAACTGTGGAGTCTGATATGGACAAGCAGCTTTGAGAAAGTGGTCCTACCCAATTTGACAATATGTATTAAGATGTAAAATGGTCATACACTTTAACCTAGCTATCCTAGAAACTGGTCCTACAGAAGCATTTACACAAGTATACAAAGACATCTGAACAGGCCCCCAAAGAGAAAATCCCAATGTTCATCAATACAGAATTGCTTAAATAAACTATGGTACATTTAAACAATGGAACACCTAGAAGCCATTACGATGATGGAGGAACATCTTTACTTAATGACATGGAAGTCAAAGATACATTATTGGAATGTAAAAAAAAAAAAAGCCACAAAACTATATTTTGTTTGTACTCATTTTTATTCTGTATTTCTAATGTGTACCTTGTTAATGAATTGTTAATAAATGCTTAGAAAAAATCTGAGAAATTCACAAACCTGTTAAATATATTATCCCTGTGGGTTTAATTACAGAGCACTTATTCATTCTACATTATGTTTTGCTAGAAAGTTTTACTTTTTTACACATATATTATTTTGATAATCAAAATAATAATGTGGTTGTGCACCATCATTTATGGATACTGCCATCTGGTTGCTGAGGAGTTGAGTATGTTGACATCTGCACATGAAATTGTTAGACTGTATTAGGTAGGGATGTTGTTGGAACTCTATTGAGAGGAAAGCTTTGAGAGAACATACTACATTAGACAGCATAATGCCTTCAGGCAGGCCAGTCGTGATACCTGGTGTTGGGATTGAATCATGTCCCCACAAAAGGGATGTTCAGGTCTCAACTCCTGTCCTGTGGGTGTGAACCCTTTTGTAAATAGGACCTTTGAAGATGTTATTAGTTAAGGTGTCCAAAATGAATGAGGGTGGGCCTTAATCCAACACAGCTGAAGTCCTCCTAAGCAAAGGAAATCGGATGCAGAAAGAAGCCATGGGAGAAACAAGAAGCTGGAAGTCAGTGGAATCCAAAGAGAAAGGAAAAAACACTGCCTTGTGTATTGCCATGTGACAGAAAAGCCAAGAAACCCAAGATTGCCAGCTAGCCAGAAAATGCTGTCACCAGGAAGAGGCAACCTTTCTAGCCTCAAAACCATGAACCAATAAATTCTTGTTATCTAAGCCAACCCATTGTATGATATTTGTTTTTTGCAGCTGAGAAACTGAAACACCTGGTAGTACCCACACACAGGGCATTCCAGGTGCCCATGCCATCTGCAGCCCTTCCAAGGAAAACCGCTGCCCTTCTACCCTCTGTTGAGGGTCTGGGCCTCAGGATGCTCTGGCCCAGGAGTGGTCATATGCTGAACCACGTGATTATGTCCACAGATTAAAAAGACCAAGGAAAACCAATGACAGGCCCAGGTGACATCTTTTAGGAATTTGAATTGGTAATCCTGGAGATAATCAGCTAAGTCACCTGGAAGAAAGGGAAAGGAGAAGAGTACATGGGGAAACAAGAAGCAGACATGGTTGCTAAGTTACTATATCACACTTAATAGGCTGAAGCTCTGTGCACAACTTCTGCTACTGAGTCCTCTGCCCTCCTTGGACGCTAAACAACTTCCTCCTGCCTCCTAGCAACCTGGCTATGCTGCATGACCAGACCAAGGCCAGGTCGTTCTTATTCCCCTGGGTTCCCAGGAGACCTGGCTGCACACCCAAGATCATGTCCTCTGGTTCCTGTGTATAGCCTTCAACTATCCCAAACCTCCTCCTTGTGGAAACCTGAGCACTGTCTGCTCATCCTGAAATGAAAGGAATCAGGAATCAGGGAGGCTACCTAGTCTGAGTCCTCTGACTTCCTTTTAGCCACAGAGTGCTTTCTCCAAAATAAATCTAACATGGAGATCCAAAAGTAAAAGTAATCAAAGAGGATTTGCTCTGTTGTGAGCAGGAGTTGAAGAGGAGTTTGGGGTTAGGGAGAAGAGGATCCTCAAGCCTGGCCCTAAGAACAGGCAGCTGCTCCTGGGAGGAATCCATGGAACCACTAGGGGTCTGTGCCAGTTTGGATGTGTTGTGTCCCTGAGAATGCCATGTTCTTTGGTGTGGTCTTGTGGGGGCGGATGTATTGGTGTCGATTAGGTTGGAACCTATTGGTTCATCGTTTCCATGGTGATGTGGCTCCATCAACTGTGGGCGAGACCTTTCACTGGATTATTTCCATGGAGGTGTTGTCCTACCCATTTAGGGTGGGTCCTTATTAGATCACTGGAGTACTTTGAAAAGAGCCACATAGGCCCAGACACAGAGCAGCTAAGAATGACATTTTGGAGAGCAACTGAGAGTGACATTTTGAAAAGGAACTTCAGCTAAGAGATGACAAAATGACACAAGAGCAACATTTTGGGGAATGCCATTTTGAAACACAACCTGGGAGCAAGTGGAGACCAGCCATGTGCCTTCTGAGCTAACGAGCTAGTAGAGGTTTTCCGAACACCAATGGCCATCCTTCAGTGAAGGTACCCGGTTGCTGATGCCTTACCTTGGCCTTAAGATTGTAACTGTGTAACCAAATAACCCCCCTTTATAAAAGCTAATCCATTTCTGGTATTTTGCAAAAAGGCAGCATTAGCAAACTGGAACAGGGTCTATGGAACACATCTGAAAATCAAAACCTGAGCTGTCCTGGTTTTCCTCAACGTTTCCCTTGCATGTATGATGCCCTTTCTTCTGGTATTCCAGAATTGCACACACACATACCATGTCCAGTTCCATGTCTAGTTGTAGGGTGTGAGCACCCGGTTCAGCTCATTGCCTCCTCACCAAGCTCTCTATATCTGCAAAGATGGGGATAAGTTAGGTGCCTTACATGCACATATCCCAGGTCCCAGGAACCCTACTCTAGAAATACGGGGCTTGGGCAGACACTTGGATTCAATAATGAAGCCCTAAACCAGTGTCCTCAAAGTGTGGTCCCTGGACCAGCAGCATCAACATAACCTGAGAATGATTCCAAAATGCAAATTCTCAGCCCCACCTCAAACCTACTGAATCAGAAATGGGACAGCCCCACCATATCTCTAGCTGATTCTCATGCACCCTGTTCCTGTTTGTTAATGCTGCCATTATGGAAAAAAAAAAATGGATTGACTTTTATAAAGGGGATTTATTTGATTACAAAGTTAGAATTCTACAGCCATAAAAGTGTCCAAACCAAGGCATAAACATGAGTATACCTTCACTGAAGGATGGCCATTGGCATCCGGAAAACCTCTGTTAGCTTGGAAAGCACGTGACTGGTAACTGCTTGCTCCCAGCTTGTGTTTCAAAATGGCATTCTCCCAGGACATTTCTCTCTACGCGACTTGGGGTATTTTCCTAGCTTCTCCCAGGCAAACTCTGGAGTAGCAAAAGTCTGCTTTCAATGACTGTCTCCAAAAGGTCTCTCTCGGAATAGATTTTGGTACCAGAGAAGTGGGGTTCTGCTGCTGCTGTGTTTGCAAATACCAAACATATTGGAATGGCTTTTTAAATGGATAAGGGGAAAATTCTGAAAGAATTGTGAGGAGCTTGATAGGAAAGGCCTGAATGGCCTTGAAGAGACTGCTGGTAGAAATATGGACTCTAAAGATAGCTCTGAAGAGGACTTGATCAGAAATGTTGAATGTGTCATTGCAAACTGGAAGGAAGGTGATCCTTGTTTTAAAGTGGGAGAAAATTTGGCAAAAATGTGTCCTGGTGTCAGGTGGAAGGCAGAATTTGAAAGCGATGAGCTGGGATACTTAGGCAACGAGATCTCCAGACTATGGAGGAAGTAGCCTGGTTTCTCCTTGCAGCTTATAGTAAAATGCGAGAGCAAAGGGATAAGCTGAGAATTGAACTTTTGGGTACAAAGAAACCAGAAACTGATAGTTTGGAAAATTCTGGGCTTCCAAGAAGTGTGACCCCAGAAGCTACAGCCCCACATGAGGATTTAACCAAACATGGAAACTGACCGCCATTTCAGTACAAGCCAGGATTGGAAATGGACTTATCCAGAAAGGATTTGTGGAAAGTATTATTTTCTGATGGTTTTGACCCCTGTAAACTTCATGCCAAGCCTACAAAAGTTTTGCAAGATCTGTGTAGACAGAACCACTGCCAGTCTGGACTGGAGGGGACGGAGAAGGACCAAAATTGAAGGAAAAATTTCTTTAAGGACAGAATCATAGAAATTGAGGTCTGGAGTCAAGAAACCTTGGGCAAGAAGAGCACAGCAACCCATGCACATGGAAATGGTGAGTTTGCCCCGGAGACAGAGGGCGAGCTCAGGAAGAATGCTGCCACCCCAGGCCCCAGAGAGGGTGGAGCACATTCCCCAGGGATTGGGGAGAGCCCAGCCACCACCCCACTGTTCGGAGAGGGGAGAGCCTTTGCCCTGGAGAGGCAGAGTCCAGGTGGCGCCCAAATGCTTAAGGAGGGTGGGGCTGAGAAGAAGGTGGTCTCCCCAGTGTGTGGATATGTTGGAGCAGTCACCCCAACGTTTGGAGAGAAAAGCGCTGCAATGTAAGCCCTTGGAAAGGGTTGAACTCCTGCTCTCTCAAGCCCCAAGGATAAAACATCATTGTATAAACGACTCTCAGACTTTGAAATCTAATGGACTTTGCCCTGTGGGTTTTAGGAATTGTTTTGGTTCCATGAACCTTGTTTTCCTTTTCATTTCTCCCTATGGCAATCAGAGTGTTTATCCTATGACTGTCCCTCCTTTGTATATTGGAAGCAGATAACTTGTCCTAGGTTTCACAGGTCCACAGTCAGAGGTGAACTTTGCTTTAGGACAAGCCCACACATGTGACTGATCTTGATGGGATCTTGTACTTACCTATTGTTTCTGAGATGATTTAAATTTTTGTGATATTGTCATGGGTTGAATGTATTTTGTATATGGAAAGATCATGTCCTTTTGGGTCCAGGGGGTAGAATGTGCCAGTTTGGATGTATTATGTCCTCCAAAATGCCATGTTCTTTAATGCAGTCTTGTGGGGACAGACGTATTAGTGTTGATTAGGTTGGAATCTTTGGATTAGGTTGTTCCATGGAGATGTGACTCACCCAACTGTGGGTAATATCTTTGATTAGATTATTTCCATGGAGGTGTGGCCCTCGCCCATTCAGCTTGGATCGTGATTAGTTTACTGGAGTCCTATAAGAGCCCAGACAGAAGGAGCTCAGTGCTGCAGCTTAGAGAGACATTTTGGAGATGGCCATTGAAAGCAGACTTTTGGTGATGCTTTGGAGATACTAGCCCAGAGTTTGCCCTGAGAAAGTAAGCCTAGAGACATTTTGGAGAACACCATTTTGAAACGCAACCTGGGAGCAAGCAGACACCAGCCACATGCCTTCCAAGCTAACGGGTTCTCCAGACACCAATGTCCTTTCTCCAGTGAAGGCAATACTCATGTTTATGCCTTGGTTTGGACACTTTTATGGCCTTAAGACTATAACTTTGTGACCAAATAAACCCCTTTATAAAAGCCAAACCATTTCTGGTGTTTTGCATAATGTCAGCATTAGCAAACCAGAACACACCCCAATGTTTGAGAACCACTGCCCTAGGCAATGACAGGGATGGGAGGGAAGGGCTGATTCTGAACTCACCTGAGATCTGCCTTTCAGATTTTTCTCCCAGACCAACTTCCCATGAACGCTTAACAGAGTAAAAACCAAAAGAGCTACCTTACTCAGTCTCTGAGCCCCTAGCAGCTATGACAGAGCTATCTTGTTCCCAAGTACAAAGGACAGCCCAGGAGAGAGCAAAGTCGCCTCTTCCCTTCTGCCCAAAACACAGCTTGGACACAGCACACTGTGAGATCTAGAGAGCAAAGCTCCGTTTTCATATCGTGAGGGCCCTACGTCGGAGATATACTCAGGATGGAGAAATAACTGGGGATCCCCTTTCCCAGACCTAAAGGACTTGTAATAGCCGATGGGCAAGTGCCAAAGGGATATGACTCTGTCTGTTTTCCCAAGATTGTGTGGTCTGGCAAAGCTCAGCTTCTACCCAAATGGCACATTTTCTGAATCATAAAGGCTTTTTGGGAAAAGCGCACAATTACTAATCCTCCCTCTTATTAAATATAGTGACCCTTGGACACCTTCCCTCTGGGTTTTACCATTATTTATGTACAAGACATATGGATCTCAGAAAACAGATACCCTCATACAGTTTTGGTGAAGGCAAAGATGAAAAGACCACACTGATGTAATTTAGCATCAGGGGGATTCTTTCTGAGATAGCTACCTAGCTCATACAAAATGGACTTATTCCTTCACACTGTGATTCAATTTTTATAATAATACCAGTAATAATAATAATAATAATAATAATATTTTTTGAGCTCCTACCATGTGCTAGATACCATTCTAATTATTGTGCATGGATTGCCTCTGTTAAACTTCACCACAACTCCCAGAAAATCCCTTCAGAGATGAGAAAAGTGAGGCCCAGATTGGTTAAAGAACTTGCTCAACATCACACAGCTAGTATCAGAGAGCCCTGGAATGCTTCCTCGTTTATGTCCTGACAAGGAAGTCCCTTGTGGCCATCTCGATTGCCTAATCCTAGCTCGGTCAATTGGAATCTGCTCCCCTACTGTTCCAAATAATGGATAGGACATGAGCTGGCAGGTGGAATGAGTGCCGGGGTCAGGAGCGGGCTGGGCAAGGCTTCAGCCATGTATAGCCTGGCCCAGGACTTTGCTTCCCCTCGGAAGCAAAATGGTCAGCAAAGCTGCGGATCTTTGAGCTCAGATTAATTCCTTTAGGTCACAGCCAATAAGTGGTGGGACAGAGACTCAAACCCAGGCGGTCGAATTCCTGAGGCTTTGCCCTCAAACACTACCCCACAGGGCTGGCAGGCGGTTTCTCTGATGAAAAGGAGAGCCAGAAAATGCAGCAAAGCATAGCTAGCCAGGTATATTCAGCCAGATATAGAAGAATGAATCTCTTTCCTAAGAAACATTGTTTCCAAGAAATTTGTCCAATCTAGCTTTTACTGGAGACTTTTGAGCCAATAACAGCTATGGACTCTGCTCCCTGGGCTTTCATTGTCTGGCTTCAGAGTGATTGTGGAGCAAATGCCCATTTCTGGTGTGAGAGCCTGGATGGCTATGTGTGTGTGGTGAAGGCCAAAGGGGTTGAACGTTTACCTCTACTAGACACTTTGGTTTGGCACTTTGGTGTATGAGAGTGCGTAGAGAGGGAGAGAAAGGCAGGAGCTGAGATGGTCTTCTGAGAATGTGGGATGGGGGTGAGATTTGTTCAACAAAGAAATGTTGACCAGGTTCCAGCTCTGTGCCAGATGGAGTGCCGTACACTGGGGAGGTACTGTGCACAAAACATAGCATCCCTAGTTGGGGAGGAAAACATTCTAAGTACCTACAAGTGCCTTTGAAGGAAGGAATCTATCGCAAAGAAAACTTACCTACCGGGGGTTGGGAGAGCTTCTCTGGAGAAAGTGCCCTTGAGCATTATCTAGGCCAGGATGGGTGAGGAAGTCATGTTCCAGAAAGTAGAACAGCATGTTAAAAGGCCCTGTGGTAGGAGGAAGTTTAGCAGCAGGCCTGAGGAACTTAGAGAAGGCCAGTGTGGCCAGAGCAGAGAGAGCCTGGAGGAAAACTGTTTCAGACAAGGCCGGGGAAGTGGTGGTACCAGACTAGGCAGGGCCTTGCAGGCCCTTTGAGGAATTTGGTATTTTTCCTGGGAGCAACGGAAGCCTTGCATGATTCTAGATTTGGGGATAGAAGGGGGTGGGAGGGGGGTGCGGTGGTTACAGGATCTGACATGTTTTTAGCTGGTCACTCTGTCTACTCCGGTAGCCACATGGGAAGCAGGGAGCCAAGGTGGGAAGCTATTGTGGCGCTTCAGGCAGGAGGTGACTGTGGCTTGACCTAGGGTGTCAGCAATGAAGGTGGGGAGAAGAGGATATATTCAAATATATTTGAGTCCTCTGATAGTCCGCGCCTCATTTGGTTGTTTAGTTTTCTCATGAAAGGAGGAGAGATCACCTCTGTCAAGGTAGGGCTAGAGATGGGATTGGAGCCCTGAGGGCAGAGGTGAAGGTTTAGAAGAGTGTTGTGGAAAATGGGAGAGGGCTGGTGGGGGACACGTGGAAACTTGGCTGGGCTGCCGGAGGGCTTGGATGGCCATATTTACCGTAGTGCCCATCTAAGTCCAAGCCGTTTTCCTCAGTGGTGCTCGGCAGGCAGGGCCGGAGCAGAGGAAAGGCCTGGGTGAAGTGGACGGAGGCCTGGAGATGAGCAGGAAGTGGAGTTGAGGGGTGGGGTGGGGTGGGGGGGGTGAGGTCAGGCTGCTTGATTGACCGTGGGGGTGGGACAGATGGTGAGGTCCAGGCAGTGGTGGGAAGGAATGAAGCCAGAAGGGGCCGAGAGGCTGCGAGAACCAAGAGGGCTGGATGAATTGGGTTCTCAGTCTCAGTGAAGTTGAAAAGTAGGGTTGGTGACAGAAAGAGACTGGGAGAGGGAGAAAGACAGATGGAAAAGGATCGCCAAGATTTCAGAGGTGGGGCACAGCTGAAGATATTTACATCCTGTGGGGGGTCCTTCCCCCTTTTACCTCAGTGGCAATAATGCTAAACAACTACCCGTTGACTGGTGAACCCAGCACCATAGATTTCCCAGGGAAGGAGAAAGGAACACAGGTCCAGTTCCCAACAGTCCTTCCTGTAATACCATCAGGCGCCCATGGAGGATAGGAAGAATGGATCAAACAGCCTATTTTGAGTTACGCAGTTTAACCCATTAAAGCAGAGTCCAGGGCAGGAGCTGGGGACAGGTATGACCCTTGGCCCTGTTCCAGGGGCTTCTCTCCCCGGGTGCTCATGCTGGTGCAGAGCCTCGGCCCCCAGCCCTCAGCCCTCCACTCTCGGGGACAGCAGCTGTGGGGATTGTCAGAGCCTCCCTTCCCCTTGACCTCCTGTGGCTTCTCCCTCGTCCCCACAGACTCTCTCAGACCCTCATCCTTTCATCCTGCCTCTTATCTTTGAGCTGGTTGTCGGTCCATTGCTCCCTCTGGATCTCTGCTGAATGGAGACAGGCTGCACATCCTGAGATGGTCAAGGAGAGGGGGAGAGGGGACTTCCCTGCTGTCTGTCCCCATTGGGGTTTCCACTAAGGAAGGGGCTGCATTGCTATCCCGGGCTGGATGCAACATGCTGGGTCCCAGGAGGAGGAAAAGTAAGAGAGAAAAGCCCCATCCTGATATACAAGAGCTCCTCTGCCTGCCAGGCACTGTGCTAGGGTGTTTCATGCACTATGTAAATGACCTGTGGTTCCAGCTGAGGACAGGGAGCTGCCCAGGGAATGGTAGAGTCCAGATTCAGACCCAGGTCCTCCAGAGCTCTAAGCCGGGGCTCTAACCCTGCCTCTTGTGAGCCTGCCCCACTGGGGAAATGAGAGAAAGGACTAGAGAGCATTGAGTGGGGTGGGAAGCTGGTCATGCAGCCCAGGGCCCTCCTCACTGTGGCCAGTCAGAGGAGCAGTCCAGAAGCAAGACTAAGCACAGGGGTTGTTGGAGCCAGAGGCCTAGGTTATGCTTTTCGGGGTAGTTTACATCTAGACCGAGTATCTGGAGACAGTTCACCTGCGTTCATTGAGGTTGGGGGCGGTGAGGGTGCAGGAGAGAAGAGAGGAAGAGTGCAGGGAGTGGGGATGCAACGGGCAGGGCACTTTGAAATAATTCATGGTTCAGCGCTTTTAGGGGGAAAAGCCTACATCGACCCCACCACAGTAACAGTATTGTTTTCCACGGATTGTAAGCCAGCACCGCTTCCCTAACAGGAATAGAAGGAAGCTAAAGGACCAGACAGACGTGGCTCCACGGCTGCTTTGCTCTCCCTTCCACAGGAGGAAAGTGGGGGACTCCCCTGAGCACAACTGAAAATGCCTGGCTGGAGGTTCTCCCAAAACTGCTAACCACTTAGCTGGTGTACGTGGTTCTGAAACTTTTCCGGCTTTTCATACAGGTCCCTTGTTTAAGACCTAAAACGGTGTTTTTAACAGTGGCAGGGGTGGGGTGGTGAGGTGTGATTGTGCCCCCAGACATTTGGCAATGCTTGGAGACACTACTGGTGCCCGGTGAGCACAGGCCAGGGATGCTGCTAAACATCCTACAATGCACAGCACGGCCCCCATGACAAAGAACTCTCCAGCCTAAAATGTGGTGGGGAGCAAGGAGGCTTTTCCATCCTGCTGGGTTCCTGCAGGCTGGAACTTGCACCCCGTCCTAATGGACATGTAGGGTGATAGGAGAATGTGCCAGATGGCAATGAGGACCTGGGCTGCTACTCGAGGCCAAGGACATGGCCATGGCCCTGGGCATGACCACAGCTGGATGCATCTGGTGCAGTGAGGCTCTGCAGGTATTTAGGACTTTTCAAGTCCACCTTCATCTTTTCTGGAGCACAGAGAGGAACGGAGAACAGTCATCCGTCTACCAGTCTGTCCAACCCTGTTGTCATAGGGAGAAGGTTAAGGGGAACTCCTTCTTGGGGTGGAAGTCTCAGTGCCTTTCCCTCACTGTGGGGGTGAGGAAGCCAAGGGTGGGGTGTGAGAGAGAGCTGTGTTCCCACAGCTCCCCAAGGGGAAAAGATAAAACTCGGAAACCTGAAAGAACCATCCAAAGGACAATTCAACAGCTGTGTACTTGGGAACTATAAAGTAAGGTCCCATTTGTCCCAAGACAGTATGAAAACCACAAAATTTCCAGCAAGATAGGAAAAAAATCTTACTGGCACAGTCAAGGAATATGTACACACACACACACACCCAAAACCTACTGGTGACACCTGCCTATGCCTGCAGTCCCATTTCTCCTGCCCCAGGCCTCCACCCTGGTCCCACTCAGTCCCAGGAAGGCTAGTCAGTGCCGAGGCCATTGTGCACCAGGGCAGAGAACCACGGAAAGGACTGTTTCCAAAGCAAGCACATAGGTTTTCCAGAGGTCCCAGACTCCAAGCACCTTCTGCTCCACCCCCACACTGGTGCCCTCTGGGACCTCCCCACGGGGCAGCGCCTTCTACAACGGCAGCTGTAGGAGAGCTGACTGCAGGAGTCGGGCAAGAGCTCTTGGCCAGTTTCCTCAAAATTTGGAAAAAGAAAATACTTTCCTTGTGGCTCACGTCTCTGTTCCTCTCAAGTGCGGCTTGCGTGTGGCTGCCTGAGGCGTCTGGAATGCCTGCTGGAGCCCCGCGTCAGCGCAGAGCTGGGCCCTGCGGTGGCTTCTTCCCGGGCTGGCCCACGGTCCACTTCAAGGCAGTTTTGAAAAAGGACTGAGGTTGCCAAAATGTAAATGGGAGGCTGGCTTCTCTCTGTCTTCCACGTTGGTAAACATATGGTCTGAATTAAGACATTTGAAACGGTTTGCAAAACGCACTGCTCTGCATGAAGACTTTGATTGGATTCTGATTCCAGGAATCCAACCCGGAGAAGATAATTTGGAGTCCTTTGGGAAAGTCTGCAGGCAACGTGGGCATTAGATGATACTAAGAAATTACTATTCATTTTGTTAGGTGTTATAATAGTATTGTGGTTAAGGAGGGAAGTGTCTTTGTCAGAGATGCAAATTGAAGTATTTGGGGTTAAATTATCATGAAATCTGTAATTTATTTTAAAATAATCCCTCTCCAAAGGATATTCTAGTACCCCCCCTTTACCTTTCTTGTATGCTGAATATTTTCATAATGAAAAGTAAAAACAAAACCAAAAGACTCTGGAAACTCCCAGGTTCCTCATCTGAAAAGGAAAACCCTGCTCTGACATTCGATAAAGTGTGGCGTGGGGAAAGGGTGGCTTCCTTCAGTGGGGGAGGAGCACCCCAACTGTCCCTGGCTTCCCCAGGCTTCTATGGTGCACACATCTCACTTCTTTTCTTGCCTTGGTTCCTTTTTCTTAAAATGGAGAAGTTGTTGCCACACACAGAAATTGTGATGCCATTCATTCATTCATTCACTCAGTTGCTCATTTGTCCGGTCATTCAAAAGATATTGATGAAGGCCTAAAGTCTGCCCATCTCTGTGCTGGGTGCTGGGCAGACACTAATGAGTAAAATCAGACCCAGTTATTCCCTCATGGAAAGACAGGCATTAATCGAAGAACCACAGAGATAAATGTAAAATTACAACCAAATACAATGACAAGTGTTAGAAAAGAAAGCATGGAAGAGAGGGAAATGACCAGGCCAGGAAGATCTGGGAAGCCATGTTTGAGGTGAGGAGAGAAAGGATATGCAAAGGTCCTGTGGTTGAAAGGAGAATGATGCCCTGAGGCCCTGAAAGAGGGCGGGTGTGGCTGCTGTGAAAGGAGAGAGTGGGAGTGGCTGGGCATGAGAGGTGGGTAAAAGCAGGGATGTGTGCTCCATGGGCTGCTTCTGCTCTTGGCTCCTGGGATATGGAGGTGAACTTGAAGTTGGTTTTTTTTTGCTCAGTTAGGGCCCAGAGGTTCTAACTTGCTGAACTGGCCCTCTCCCCTGCCAGCTCTCACTGGTATTGCACAGCTTTGTGAGTTTCAGGACAGGCTCCACCTAACACTTGCTAAGTGTGTCTCCCGAGGCCTTCATCTTTGGGTCACCTCCCCTCTTACCATGGCAGGTCCTGGGTCTCATCCCACTGGCTCCTTTGGTCCCTTCCATGCCAAGGGAGGGCTACGGAGCTCTAACTCAGGCCTTCTCCCTACCTCACCCTGCAGGGTTTCCATTTCCATGCTGTGCAGCTGCTCATGCAGGGCTCCGTGAACGGAAGTCTCTTCCTGGAGCCTAACCCAGAAGCTGGCAAGAGCTCTGTCACTTCTGGCTTTCACCTCAACCCATCTTAACACCCGCCCCCCCCGCCCCTGCCACATTCCAGGGGAAAGCCATGACACCTGCGTCTGACCCATTGTTTCTCCTCCTCTCTTACTTCCACATTCTACCAAGAGGAAATCGGTAGTATTTCCATTTCCTCTTCCTGTCCAGAAGAAACTGCTCTGACACAACACCATTCTCCCTAGGCTGTAAACCCCAGGCCTGCATAAGGGTATGTTTTTTATAGTCCAGAAGAAACCCTATGATCTGTGTCCACTGGATTTGGTACTAGATATTACCCTGGAAAAAATATGTACTGGTTTAAGATCCCCCTAAATAAATAATATTCTTCTTATATCAACATATTAAATTAATAGCAGCCATTATTATTATAATTTCTGTTATTACCCCTGCCTGAGAGGTTTCTTCTAGAATCTAAAGAACTAATTTCTCTTTAACGCAAGAGCCTATACTGGGTCTGTCCTCCCTGGGTCTCTGCCTCTGGAGTCCTCAGCCTAGTGACACCAGCCTAGACCCCCAAACCTCCAGCCTCCAGTGACAGAGCCTGGGGTGGGGTGGGGTTTCTCCAGCCTCGGTGCACCCTTGGACCTCCTTCCTGCTTTCAAATTCACCTATGCAGACCCAACCCCAGGTGCTCCTGTGCTTCCTGGCTCTCTGCTCCCCTCTGGTGGAGCCCAGACGGCTCTGCCCGGCCACTGGGGCCCAGAGCTAGAAACAGCCACCAAATACAGCCATTTGGCCCTATAAGGAAAATGTCAGGAGGTTAAAGCCCAGACGTGCTGGGACTTCTGGTATAGATTGAAGATCATACCTTAGGGAGGTGCTATCTCCCTAATTTGTTGGGAGGGATAAAAAATAAGAAAAGGGGAAGAAACTAATATTTATTGAGTCCGTGTTATGTGTCAGGCCCAGTAGACACTTTATGTATGTTATTTCACAATAGACCTGTGAGGTAGGTATTTTTGTTTAGAGTGGAGGGAAAGGAGAGTTTAAGCGACTTGCCTGAGATAGAATATGCATATGTGGCAGAATTGGGATTCCAAACACAGGACCACAAAAAGTAGAGGGATATAAAGCAAAGCGATGGTGACAGGAAGGGAGCAGAACTACTTCACAACTGCTCTGTTTCCAGAAGGCGGCAAGATGGAGGGTGTCAGTGGACCCTTGCAGTCCCTGGAGTTCCCAGCAGGCGGGGCAAGACGCTCTCTCCGGCTCTGGAGGCAGGTCTCACTCTAGCAAGGTAGGCCCTCCAGCCCACCACCTCTCTCCCTCTGCCCAACGCCTGGAAATCAACGCCTGCCCCTCTAGGAGCAGCCACGGCTGGGTCAGTTAGCACCAGGCTTGGGAGCAAATGAAGAGTGCCTTCAGGGAAGGGAAACTGCTCTGAGCCTGGCTGTACTCATCTATCTGGGTCACAGTCCCTGAGTCACACCATCCCCGGCCTTAAGGAGGACTGTATCTGGTCCCGGTCCAAGCCAGTCAGCTGATCGATGCTGCCTCGAATCCTTTGGAGGAAGCTGCTCCCAGGTGAGTTGGTCATGCCCATGAAAGTACAGATTATCCCCATATCTGAAGACTCTTTCATCCCCCTGCCCCCAAGGTTGCAAAGACAATGCTGAGATATTGCGACCTTGGGTTTCCGCTGCAGAGTGAACCAAGCATCTGAGTGCAGAAGCCAGGCCGGGATTGTAGCTCCTGAAAGGGTCTCCTGTGTCGCTTTGGCTAATGTCATAGGTGTGGAATGGCACGCATATAGTCACCAAATTGAAATTCTTATGGTGATTAGTATTTCAACTTGTAACTATCTATAGAGTTGCCAGTGAGATTTGAAGTTAACTAGGCAGATCTGGATTTAGATTCCAACTATGCCTCTTCCTAGCTATGAGAACCTTGGGAATTTGCTTAACTTCCCAGTGCTTCATTTTTATCCTCAGTAAAAATGGAAATAGTGGTCCTACGTAGCTCTAGAGGGTGGTTGTGAAGACTGAGATAATCTACATACAGCCCTCAGCACAGTGCTCAGCACATGGTAAATGCTCAATATAACGTGGCCTACAGAGAGAGTAGACAACCACTCCTCTCTTAAGCTCTAGATGTGTTTCTTACATATTTACAAGAATTATATGGATATTATCATTCCTGGTGCAAATAAGTTTTGCAGTCTGTTCCCCCCCCATTATTTTTAGTTCAGTTATATTTCACTTATAAAAGATTGATATCTCTGTTGTTGATTCCTTTCCTTTGCGTTTTCTTTGATAACTTGGAACCTGAGAAAGTTGTCGTTTCTCCACAGGTCTGATAAATCCTTCACTTGATATTCTTCGCTTTGAAGGATAAAGTGACATCTATGTGAGACACTGGTGGATGGAGCTGAGAAACACCATTAGCTGGTTTTCCCAGCTGTGTCCGACAGAGCCTTGGCTGGTAGGTTTTCCTGTGGTGCTACGAACATTCTTATAATAATCTGAGAAACTTTGAGTGGCCAAATTCCACAAAATGTCTGAAAATTAGTCACCAAACATGCTCCCCAGCTAATGACAAAAGGTGCATTCACCAAATATTTATGAATAACCTACTATGGGATGCAAGGCCCTAGGCTCTTCATGATCCAGGGGCGATTCTGACTGGGATCCTGTACTCTGGGACTTCACAGCAGGATGGAGGAGTGGCATGCTGGACAGCCTCTGGTGGCCCCAGCAGATCCCGCGTCCACCCTCAACCACCAGCTCCGCGCCCCCACCCCAGCCCCAGAGGCTGACCTGCCTGGGATACGTCAATATGACCCTTTGTCCTGTTTCTTTGTTGGGCTCAGCCAGACGGAGGCACGGGCAGGACATCAGAAGGCAGGAGGAGACAGAGGCCCGAGGATTCATTCCCCAGCTCCCTCCCTGCCTGGCTGCTCTCTACCAGTATCTCTGTTCCCCCTCCCAAGGCCACCCTGCTCCTGATTCCAGTTCCTTGCCTTGACCCTAGCCTGAGGTGTAGTCTCAGCTGCCAGCAATTGCTAGCCCTGGGGTGCTTCACCCACCAGCCTTAGTTTCCCTAAATCCTGCTCACACTTTTATAAATAGTCTCTTTTAATAAGCTCTCTGCACCTACTCCTTTTGGTACAGCTACTCCATTTGGTACAGTTCCCTAGGGCTGCCGTACAAAAGACCATGGACTGGATGGTTTCAAACAGCAGCAGTTCATGCTCTCAGGGTTCTGGAGGCCAGAAGTCTGGTCCACGGGGTCGGCAGGGCCACGCTCCCTCTGAAGCCCGCAGGGCTCTGGTGGCAGTTTGCTGGTACTCTGTGGCATAACTCAATTTCTCCCTTTATCAATAGCTGTCTTCTCTCTGTCTCCTACTAACCATGTCCAATTTGGCCTCACCTTAACTAACAACATCTTCAAGGATCCTATAACCAAATAGGATCACATTCTTGGCACTGGGAGTCAGGGCTTGAACATACCTTTGGAGGTCACAATTCGATCCATAACAAGCACGTACTTAAATAACTGTCAACAAGAGAAAACAGTAAGTGTGGTGACAGTGAGAGGTGGGAAGTGTGGAGGGAGGGTGGTGGCAGAGGCATTTTCTCCACTCGAGGCATCCGAGACAACCTGGTGGAGGAGGTGGCATGTGAGCTGGTCCTTGAGGATAAAACCCGGATGTGCATGAGGACAGAGCAAGAATGTCCTGGGCAGAAGCAGCAGATTGGGGACAAGACCAGAGGTGGAGAGGGGAAGTTGGTGTAGGACAGTAGTTCTCAAGGTGTTGTCCCTAGATCAGCAGCATCAGCATCAGCATTGTCAGAAATGCAAATTCTCCAGTCCCACTCCAGACCTACTGAATCCGAAACTCAGGGCATGGAGCCCAGCAACCGGTGGTTTAGCAAGTCCTTCAGGTGATTCTGATGCATGCTGGAGTTTGAGAATCGTTGGAGTAGGGGCTGCAGTTTAGAGAGACTAGAGTAAGATGGAGAAACAGAATTGGAAAGGTAATTGGACCCAGACTATCAAGCTTTAAACTGCTGGTTGAGTGTGGACTTTATTGCTATAGCGGTAACTGGGTATTCTGAAAGGGTGTGTGTGTGTGTGTGTGTTTGTGCACGCACACATGTGCACAGGTGCGGCCTGAGGAGCTACACTTTTAAGAGTGCAGCTAGAAATAGAGAGACAGTCAGGAGAGGAAAGTAATTGCCAAGGAAAGGAGATCCTAAGCCACTATTGACATTTGGGGCTGCATAAATCTTTGCTGTGGGGGGCTGTCCGGTGCACTGAACGATGTTTAGCGGCAATCCTATTCTTTATTCACCAGATGCTAGTAGCATCCCCCAGTTGTGACAACCAAAGATGTCTCCAGACTTTGCCAAATGCCCCTTTGTGGGCAACATCGCCCCCGAATGAGGCCCCCATTCTGGCTGTGCAGTAGGACAGAGTGCCCAGGTTATCCTGGCTATAAAATCAGCTGCACTTGGTGCTGACTGGAGCCAAAAACTTCCTGTGGTTACGGATGAATAATCAGACAGCAGTCAAATCTAGGATCTAATTGAAAATTGCTCATTAGAAATTAAACATTGATCTGTTTGGCAAGCTGATTTCAGGAATTTTTACGGATGGTCAGTTTGGGCATGTGACACAGTTCCTGAGGACAGTGGTTTAGGGAGCGCCTGGCTGGGGCTGGGGTGTGGTCCCTTGAAACGAGCTCCACCCTCTGCCTGCTTTCTCCACGGTCTCACCATCTGGTTTCAACTGCTTCCTCTAGCTTCTTTTCAGTGCTGTCCTAACAATCTCCACTTTATCTTAAAAAGCAATCATTGAATAGATGGCCCTTTGGGAAATGAGCTCCATGTTCCATCCCCTCCAGCTAGGCCACTCCTTTGGAAGCCCAGGGACCCAGGTCATTAATTCGTCTGTCCCACCCAGTGCCAGACAGGGAGAAGCATGAGAAGCATAAGTCATAGTCCTGCTGAGAAACCTGTGCCATAGGGCGGTGGCTCTCAAACCTGAGAGTGCACCAGGATCCCCTGGAGGGCGTGCTAAGAAAGCTAGGCTTCACTCCCATAGCTGCTGATTCAGCGGGTCTGGGATGGGGCCTGAGAATTTGCGTTTCTGACAGGCTCCCAGGTCCTGCTGCTGCTGCTGGTCCAGGGACCACACTTTTTAATTTTTTTTAATTCAGTTTTATTGAGATATATTCACATAACATACAATCATCCATGGAGTACAATCAACTGTTGCCAGTACCATCTTATAGTTGTGTATTCATCACCCCAATCTATTTTTGAACTTTTTCCTTACACTAGAAAAGATAAGAATAAAAAATAAAAATAAAAAAAGAACATTCAAATCACCCCCCCCATCCCACCCTATTTTTCATTTAGGTTTTGTCCCCATGTTTCTACACTGGATAAAGGGAGTGTGATCCACAAGGTTTTCACAATCACACTGTCACCGCTTGTAAGCTACATTGTTATACAATCATCTTCAAGAGTCAAGGGTTGGAGTTTGATAGTTTCAGGTATTCACTGCTAGCTATTCCGATTCATTAGAACCTAAAAAGAGTTATCTATAGTGTGAGTAAGAGTGCCCACCAGAGTGACCTCGTGGCTCCTTTTGGAATTTCTCAGCCACTGAAGCTTTATTTCATTTCATTTCACATCCCCCTTTTGATCAAGAAGATGTTCTCAATCCCATGATGCTGGGTCCAGATTCATCCCCGGGAATCATATCCTGTGTTGCCACTGAGATTTACACCCCTGGGAGTCAGCAGGGACCACACTTTGAAAACTTCCGCCTTAGACACATGGTGACAGTAAGAAGAGTCACCTGATGTGTTAGTTTAAGAGGAGGATTTGGCCCAGGAGACTGATTCCACTTGTGAGGACCCAGGGCCCAGGGCCCCGTCCCCTCCTCCATTAGGAGATACAAGTAGCCACCTACCTGAGCAGGCAACAGGCCCCTCCATCCCCAGGGGGGAAAGCATTAAAACTACCTATCCCCAATCACTGTTAGTAACCAAATACCGGGAGAGCTTGTTGTAACCAAATCTCGCGAGATCCTGTAATAACCAAATCTCCCGAGAAATTCCATTGTCACAAACCTTTATAAGGACACCACCCACCTCGCATCCCCGCACTTCTCTCTCTCCCTCTGGATTTGGTAAACGGCAGACTTCACTCTCCTGACCCACCTCCATCACGAAAAATCATCTCCTGTTTTGTAAATCCGTAATTAAACTCATGGGTAACTCATGCCAGGCGTATTCTTTGGTCTTGGGGCTAATCTGGATTGGAATACCAACTCTGCCCCTCACTTGCTGTGGGATTTCAGGAAAGGTTCCAGGGCTTCAGTGTCTCCATCTGTTAAATGAATGCGTTGGCCTAAATGCTGTTTACGGTACCTTCCAGCCCTGAAAACCCTTACCCTGGGGTCTGACTTTGAAGGCTGACCGCCTCTGGGCTGACGTTGGTGCGCAGAGCCCGAGCCTGAGCAGCCTGTGGGGTCTCACTGGGGAGCCCCAAGGCAGGGTGGGCCAGCAGGTCTCGCGGCATCAAAGACTCCTTGGATATCTGAAGCCTGGTTTCCAGTCTTGGATCGAAAGTGAAGAAACTGAGGCTTGCTCAGGCCCAGTTAGAGTGACCCATGGTTCTGGTTTGCCAGAGGCCGTGAGCTTGCAGGGATGCGGGACAAACCCGTTCAAATTGGACGCTTCTGCAGCTGAGCTGGGTTCTCAGGCCTGCTCTTCCGGGCGGGTGAGTCTTGCTCTACAGTCCCGCCTCCTTCCCTGCCCATCCAATCCAAACTCTTGGGCCAGCCTCTCAGGAGAGAGAGGGCCTTGATGAAGCAGCCAATAGGAAGCCAGGAGGTGGGCTGGTAGTCCAACCTCCACCAATCGCTGATGGCGTGTCCCCAGGACCGTTATTTAAGCGCTCTAAGTCCTTGCTGCCTCGTCCGTCACACCAAAGGAAGGGAAGCAAGGTGTGTTCCATGTCAGAGTGATTAAGACACTGGACCCTGGAGTCAGAGCGATCAACGCCACTTAGAAGCCGGGTGAACTCGGACGAGTCAATCACCCTGAGCCTTAATTTCCTCATCTGTAAAATGGAGATGAGGTCCCCGCTTCAGGGGCTTCTGGGAGAATTCAGTGAAGTAAGGTAAGGCAAGCTTTGGCCCTAAGAACGTATTGTTACTACTGCCTTCCTTACTCCCTACCTCCGTAACAGTCTGTGGTTCTAAATAAGGCAACTGAGAAGAGACTTTCTGGAGGCTCAGTCCCCGGGCAGGATTGAAACCTAGATCACGAGGGCTTGGTGGACTATGCAAGGAAGCAAAGTCTACTTTGTCCCCCACCCCATCCCCCGGTCCAGTGCCACAAAACCAGGGGTCACTTGTGAAGAGATTACTGGAGTCTGTGACTGAAATGGGACTTACCTCCTAGAAGTCCAGGGGCACAGGAGGTCACCAGGCGGTCATTTTAAAGGTTTCCTGGAGGTGGCTTTTGATGAGAACCTTAAAGTAAACAAGAGCACTATTGGGGCACAGATGGAGTTTTCTTTCCAAATCTTTACAGGGCTCCCTCAAAGATTGTCAAAGGAAAACTTCACAACTCGCAAATCCTCTCTCCATTACCTTTGCTCTTTACAGCTCTCACATCCCAAACCTACCCTGAAGTTCATCTCTCTCTCTGTGTCCTTCTCTGTATTCCTCACCTCAACACCCAAGAAGAACTCTCCCCAAATCCAACTCTGGTTGGCCTTTGACAAATCCCTCACTCTTCCTCCACCTCTTTCAATCTCATCTTTTTCCTGTAAGCAGTTTTTCTGTCCCTTTCCAAATACAGTTAAGTAAATCAATTTTGACCCCTTTCAATTCTTTCTCCTCAATTATGTAACCATGTTTTATCAGAAGAGCAGCTCAGGAACCAAAATGACAGACTCAGAATCTCCCAGTGAAGGACAGGGTGGGGGATAGTGGTCAGAGATAGTGCATTTTTGTTAGACTGTGGGAAGGGGAAATATAACAAGCACATGTTTATGTTGTTTCTATTTATATTTTCTGATATGCTGATTTTTTATGATTGTCAACAAGAGAAAAGTCAAATTAAGGGTATATCAAGAGTCGGTTGTTTAGGGAGGCAAGCCAACATCAGCACAAGAGAGGATCCCTAATTCATCTTTCCAGAATTCCCCCTGCCCCTTTCTCTTCCCCTCTGCCATGCAATCTGTTTCATTCTCCTGCCTATACATCCTGAAAATAAAACCCTTGATTAGTAAAACCCACGCAGGCAGGAACAGGGTGCAGGTATTTCTGTGTGTTGTTAGGGGCGAGGAGCTGCAATAATTGCTGTTGCACCATGAGACCGGAAGTTCCATAAAGTCTGTCCCTGCCGGGCACTGGGGAAGGTCTCTCAGCCTTGAGCACCTGCAGCTAAGGGAGTACCAAGGGCAGCTGAGGCACAGTTGAGTATTTTCCCAACAGAAATGCCATTTCTAGGAAATGAGCATCCTTCCAGACCAGGCTGGCCTTGACTGGGGTGCTTGACAAATTCTGGAAATGAGATACTAATCACGTCCCAAAAAACCGCTTAGGAGTGGAGCTTGCCCCTGGTACTGTTGCAGTGCAAGAGTCCTGGAATCTTTGCTTGACCTTGTGGCCCATCGGTGATGTTCAGAGGAGGTAAAGAAAGTATGAGAGCTTCAGGAAACCCAGAGGGAAGGATGAATGGGAGACTAGATCAGAAATACCTATGTGTAGATGAGCTGTGATTTGTTTATCGCTGAATAAACCAGGGTTGTTACTTGATCTCCCTGTTCCACATCCCTTCCACCTCCAACAGATTTGTATGAGAAAGCACACCAAAGAGGGTGCACAAGTGCTGAGGAGGAAATTGACTGAGCTCTGCCCCTACAAATGGGCAGGGGAGGAAGTGGGATAACCCTAGAGGTTCATTTGAGGAGTTTCAGCTGGGGCGGCACGGGCCACTGGCCAGCAGGCTTGGTCCTGGGCTCAGCAATGGTCTGGGCACAAGGCCTTTCTTTGGGCTCCTTGGCAAGACTGTAACTAGAAGAGAGCTCAGCTATTTCCTCATTTTTTCATCAAAATACAGGATTGTGGCTGGGTAATTAGAAACCTATTTTTTTTTCTCTCTTCTGGACCACAGGAGAGTCATGTATCAGCCAAACTGCTCCCATTCTTAGCTTGAGTCACTGCTGGGCCATGTTTCTGAGTTCTGCAGTGTTACATATTTATCCCCATGATGTTATCATTTGTGGTGGTGAATGTGGAGTTATCCATGAAGGTCTCACATGATTTTCTTAACATCTCCATCATGAGACTGGAAAGAATTCAGCCTTTCCTAACAACATCTGCATATTTGGGGTCTGACAAGTAGTTAGCTAGTAGATCGAGTAAGAAGTATCGCTTGCAGAGGGATACTGATGAAATGGAGCTCCTGCAGAGGCGCTTAGCCAGGAGGGAGGGTCTGGGAAGCAGGACAAATGGGGAGAGACTAAAGGGGCAGAGGCCCTGCTGGATACCCTCGAGCATTCGTTCTTGGACAGTTTGCACCTCCTGCTCCTTGTTTTGGTTCTTATATGTGTAGCATGATCTTGAGTGTGCACTTTTAAGCATAAGCAATTGTGTCCAATCCTATATCATAAAATTATGGAATGTTAAAGTTGGAAGGGCCCCTAGAAGTTGTCCCAGAAATCATGTTTTATAGAGGAGAAAAGATAAGTTCAAAGGATACGCAACTTGACCCATATCACACAGCTCATCATGGATGGGACCAGAATTTGGACCCAGAACTGGGGATGCTGGACTGGGGATGCTGGCTCTGTTTCTTCCCAATCATGTGCTTTTTCTACGAGAAAGTGAGGGAGGAGAGAGAGCGGGAGGGAAAAACGGAAGCAACTTCTATTGGATGAGCACCTATATGTGTCAAGTTCTGCATTTTCCAAGGTGATTCCTAACTTAGTTGGAGGCCCATAAGTCCTCATGGACTTCAGTTAAAACTTGAGGTCTGCAGCCTGCAGATACACTTCTAGGGACCTTAAGTAACTGTTGAGTGTCATCAAAGGACAGATGTCTGTGCAAACATAGAAAAAGAAACTCTTCAAAATGACAAGTGGTTATCCACTCAGACACCCTGTCTTTGAGGCCAGAGGGTTAGGAACATAACACGGGTCCTGCAATGACTCCTGGAGCTACCACTAAAGCAGGTCAGGGTCAGATCTCATGTGACAAGCCTAGTGCCGGGTCCTCCTTGAGCTTCTCTGAAGAGCCCCCCTTCTCATCCTTAGCAGCTCACCTTCAGACACCGGGCCAGCCTCCCTTGCATTTGTTCTTAGTGCTCTTCTCTCCCCTTTTGTACATGTCCTGGGAAATCAGAGCCTCTTTGAACATTCCTCAGGAGACTGGGTCACAATGACAAAAACGGTCATAATAAGCAGTATTTACTGAGTGCTGTGGAACATACTCTTTACACACAGTATCTCATTTAATCTTCACAACAACCCTGTGAGGTAAGTGCTATTCCTGTCTCCCATTTTATAGATGAGACAACTGAGACCCAGAGGGTTTCATCTGCCCAGAGTTGCCCAGCAGAGCCAGAACTCAGCCCCAGATCTGCCAGAGCCTAAAGCCTGGCTATTGACCCCTAAACTCTGCTGCTTTCAGGACAGACTCCTTAGCCAGAAGGTATACTGTGAAAAATCACTTACAAATAGAGTAAAGGGAATGTTATTTGGAAATTAAAAACCAACAATGCTTCAGTCAAGGAAGAAATCAAAACTGAATTTACAAATTCTTTATACAATAGTAATGATGAGAACCATATTTTGTAACAAAAGATGAAAACTCAACAGAAAAACTAGCAAAGGACATGAACAGGAAACTAAAGAAAAGAAGTTACATAAATGGCCCAAGATAGATGGGAAAAAAGTCAGAATTTTATAACTAAAGAAACACAAATTAAAGCATGAGAAGATTTTGGAAAATGATAAAACCTGATGTGGGCAAGGTTGTAGGGAGGAAGACAGTGAAGTGAACAGTTTCATACTCTGGTTGGTACTATAACTTTGAACAGTGCTTTTGAGGATAGGACCTTTTTAACAGCCCCTTTTAGCCTTAAAAATATGCATAACATTTGACCATCAGTTCCAACTCTAGGCATTTACCCTCAGGAAATAATCTTTAATGTATACATAGAATTATCTATGAAATATTCAATGCCACATTGTTAGTAGTAGCAAAAATTTGGCAAAACAATAGGAGTTTTATTAAGTAAAATATGATGTGCATACAATGGAAAACTATGCCTCTATTATAATTAAAGCATGCCAAATATTTATAAGAGATTGTTAAGTGAAAAAAACAGTTTATAAAACAGCATATCTGGTGTGATTCCAATTTTTTAAAAAAATGTCTGAACGTAACCAAGTGGTCAATGTTAATATCGCTAGTAGTGGGAAAAGCCCACCTCTAGTGCCTCCTGATATGACATACTGAAAACACAGCATCACCTCAGGGGTATCTCTACCAAAAGATGCATAACCCAACTCTAATTATGCAGAAATATCAGACCGTCTCCAGGTGAGGGACTTTCTATGAGATAACTGGCCTCTATTCTTCAAAAATGCCAAGGTTATAAAAGACAAAGAAAGATTGAAGAACTTGCAGGTTAAGGAGACTAAAGAGACATGAGAACTAAATGCAATATGGTATCCTGGATTAAGTGCTGAACCAGGAAAAAGAAATTGCTATCAAGAACATTATTATTAGGATAATTGATGTATTTTGAAAATGGGCTGTGTATTAGATAATAGTATCAATACTAAATTTCCTCATTTGATATTGGCATCATGGTTATGTAAGAATATGACCTTGTTATTAGGAAATAGACATTGAAGTATTTAGGGGTGAAGGGACATGGTATCTCCAACACTCTCTCAAGCGTTTCAGAAAATGATTATCTATACATTTCTATAATATATTAGTATATTAGCAATAAATTATTATTTTAATATTCACAATAACATCATTTTATATATACTAAAATATATAAAATAAATTATAATGTTAATAATTACTAGTATAATGCATGTATATATTTACAGAGAGAGAGAAGAGGGAGAATAATAAAGCAAATGGGACAAAATGTGAACAATTGGTAGATCTGACTGAAGAGTATATGGGAATACCTTATATTCTTCCAACTTTTCTATAAGTTTGAAATTACATCAAAATAAAAAGTTACAAAAATCTACCCTAAAAATGGGAATGCTATCCACAAAAATGTCAGTAATACTTATCTTTTGGCAGTACAATCATGCTTGAATTTTATTTTCAACTTTCTGCAGACAAATGATTTTTTAAATTAATCAAAAGAAACATAGATAAATGGTTCATTGAACAGTCTGAACTCAGTGGGGGGTGGAGGGAGATAGACATGAAACTGCCTTTCTTTTTTTTTTTTAAATCCCGGCTGCAGCCGTTCAGTTTCTTTCAGTTCGTTGATGACAACTTGGAAAGATCCAAAAACTTCCCATCCCCTATAAGTACTATAAAGGTTGGTCCAGATTAAAACTTCTATTTCATATCCATCTGGGAATTCAGCTGCCTGCCCGAACATGGGCTGGTCCTTGGGCTGCTCTGCTCTCCTACCTCCCTACCCCACTCACCCTCCTCCTCACCCCTCCAGGGTTGGGGCAGAGGGCAGAGAGACTGGAGGAAAGGGGTATCTGTCCTTTCACTTCCCTGGTACTGTTGACCTAGATGCCTCTGGTAGCTGGAGCCCAAGTGCTACATCTCTTGTAGGTCATGTGAGGGTTTCTCAGGTGACCTGGGAGGGGGCTTCTCCACGGCACAGCTGCCATCCTGGAGGATGTGCTCTGGCTCCCATCCCTAGGGTCACTCCACCCCTTTCCACTGCTTTGGTTCTCTGGTGCAGCAGGTAGTCCTCTTAGATGGGTGATGGTAAGATGGCACAAGCCTGGCTACCTTCTTCTGTGTCACCTGCCCAAGGAAAGCTATGTCAATGAGATGCCCCCTCTCACTCCTCTGAAGTCTCTCTAGGTTTCTCCTTCCTTGCTGGTGTAGGCCCAGATGTCAGAGCTTTATAAACAGATGTCCAACTAAGGAATGAAAGCTGATTTTCCATTGTTGCAAATGCTCCAATCAAAAAGTTCTCATTTTAGATCCTCCCTACCATTACTACCACCATAGGGAATGGAAGAGAAAAACCACAGCACTCTCTCCCCAAACTGACAACTCCTTACCCTGACACATTCTTGACTCCTTCTTTTTCTGCTCTTATCGGCTGGGGAGGGTGTTGCTGGGGTGACGCTGGTGGGGATGATTCCCACCAACTCATGGTAAAGCCTTTGAGGTTGTATGCAGATGAAACTTAGCTTTGGGCTTTAGGCAAAATTCCAAGACAACAGGGAAAGTTCCATGCAACATCTAGTTATACTTCATTATTTTCTAATTTTTTAAACAATCATTTACTGTGTGTTTCAATGCACCAGGAATTTTGGTAGGTGCTGAGGGTATGTGAGATAATGATAGAGTCCCTGCCTTTAGATTCTTTCAGTCTAGTGAGGAGACAGATGTATAAAGAGCTAACCCCAGTATAAAGTGCTCTGAGAGATGAGGGATGTGAATAGGAGGGTACCTGACTCAGTTGTAGGTGATAAGGAAAGGCATCCAAAAGAAGGTACTGCCTGAGCCAAGATCTGAATGATAGGGATGAGATAGCCGAAGAGTATAGCTTGTGCAAAGGTATGAAAGCGTGAGCTGAACCAGGTTTTTTTCAGAAACAATATGGCTGGAGTGCAGCATGGGAATGTGAGCCTGGCAAGAGAGGCAGCCATTCTAAGGATGTGGATTTTATCCTAAGGGCAATGAAGAGCCGCTTAATCATACTAGCAGTGGAATACAGTGATCAGAATTGTAGTTTAGAAAATTTATTCTGGCTGCAGCATGGTAGCTGGTCTGGAGGGTGGTTGTAACCTGTGGCTAGAAAACCAAGTAAGAGCACATGGTTGTAGGAGGCCAGGTGAGAGATAATGGGGACATAAAATAATCCACTGGCAACAGGGAAGGAAGGAAGTAGAGAGGCAGGAGAAATGTTTAGGGAATAGAATTGGAAGAATGAGAGGAGTGAGGTAGAAGGTTCTGGCCTGGGAGTGACTGGAAACACAGGAGGACGAGCTGGCAGGGATGGGGTGTATGTGTGGGGGGTGAGTAGATAATGAGTTCAACTGAGAACATGTTGAATTGTAAATGGCTGTGCCTAAGTGGCCTTCACAGCAAGTAGGAGGGAAATTAAAGTGAGAAGTCAGAAAAGACAGTGAGAGTCAAGGGCAATGCCCTCTCCATCAGAAGTTGCAGGAAAAAGATCTGAAATGTGTCCGTTAGTTTTAACAACATGTTGGCCCTTGTTGCCCTTAATTGTGGGTAGAAGGATAGGGGCAGCACCAGACTGCAGGACCTGCCCCAAGGAGATAAGGAAGCCAAGATGAAGAGTGTGGTCAAGTCTTTAGAGAAGCGTGGATGTGAAGGAAGGGAGAAGATAGATAGATGGCAGCTGGAGGGATATCTTAGAGTATGAGAAGGAAAAGGGAAGGTTTAGAAGTAGAAGAGAGTCAGGAGAAGAGAGGTTGCTATAGGATGGAGATGGCTGATGGAGTCAGGGTACTGTAAAGGTGGGAAGGGATGGGGACCACAGGGCAGCGTTAGCTGCTACCCAATGACCCTGTTCTCCATGGGCCCCCAACAGAGCAGGCAGGGAAAGGAGGCCTGGGCTTGGGCCTTGCTTACCCAGGATGGAGCTGGGCCCTGGGTCTGGCACCCTGTGATGGTTAGGTTCATGTGTCAACTTGGCCAGGTGATGGTACCCAGGTGTCTGGTCAAGCAAGCACTGGCCTAACCGTTGCTGTGAGGACATTTGTGGCTGCTTGATAAACCAGAAGGCTGGTAAATCATCAGTCAGTTGGCTGCAGCTGTGACTGATTACATCAATAAAGGGCGTGACTTCCACAATGAGAGAATGCAGTCAACTGGGTTTAATCCAATCAGTTGAAGACTTTTAAGTGAGACAGATAGAGGATCTTCACTTCTTCGGCTGACCAGTGACGTGTTTCCTGAGGAGTTCCTTGAAGTTGCCAGTTGGTTTCCTGAGGAGTTCATTGAACACGTTCATCGAAGTTGCCAGTCTGCTGCCTGAGGAGTTCATCGAACATCTTCATTGGAGTTGCCAGTTTGCTGCTTGCCCTACGGAATTTGGACTCGTGCATCCCCACAGTTGCGTGAAACACTTTTATACATCTTGTATTTATAGGTATCTCTTGTTGATTCTGTTTCCCTAGAGAACCCTAGCTAATACATATCCCCACCTACCTCAGTGTCCGGGGCTGCTGTCAGTGCCGAGGGCCGCCTTCTGAGCCAGTTGTCACTCTGTGAGTGTGTGCTGGTTAGGAAGGGGGTAGTGCTCTGAGAGGCCTGCTGAAAGCTCCGGTCGGCCTCCCTCCCAGGAGGAAAGTCTGGGTGAATCAAAGCAGCAGAGTAGCCTGCAAATCACTTGGTGAGTGTGTGTGTGTTTCTCAATATTTAATGAATTTTTAATAGTGAAAAATTTATATTTAGAAAAGCCAAAGAATTATTAAGTGCTTAATATATGCCTCTTATCTTTGGAGATAAGAGGCAGAGCACTGTAGGTGTTGGGAGCTGGGTATTTGGGATAAAGACCCAATCCCTGGCCTCAAGAAGCTCATGGTCTACTCTGAGATAGATTAGCAGGGTCAGGAGTGCTCCTGCACTGGCATGCAGAGGGGACCTAATCAAGACCAGGTAAGTAGGTGTTCTAGTTTGCCAATGCTGGTGGGATGCAAAACACCAGAAATGCATCAGCTTTTATAAAGGGGGTTTATTTGGTTACACAGTTACAGTCTTAAGGCCATAAAGTGTCCAAGGTAACACATCAGCAATCGGGTACCTTCACTAGAGAATGGCCAATGGTGTCCGGAAAACCTCTGTTAGCTGGGAAGGCACATGGCTGGCATCTGCTCCAGAGTTCTGGTTTCAAAATGGCTTTCTCCCAGGACGTTCCTCTCTAGGCTGCAGTTCCTCAAAAATGTCACTCTTAGTTGCTCTTGGGGCATTTTTCCTCTCACAGCTTCTCCGGAGCAAGAGTCTGCTTTCAACAGCTGTCTTCAACTGTCTCTCATCTGCAGCTCCTCTCTCAGTTCCTGTGTGTTCTTCAAAGTGTCCCTCTTGGCTGTAGCAAGCTCACTTCTTCTGTCTGAGCTTATATAGTGCTCCAGTAAACTAATCAAGGCCCATGCTGAATGGGCGGGGTCATGCCTCCATGGAAATTAACTAATCACAGTTATCACCTACAGTTGGGTGGGTCGCATTTCCATGGAAACAAAGAATTATCATCTAAATCAACACTAATATGTCTGCCCACACAAGATTGCATCAAAGATAATGGTGTTTGGGGGGACATAATACATCCAAACCAGCATAGGAGGCAAGGCCAGCTTTCCAGGGTGTTCATTCTTCAAGAGTCCTTGAGCAGAGTGCTCAGAACAGAGTGAGCCGTGTAACCCTTCCCTTGGCTTGTATCAGTGACCTGGCTGGCAGTTCTCACTTCTGCCTTACACTTCCCCTTCTCCAGAATTCCTGGAAAAGCTCTGATTTCTATCCTTCTAAGACCCATGCTGGTTTTTAGTTTAGTTTTTTTGGTTTTTGTTTTTGTTTTTTAAGTCTCACTCTCCAAAGTGAGTAAGTACCTCGGTCCTGATGTTTAGGCCTGTACGTTCCAACAGCTGCTTGAGGCCCCATTGAGTCAAATATCCAAAACTGACTCTGTGTCTCTCTCCACAACCCCAACAAATGGGATCCTCTTCTAGCATTTCCCACCTCTGTGAATTGTACCCAAGTCGTTCTAACCACCTCCTCTCCCTCATCCATCTTTCAGAATCACCACGTCTCATCTAGTCTATCCCCTAAATATTTCTGCATATTGCTGAATATTTTCAAACTGATTTTTAGAAACAAACTTCCCCTGCCCACACACACTGGAGGGGGCTAGGTAGCAGGAGCAGGTGGTTCTTCTCCCACCAGCCCACCCTCCAGCTGGCAAGCTGGTCCCAAGGTCCTCAGACGGAAAGAGCTGTGCAGACCAAGTTCTCACACCAGGGCTCTGGTCCACCCACATTTCCCTGTCATGTTGCCTTTGCCTGGAAGTGGCCAGCAGTGTCATTGGCCCCATCACGGCAGTGTCCATCACTGGACTCCTGCTCTCCGTTCCAGCATGGCCTTCCTGAAATAAGAAACTAAATATGCCAGTCCTTTGCTGAAAGTGCGTCTCATTTTTTCAGGATGAAGTTATGACTCCTGAACCTGGCATCCTAGTCCTGTCATATCTTCCTCCTCCCAGCCCCTCCAACCTCACAGCTTCTTCATCACACCAGTTTCCACAGCATGTGGTGATTTCCAGCCTCCAGATCTCTACACTTCTCTCTCTTTCCATAATGTCCCTCCCAGCCCCCGACCCTGTTTCTTTGGCCTCTGAGCTTTCCTATCCGTATTAGAATGGATGGGGGTTGGGGGCACTGGTGGCCATGGGTAATACAGATGGGATTCTAGTCTATGGAAAGGTCCAGATGAAGATGGAAAAGCTCTCCCCAAAGTTAGGCAAAGAAAGAAGCCATTCGGGATGTGTTTATGAACTGGCAGTTCAAAGACCAGGAGCCCGGGCTCATTTGAGCTTCTCTGGGGAAGCTGTCTTAGTCTCCAAAGGTCTGTCTACTCAGGTCCTCTGTGATTTAGGAGGGTCACATCAGAAGGATTTTGGAAACTGCCTGGAGATAGAGCTTCTCCTTCTGAGATTTCACCTCCTTTAAGTGGTTACTGTTCAGCAGAGGTGGATCCAGGTTTTGTGGGGCCCAAAGCTTATACAATTGGTGTGTCCTTTTTACAAACCCAAAGTTCTATGTGTGGCCTTGAGACAGGCCTGGGCAAACTTAGCTTCATTAGCTTCCTGGTAAACCCACCTTTTCTGGCCAGAGGCTGAGATAAGGATGATGGCCTCAGCCTGTTTCCCAATCTCAGGGTGATTCTGGTGTCAGGGGTAAGAGTAAGAGTGTGACTTGGGAGTCAGGCAGGCTGGGGTCACCATCCAGGCTTTGTCCCTTACTAGCTGTGCAACCTTTGGAAGATTACTTCAACTCTCTGAACCTCAGGTTCCTCTTCTGAAATAAACTGGGCTTGCCAAGTGGATCATTACTCTAAATGGTTCCCTGGTTTCCCTTCCAGAAAAGCCACGTTAGGACTGAATTCAAATGACTTCAGCCTTTTTGCACCTGCAAGGACAAAAGCAAGTGCTTGAAGTGCTGGGGGAAAAAAGTGTTTTTTGTAACTTAAGGATCTACTTCATAAAGCGTCGTTTAGCTTTTTTTTGTCCCCACTTGGGAAAAGTGCACTTAACCATGGGTTGGAAAATTCCTTTCCTTGTCTCAAGAGAGTTCTATGGTGACCGAGGTCGTGCTGCTGCTGCCGGCGGAATAGGAGTGCTGGCCAGGGGCCCACAGCCGCTCGCCGTCCTGCTCTGGGTGCTCCTGGTACAGAGGTGGCCCAGTCAGGAAGACATGGGGGTAGGGGGATGGGGACATGGAGAAAGAAGAGGGGAGTAGGAAGAGGGTTTCTTTTCCTTTCCTGGATTTGTCTTTAACCCATAAAATGAAATTTTGATATAAACATGAGTTTCGGCATCCTTTTGCTTCCCTTTCTGTTTGCACATAATCTCATCACCCTACCCTATAACCAAGGCCTTCCGTGCTACACAAAATCACCGTAACCCTTCTCCTATCACCCCACCCTGCCTCACCACATCCCACCCTCACCAGCTCCCTGAACAGGTGGTGACAGCTTAGTGTCTGAAGTAAAGAAAAAGCTGAATGGACTAATTCATTCTCAAGTACCTTAACCTTCCAGGGAAGTATTCTTGTTTTAAAATAACTTTATGGTCCATCCACATGAAGTCATAATGGGTGGACAATCAGGCAGAGTCACTAAATGAAATCTGGAATCAGATTGGGTGGATGAACATCATTTCTGGCACCAAGGAAAGAAGGTTGAGCCCCACCTGGAGACGGTCTTCTGCTTTTCATAGTGTCTTCCTTTCCTCCTTTCCAAATTCTCAGATAACCTAGATATCCCAGATCTTTCCAGAATGGATAGGGGCAGCAGGGTCTCAATGGCGTGTGTGGGGAGGGGGAATGGAGGGCAAGGGTGCCTGTTTACAGGTGTGGTGTGATTGTTGACAAGTCAGCTGCTGCTGATGAAGGAGACCTGGGGAAGTGACTGAGGAGTTGGGGAGAGCCTGGAAAGTGACTCTGATGGCGAGAAATAGGGAAGGCATTTGAACCAAGGTGTGAGGTGGTAAAACTGCTTTTTAAGAAAGATTGATGTGAAGATGGCATGTATGATGGATTGGATAAGGAAGCCTGGCGTCCAGAGTTGAGGGTGGTTGCAGAAGGAATGCAGAGCTAGGCAAGGAATACCTATGGCATTTCAATGGGACACTGGTATTTGGTGTCCGAAAAGGGAGGGTGGAAAAGAGAGCTCAGATACTCTCATACTGATAATTATCCTAACAACACTAATACAAGGAGGTGGGAGGATTGGTGTTAGGGGTTGAATCATGGCCCCCAAAACGATATGCTGAAGTCCTCACCCCTGGCACCTGTGAAGTGAATGGGACCTTATTTGGAAACAGGGTCATTGCAGATGGAATTAGTTAAGTAGAAGGGTGGGCCCCTAACCCAATATGACCGCTGTCCTTATAAGAAGAGGATAGGAGACACAGACAGACAGACAGAGAGAAGATAACTGTGTGAGGATGGAGGCAGAAATTGAGTGATGCCACCGCGAGCCGAGGATGACCAAGGATTACTGGCCACTGCCGGAAGCAGGGAGGTGAAGAAGGCTTCAGAGGGAGTGTGGCCCTGCCGCCACCTTGATTTCAGACTTGCGGCCTCCAGGGCTGTGAGACAATAACTGTCTGTTGTTGTAAGCCACTGAGTTTGTGGCACTTTGTTACGGCAGCTCCAGGAAACTACAGTAACTGGTGATGCCCTTGCTAGAGTCAAGGTGACAAGGTTGAGTTGGGATACGCTTTAGCTGGCAGCTCAGGGGACTCTGCCGCAGAAAGTGACTGGTTATCACAGTGTTTTGTTGCCTATCTTTATTCATGTGCCTTTGTACATGTATGACTATTTTGTTAAGGTTTTTTCCTAAAAGACGGATTAGTATGTCAGAGGAGATGGATGAAAACTTGGGAAAGAATCTAGCAAACATTTTTTTAAATGATAATTCCATTTGGTGAGAGCAGAGAAACACAGGTGTTCCTAAATGTCACTGGTGGCATTGTTAAGTGTTATGCTTTTCTGGAGAGAAATTTAGCAATTCATTCTTTAACATTTAGCCTTATCAGTGTGCCTATCTAGTGTTTCCATTTTGAGTTTGTCCTAAGGAAATAACCAGACAAACGGGCAAAAGTGTTTTTATTAGACTCTGGGCAGCACAGTATATTGTAGTGAAAAATTAAAAAAAAAAAAACAAGCCAACAACCTTAAGTATCTGGTATTAGGAGATTGATTGAATAAAATATGGCACATCTGTATAATAGCATGCCATTAAGAATGATGTTTGAGGTACACACTTATGGATGAGAAAGATGTTCTTGATAGCATTTGCTACAAAGGAGGTTTGGGAAACATGAAGGTTGGAGGCTCCCACAGGCCTGGGAACTGCTCCCCACCCGCGGCTTCTCTGTGTTCTGAGTCAAAGTCAGTGGAGGGCCTCCGCTGGGTCCTTTCACTTCCTTCCTGAGCAGGGTTACCCTCCACCAGTGGAGATGGTGGGCTGGTTAGAGCAGCCTTCTCCCCAGCTCTCCTGGGCCCCTTTCCTACTGACACTCCTTGGGTTTTCAGGGAAAATGGGGCACTTTTCCCCATTCCTACTTTTCCCTAGGAATTTCCAGCACTGCTATGGAATCTTCCCTACTTCATCCATTTGGATATTTGGGTACTTGAAGAAGGAGGGACTTGAGTCTTTGTGTTTTGAACAGCTTCCTGGACTGGAAGTCTGGGCCCATCCCCTCATCTCTAATCCTGAGGGCCCCTCTGCAGTGGTTTCCACAAACACTTCTGCTTTTTTTCTCAAGTAGGAATGATGGCAACTGAATAGTCAGAATTTCGTCCCTTATGTTCTTATCTCTTAGTAACATTTCTATCCATGAAATTGGAATCATGTCTACTCCACCCTCTTTTATGCTTCTTAGAATGTCTTGAAATTTTCCTTCGAAATCTGAGGAAATTGACAATAACTAGTGTTCTCATTCGTCAGCATTAGGGAGTTTTAAAGACACGTTGCAAGGCAGTGGTTGTTCTGGGAGAGTGTGGAGGATGGGTGGGATGTAAACCTGGTACTTGGGACAAAGCACAGGCCCAGTGGAGGGGGCCTTGGCTTAGATCCCATCGGCATTCCTTCTAATTGGGGGTTAGAAGGGATGGCTATGAAGAAGCAAACCTCATTCAGCTGGGATTCATTGATCTTTGTGGTTTGCATCTTACTCTTATCTATGATCGACAGTTTCCATGCTACTCACTTGATGTTGTAAAGTAGTTGACATATAGGTTGGTAAACTGAAAGTTTCATTCTGTCACTAAAGTAGAACTTTCTAACCTGGATTAGAACTTTAGGACTTCCTTACAAAGGATAAAGCTCATGGTAATAGATCCGACAAGAGGCTGGAATTCCTTTTGTGGTAGAAAAATTTTTATTGCAGAGACAAGTTGTATGATATATTTATTTAATTAATAATAATAACTATTACACTTGTTAAAAACCTCATATATGCCAGTTCCTGGTATACAGACACACACATTATACATTTTATGTTGTGCTATATATTATATTTTTAATGTTATTACATTTTACATCTTGCATATTATATATGATTTATTGCAGCTAGGAGGAGACTAGCAATTGGATTCCTAATGCCTTGGCTTTCCTTACCAACACCCTGCTCCTCAAAGGTTAATGACACTTTGACAGGGAGGAGGCAGAACTTTCTAGCCATCCAGTTTCTGGATGATCCATTAGAGCTTTTTGGTTTTAGGGTGGCAGGGGAAGAAAGCAGCCTGACTCCTGGTCCTCGGAAGCATAAAGAGGATGCTGAGTTGGTGGAGACCACTCAGATGCAGCCCTCTGGGCCTGAGGCAGACACAGAGGGGAGTTGCCCTACATCCAGGCAGTAGGCAGGCAGGGGCGAGGATCGCTGTGAGTGGGCTTTGCCCTGGGCAGGGGACTAGGCGGCCAACATTTGACAACAGCAGTGTGTTTTCTAGTAGCAGCAGCAACAGGAGCCTTGGGGAGCAGGGCGCATCCTTGCTTGGCAGGTGGAAGTTGGGGAAACTTTTTAAGGACTCATTTTAGTCAATGAGGTTCTCTTTGACTGTGGATGGTGGACAGAGCTCACAGATTCCCTGAGGGCTCAATGAGAGATCAGATGACAGAATTAGGATCCAGAAAATATCTCAATGGATGGGAATGCCCCCCTGCTGCTGACAGGGAGAATGCCAGAACAGGGCCCTGGCTTAGCAGCTGCATTTGAAAAATCACTGAGGCCTGAAAGGCTTTGAACACTGGGGAAGTGTGACCCAAATGCTGGCCCAAAGGGCTGCTTTGGGGGCTGGCAAGATCACACTTGAGCTTCCTGCTTGGCTCCAGGTGCCTCAGGCAACCCCTTTCTTAGCCTCCCCAGGTCCCTTTCTAATCACTGCCCTCTTTCATTTCCAGCTCATCTTGAGGGCTCACCTCCATCCAAATCTGCCCTGGCTCCTCCTCTGCCTCCCAGTTACTCCTTTGAGCCACCTGTTATGGACTGAATTGTATTCCCTGCAAAGACATGTTCCAGCCCTAATCCCTTACCCTGAGGATGGGAACCCATTTGTAAATAGGATCTTTGGGGGATGTGATTAGTTAAGGGGAAGTCAAACTGAATCAAGGTCAGAATTAATGCAATATGACTGGAGTCCCTATAAGGAGAGGAAACTTGGACGTAGGAGGAGGAGATGGAAGAACACAGATAGCCACGTGATGGAGGTGGAGACTGAGTTCTGGATTCTTGGCAGGCCACCACCAGAATGCTACAGACTTCAGAGAAAGCATGGCGACTGATACCTTGACTTGGGGTTTCTAGCCTCCTAAACTGTGGGACAATACCTTCCTGTTGATTAAGCCAACTGGTCTGTGGTATTTGTTATAGCAGCTCTGGCAAACTAAGACAATGTCTTTGATGTTCTAAGTCTCAGTCTTTCCCGGACCCCTCTGCCCTTCTTTACTCTGCTGTAAGATAAATCTTACAACATGGAAGTAATGATGCCCCTCCCTTCCCACCCTCCATTCCAGTCTTCCATGGCTTCTACCAACAGGAATAACAATAATAACTACTGTTTACTGGAAGCCTAACTCACAGCAGGTATTGTGATGTGGGTGGTGGTAGTGATTCCAAGTAAGAGTCCCTCCTGGCTGCTGCTGTAAGAGGAGCTAGCATGTGCCGAGGACCTTCCGGGTGCAGGGTCCATGCTGAGAATTGTATGTTTACAAGCTGTCTTAGTCTCCTAGGGCTGCTGTAACAAATCACCACAGACTAGGGGGCTTAAAACAACAGAAATCTATTCTCCCACAGTTCTGGAGGCCAGAAGTCCAAAATCGAGGTGTCAGCTGGGCCATGCTCCCTCCGAAGGCCCCAGGGAAGAATCCTGCCATGCCTCTTCCAGCTTCTGGTTTGTGTTCCTTGGTTTGTGGCAGCTAACTCCAGTCTCTGCCTGTCTTTGCATCACCTTCTTCCTGGTGTGTCTCTGTCTCTTCTCTCTTCCTCTTATGAGGCTACCAGTCATTAGATTTAGGGCCCACTCTAATTGAGTATTAATCCAAATGAAGTCACATTCTGAGGTTCCAGGTGAATTTGGGGGAAATGCTATTCAACCCATTACATGAGTTCCACACTCCTGTCTTCTCTCCAGGAAAGCCACCAGCACACATCCTCTGAACTGCTCTCTTGGTCTGAGGACACGGCGCACCCAGCCAGGCTGACCATGTGGACCCACTCCCTGTTCCTCCTGCAGCTGGCCCTGGGGAGCCCCCTGGTAACAGATTACAGTATTGCAGCCCCAATACCAGCTGCATCTCCTGGCCCCTGGAGATCTTAGAAAATTCTGGCTCACATCCCTATCCCGTATAAATCCTGCCAGGACAGGGGCACGTGGAAGTCTGAACTCTTCCCCAAGATGCTGAGAGCCCCCAAAGGGTTTGCATTCACCCGGTCACCTCCATATCCAGTTTCCTGTGTCTACTGAGTTTTTGTTTCCTGCTCTGTGCCCTGAAGTTTTTTCTTTATATCTGCCCAAGAAACCGCCCAAATAAACTCTTATTCTTGTTTTCGTCCCCCCAAAAGCAACTGCAGAAGTCCTGGGCCATCACTTCAGCAGAACTTTTACTAAAGATTTGTGGGTCACCAAGGACACTCACCTGGTGGACCTGAGAGCAAACAACTTAAGATCCTTCTTTGACATTCCTGTTTTGAAAGTCTTGTCAGTCAACCTCCCAGGAGGGCTTCTCATTGGCCCCTTCACCCAACGTAGTCCTTGGCCTGCTACCATCTTGCTGGGTCTTCTTTCCTTCTTCCTTTCTCATCTCTCCCTCACATTTCCTTCCAAACACAGCTCCAGGCAGATCCGAATACAGAGAGGCACCTGGCAAGACAAAAGGGCCTTTACAGGACAGGATGCCCATTCCTCAGAGGCTGTTGTGGCTATAAATAGCAAATGATTTTCCTCCTTGACAGACTCGAGTTTAATGATCCCCAAGTGCCCCACCGCATGTGTGGATGCTGATCATCAAGCACACGGACGGCCTGTGGACTGGGACTGCTGAGGTGGACTCTGCTGGCTCACCTCAGAGGTCTTGCCCATCTTCTCACAACTTTGGTGGGTATGAAGATGCCCCAGTTTTCCCCTCGTTTGTGCCCCAGCTCACCTGGTGTGCCTGACCAGGTCGTCCCTCAGGTAAACCCTTTTTAGAGGCATGTACAAAGAATGGTCTTCTCTTCTTTTTGAGTAGACTTAATTTTCTTAGAGCAGTGTTAGATTTATAAAAGCACTGAAGAGATAATATGGAGTTCCTATATACCCTATACCCAGTTTCCCCTATTAGTAGCATCTTACAGTACCATGGTAAATATGTTATAATCAATGACCAATATAGATACATTATGATTAACTAGAGTCCAAACTTTATTCAGATTTCCATAGTTTTTACCTAATGTCCTTTTTCGTTCTATGATCCCATTCTGGACACCGCCTTACATTTAGCAATCACATCTCCTCAGGCTCCACTTGGCTGTGACAGTTTCTCAGACTTCCCTTCTTTTTGATGACCTTGACAGTTCTGAGGAGTACTGAAATTTGTCTGATTTTGCTTTTTTGTTTGTTTTTTAACTTTTTATTTTGAAATGTGTTCAAATTTACAGAAAAGTTACAAAAATAATACAAACGCCATGTAGAGAACTCCAACATACTCTCCCTTCCCAGACACCCAGATCCACCCATTTTACCATTTTGCCACATTTGCCCTATCACTCTTTCTTCCTATCTATCTATCCATCCATCCATCTATCCTATCCATTTTCTGAACACTTGAGTTTAAGTTGTATCATGCTCTTTGAACATTTAATACTGCCACGTACATTTCCTAAAACCGGGATATTCACTTATAAACCACTTTAAAGCACACAGACGGCCTGTGGACTGGGACTGCTGAGGTGGACTCTGCTGGCTCACCTCAGAGGTCTTGCCCATCTTCTCACAACTTTGGTGGGTATGAAGATGCCCCAGTTTTCCCCCCGTTTGTGCAGTTATCAAGTTCAAGAAATTTAACATTGATATAAAGCTTATTGTCTATACTCCAATTTTTTAATATGCCCCAATAATGTCCCTTTGAGCTTTTTCTCCTCCCTTGTTAGATCCCATTCCAGATCATATATTGCATTTGTCATTGTTTCTTTAGTTGCTCTTTTTTTTTTGTAAATTGTGACAACATATACACAACATAAACTTTTCCATCTCCAACCACTCCCAAGCATATCGTTCAGTGAGATAAATCACATTCACAGTGTCGTGATATTCTGACTACCTTCCATTACCAAAACTTTCCCTTCTCCCCAAACAGAAACCTGACATCAACTATGCATTAACTAACCATTTCCTGAACCCCGCCCCCCTGACAACCTGTCTAATTTTTGTCTCCATGAACTTGCATATTCTCCAATATTTTCTTTGTAGTTACCATGGGGCTTAAATTTAACATCCTAGTTCTATAACAATCTCATTTGCTTTGATACCAACTTAACTTCATTAGTATATGCCAGCTGTGTTCCTATACCCTTGATCCCTCCAAGTTTATGTAGTTCTTTTCACAAATTACATGGTTATACACTATGAGTTCAAAACCACTGATTTATCATTACATTTTATGCATTTGCCTTTTGGATTCTTTAGGAAGTAAAAAGTGGAGTTTCAAACAAAAAATACAATAGTACTGGCATTTATATTTACCCATGTCATTACATCACTGGAGATCTTTATTTCTTCATTTGTCTTCCATCTACTGTCTAAGTCCTTTCCTTTCAACCTGCAGAATTCTCTTTAGCATCTCTTGTAGAGATGGTCTAGAGGTGATGAACGCCTCAGCTTTTGTTTATGTGGGACTATCTTAATCTCTCCCTTGTTTCTGAAAGAGAGCTTTGCCAGATATAGAATTCTTGGTTGGCAAGGTTTTGTTTTTAGTGCTTTAAATACATCATCCCACTGTATTCTTGCCTCCATGGTTTCCAATGAGAAAGTGGCACTTAATCTTACTGAGGGTCCTTGTACAAGACATGTTCCTTCTCTCTTGTGGCTTTCAGAATTCTCTGTCTTTGGCATTTGACAGTTTAATTAAATATGCTGTGGCATGGGTCTATTTGGTTTTATCCTGTTTGGAGTTTGTTGAGCATCTTGAATGTGTATATTCATATCTTTTGTTAAATTTGGGACATTTTAAGTCATTATTTTTTTGAATATTCTCTCTGCCCCTTTCTCTCTTTCTTCTCCTTCTGGGACTCCCACATAGCCAGGTTCTTCAGGCTCTATTCACTTTTCTTCATTCTTTCTTCATTCTGTTTCTCAACTGGATGATTTCAGTTATCTTATCTTCGAGTTCACTGATTCTTTCTACTGCCAACTCCAATATGCTGTTGAACCCTTCTAGCGAATTTTTTATTTCTCTGACTGTGATCTTCAGCTCTGTTTGGTTCCTTTTCATAATTTCTGTCTCTTTATTGATATTCTTTTTGTGTTCATCTGTTATTTTCCTGATTCCTTTTAGTCCTTTGTCCATGTTTTCCTTTGCCTCTTTGAGCATATTTGGGACCATTTTTAAAAAAAGTTTTTGTCTGGTGTGTTCCAAGTCTGGTCCTCCTCATTAATGGTTTACCCTCCTTTACTCTCCCTTGCCTGGACTATCCCTTCCTTTTGTTGAAACTTGGACATTTTGATATTTTAATTAATTAAGACACTGAGGCATCTGTTCCATATAGTGTTATGACAGAGCTTTCCTTGAATGCTAGGAATTAACAAAAAAGAAGGGGAACAGGAAGAAGAAGGAGAAGGAGAAGAAGGAGGAGGAGGAGGAGGAGGGAAAGAGGAGGACAAAGAAGGAGGAGGAGGAGGAGGGGTGAGGGAGGAGGAGGATGAAAAAAAGAAAACACCTTACCCAGTCTTTTCAGATTGACCTTTGCAAACACTCTCCTTCAGGCCAAAGTATAGGGGTCCCCCAGGTCCTTTCTACACATGCCCTTGTGGTCCTAGGGGAAAGCATCTTTTCTTGGGCATGTATCTGGCCCTAGGAATTCCCCCATTTACACAGTTCTGAATGTCCCCTCTTCCCTAGGAAGCAGTTTCCTCTTGATCCCCTGCACTACACTGTGTATCCTACAGCCAGCAGTCCCTTGCCCCAGGCAGCATGACCTAACGGATCTCCCACAGCATTCTGTTGGAGGGCTCTGAGCTGCCTTCTATACACAGGGCAAGTTGTGGGATGGCAAGTCCCTCAGGCCACCACCAGACAGATTGGGCCAGACAGACATGCTGTCAGTATGTGCATGAGGGTTGCTCTGCTCCTTCTGAAACCAGGACCAGGGAGCAGGGTATGAGGGCATGGGTCGGCTCCATGCAGAGCCAGTGAGGGGTTGGGGAGGGGGAAGGGCCATCCAGGACACCATAAGATCTTACTGCTTTTTAAGTAGCCTTTATCTTGCTTCATCCATCACCCTGCTACTTGCAGTCCTAAAATTGTTTTCTGAAGCTTTGAGAACAATGTTTCTGCCACTTCTTCCTGGTTATTCAAAGCTTCTGTGAGGGGACAGAGCCCTGAAGCATCTCACTCTGCCATCTTGATTGGGGGGGGCTGATGTTGTTTTCATGATTGGACTGCAGTTCTGAGTTTTGGGACGGAGATCACAGAGGCAAAGTGCCATTTTCATCTCATCATATCAAGGGCACAGACTGTCGACATGATTTATGACTGCTGATGTTGACCTTGATCACCTGGCCGAGATAGTGTTTGTCAGGTTTCTCCACTGTAAAGTTTACCCCCCTCACCCCAACCCCACCCCCCGCTTTCCATACGATATTCTTTGGAAGGAAGTCACAATCACAGCCTACAATTAAGGAGTCCGGGGCTATGCTCCAACTCCTCGAGGGAAAAGTATCCACATCATTTATTTGGAATTCTTCTGCACAGGAGATTTGTCTCTTCTCCCCCGTTTATTAAATTTATTCAGTCATTCATTTATACGTATGGATCCATAGATATTTATTTTATACTGTGGGTTATAATCCAATACTACTTTATTTATCTTGTTCCTCAAAGTACTCCAGCTTTGACCATTGAGCATTCTTTTGGCTCCTGTGCCCCTTTGACATACACCCATCAATATAGGTATGTTTTTGTTTTGTTTTGTTTTGTTTAGCACTTCCTTACTTTCTGGCACTGCAAGATGCTCTATTCTTTCATTCCTTTTCTAGGCTGTTTTGGTCCTGTTTTTTGTTGTTGTTTTTTTAAAATACAGTTTTATTGAGCTATATTCACATACCCTACAATCATCCTTGGTCCTGTTTTGATTCTCTGTTTTCAAAAAGAAAAAAAAAAGCCCTGACTGCCAGAGGGCCAAGTGTCCTCCCTATAGACTAACCAGATGACTACCCCTTCTCGGCTGCACCAGGCATTTTTTCATTCAGCCACTACTGCATGCCTTTGAGTAGATGTCATTACTCTCCCTTCACAAAACAGGGAACTGAAATTCAGGGATGTTAAAGAACTGGGTCAGAACCATGGAGACTAAGTGGTGGAGCTGGGACTTGAACCCTGACCTGTGTGTGACCTGGGAGCCCAGGCTTTCCCCTACACAGTGTTGGAGCCTCACCCTTCAGGAAGTGCTTCCTTCTCTCCTGGGAAGAGGCAGAGTGGAGTCACAGCACCTCTATGAGGAGGAAACAGACCACAAAGTCTCCCCACATTCCCCTAGTTTGAAACCCTCCTTGTGGGTCCTTCTGCTCCATCTCTGTCAGGTGGTTCTCCATCCACTGGCTCTGTTTGGAGGTTTGGAATCGCACCTCCACACTGGATGGTGGAGAGGGTGGGGAACCGTGGACAAGTTTTGGAACAGCAACCTGCGCTCCTGTCAGTAGCTCTAAGACCATATTAAAATTTGTCTGCATGAGGGGAGAAAGAGGTGTGAACAATGCTGTGTTGACTCTGCTCACCACAGGATGGCTTGTGGTGGATTTTCAATGACATTCAACAACTGCAGGGAAAAAATGACATGAACTGAAACCACTCTATTTTTATGAGAGGGAATGTATATTTATATATCAGCCTCATATTTAAATGTTCCAGTTTGGGCTGTGGCTTAAAAAAAAAGTACTATTTTATTTCTCCTTTTATAGAAACAGAGTTCACTTTGAATTGTGACAGATTTCTGCTTTTGAAAAGAAAAGGCTACATTTGAACTTGAGAACTGAGAGAGTGTCTGGCCCATACCAACCACATGAAGGAGATTTCAAGATGTCCTAAGGGGCCCTCCCAGAAATGAAGCAGAGTGGCTGACTGCTGTGTAGTTAGGTCAGGGTTAAGCGCCGTCGCTGGGGCCTGTGGTCCAGGCCGCAAGCATGTGATCCGGGACCCAGATGAGAAGCCAGCTGAGTCAGACCTGCTGCCTGCCTTGGCACTGGCTCTGCAGGAGGCAGGGCCTGCAGCGACACCTCCGTCCCAGCCCGGCTCCTCACTCTTCACCGGGACCCCTCTGGCTTGCTGCTGCCCACACCCTTGCCCGGGGCACAGGCTCTGATCTCCTGCCAAGGGCTGACCCGCTCCTGGGTGGGACTCCACGGAGTCTAACCCCTGAAGGAGGAGGACTGTGCGGAAAGGGAGGAGAAAGAACGAGGCCCAGAAGTGTAGGCCAAGCCCCGGGCCCTGTCATTTCTGCCTCGAGGGTAGGTTAGGCCCACTGGGGGTGGGTTTTCAATTCCCCCCCCTTGTGCCCCATTTATAGGCCAGACTTTGGTGTGCATTCAGCTTTGGAGGAAGGGTGAGCTGAGCTTTTGTGACGCTAGGGGTAAGAAAAACAACCCAGACAAAAAGTCGTGTCACTCCCCTTTGTCCAGTGTATGGATGAATGAGTAGAAAAATGGGGGCAAAAAAAAAAAAAAAAAAAAAAAGTCACCCAGTGTTCTTTCTTACTTTAATTGTTCTTTTTCACTTTAATTTTTATTCTTATTATTTTTGTGTGTGTGGTAATGAAAATGTTCAGAAATTAATTTTGGTGACAAACTCACAACTATATAATGGTACTGTGAACAATTGAATGTACGCTTTGTATGACTGCATGGTATGTGAATATATATCTCAATAAAAATGAATTTAAAAAAAAAAAAGTCGTGTCAATTGACTGCTCTTCCTCCAACTCCCAGCCTCACCGGGGCTCTGGTGACAAACCACTGCTCATGGACCCCCCCTAGGTGCCACATTTAAATAACAGCAAGAGTAACAGAGTGGGTCCCTGTGCCATTTTTTTTTAAATGTAATTTTATTGAAATGTATTCACATACCATACAGTCATCCAAAGTGTACAACAGTTGTTCACAGTTTCATCACATAGTTGTGCATTCAACACCACAATCAATTTTGAACATTTTCATTACTACAAAAAATAAAAATGAAAATAAGAATAAAATAAAACTGAACGAGAACACTCAAAACATCCCATACCCTCCCTCCCCCCTCATTTTTTTAAATTTTTTTAATTGAAATATGTTCACATACCATACAATCATCCAAAGTGTAAAACAATTGTTCACAGTATCATCATATACTTGTGCATTCATCACCACAATTTTTGAACATTTTCATTCCTCCAAAAAATAAAAATGAGAATAAAAATAAAAGTAAAAAGAACAGCCAAAGCATCCCTTCCCCCCCGTCCATATTATTCATTTCCTTTTTTGTCCCCATTTTTTTACTCATCTGTCCATACACTGGGTAAAGGAAATGTGAGCCACAAGGTTTTCACAATCACACAGTCACACCATATAAGCTATATTGTTATACAATCGCCTTTAAGATTCAAGAATACTGGATTGCAGTTCAACAGTTTCAGGTATTTCCTTCCAGCTATTATACTAAACTAGAACTAAAAAGGATATCTACATAATGCATATGAGTTACCTCCAGAATGTCCTCTCAACTCCATTTGAAATCTCTCAGCCACTGAAACTTTATTTTCTTTCAATTCTCTTCCCCCTTTTGGTCCAGAAGGCTTTCTCAATCTGTGTGCCAGTTTTAAGGGCATTATCTCATTCAAGCTGCACAGCATCTCTATGGGTAGGTGCAGTCGTTATCCCCAGTCCACAGATGATAAAACATAGGCTCAGGGAGCTTAGCGTGCCGTACAGCTGGGATGCATGCCTCCATCTGCCTAACTCCAGAGTCCATGTACCCACTTATGGCTCATACTCCCTCCTTGGGTCTGATCCAGGAATCAGAAGACCTAGAACTTGTTTCCATCTTTGTTACTAATTGGCTGGGTGACCTTGAGCAAGTCTCTTTCCATTTCTGATCATCCAACTCATGAGTAGAATGGAGCAAATGCTAGCATTTACCCATTAGAGTTTTCTGAATGATCTACAAAGAAATGTATCTGAAAATGATTGCTGCCTTATTCTTAGTGATGAGAGAACTTGTAGAGATAATGTCCCCATCTCCCTTAAAGGCTTCTCATTCTTTGCTCACTTTATGTTCATGAGGGGAACCTTAAGTGTCTCTACCACATGGACAACAACCACATTTTGTCTTCCGAGCTCAGGGGCACAGCAGAGGAGGTGGGATTTGCTGCATTTCCCCAATTCTCTCCTGACTCCCAGATCCACATACCTAAGCTGACAGGAGGGCTCCAATAGCTGACCCCCAAACCTCTGACTCAACATGACTCTCTCTGAACTCATCATCTTTCCTCTGAATAGGAGGTATGAGCAGGCAAAGCTACCAATCCCCCCTCCAGGCTGTCCTCCTCCGTGGTCCCTTATTGCCCCCCACCTCCAGGTACTCACCAACAGTTACTGATTTTGTCTCTTAACATCTTGTGCATCTACCCCTGACAAGTCTGGGTTCAGGCACTCCTTTCCTGCACAAGTGACTATGATAGTTCCTAACCCACTGCCTGACTGCCAGGCCTACCCTGCTCTAAGCTATCCTCCACGTGTCTCTGCAGATCAATGGCCCTGTTGGGGCTCCTCGAGCTCCCGCAGGCCCTGTGCTCCCCTCCTCATAGCCTTTGTCACATGGCCCATCGACCTGTACACTGATATCCATGAGGGCAGGGACTTTGTATGTCCAGCCTTGTATAGCGCCCAGCAGAAGGACTGCTCTCGCTAAATGTTTGCCAAATGAATGAAAAATGGGTTAAACACACCTGTGGCAATGTGTGACTCATTCTCAAAGTTATTTGAGCCTATTCATGCTCCCTCCGTGCTCCCAGGTCCCACCTCTCCCCTGTACTCCTCAAGGCAGTCCGTGGTGCTCCACCCTTCTCTCAGGGACATCCCCACCACCACTCTGCCATCCGCCCCTGAGCCCACCTACAGAACCATGCCTCGTGTCCACCACGCTTCCCTCGCTCATTCAGCACACTGAGCCTAGAGGTTGCCCCTGAGAAGTTAGAGGGCAGGTAGGACAGGTGAATGCAGAGGTGAGATGTGTCAGGAGGGATATGCTCAGCCCCATGGTCTGGGTTGAGGGGGATTCTAAGCTGGTTTCCTCCATTTTGTCTTGGTCAGGAGAAATGCCCACCCATGACCAAGATAGGAATAGAAGAAACCAGCTTAAAATTGACCTCATCCCCTAAGACAGAAAATCATCAGAGTGCACCACATTCACTTTATCTAAGAAAATATCAGATTTGCCCAAAATGAAATAGAGAAAACGGCATCTCTCCTGTGTCTGGAGTTACGGTCAACTGATGCATGGTCTGAGGGTGTTACACCCCTCATAGAAGATTTCTCTGTTAATAAAGTTGCCACAAAGGAAGAGCCCCAGCCATTGATGCTTACAACTTAAATTAAGATTAGGATAAGCCTAAGGGAGGCAGCAGAGGGGACAGACAGGATCACAATGCCTCTGATTTCTATTTGCCATTTGCCATTTGCCATTCAGAGAAACTGAGACGAGAATTTCTGAGGATATTTGTTATTAGCAAAAAATTCTCCATCTCTTACCTGAGTGTTATGAGGAACATAAATGCTGGTGAATGGGAGCAGAGCCCAGGTAGAAATGTAATTCTACATTTAAAAAAAAAAAAAAAAGCTTAGCAAAAGTCTCAGCAGACTAGTACTTTCTGGGAAAGCACTAACCCAGATTAAAGAGTTCATGTCTCAAAACATCAAGTATCATTTTAACCACTTGGGAAGGAAATTGTTCTTCCTTGAGCCTAAGCTACCTGGAGGCAGAGCTGTATCTTATGTATCTCTGCATCATCCATGGAACCCAGTTATGCCTTTTGCCTTCTCAGTATCCCTTATCCTTCTACCTTATTAACAGAACCTCTGTATTGTTGGGGGATGCCATAAACACCTACATTTCCCATTCTGTTTGACAACTGAGGTGGTCAATGAGATGTAACCAAAATTGGGGAGGACGTCCATTAAAGCTGTCTAAAAGAATTGATTCAGATGGGAAGTGAGCATTTTTGCCTTTTCCCTTCTTCCTCTCTTCTGACTGGAATGTAGCAGTAGTGGCTGTAATTGCAGCAGTCATCATGTGAACATGAGGTGACCTTGAGGATGGAAGAAGCCACAGGCTAAGAATGAAGGAGCTGGGTCTCTAATGAAATTAAGGCACTACTATACCAATTTTGGACTCCCTGCATCTGGGTTTCCTCTTATGTGAGAGAAAAATACCCTCTACAGCTTCATTAAACCACTTTTATTTTGGGTCTCTGCAACTAGCAGGCAAAAGCAATAGACAATTAAGATACTAGCAAAGGACCTGACATAGAATGGGGACTTGGTAAAGACTGACCAAATCCAAGGTATGGTCCTATCTCATAATAAGCCCTCAAGACCTTGAGGTATGCAAAATTTTACACCGACTTCTTTAATATCATTCCCATTCTAACCTGTCAGGCTGTCATGTGTCACTTTCTATTGCTATTGGTATGTTCCTGTCCCCATTTCTAGTTTATTCCTTCTGATCTGCTGTTAGTTTAGAAACAGCTTGCTAGACTTCCATATTAAGTAAGAGCACCATGGACTCTGAGAGGTTGAGAGGCTTGCCTTTAAAAATGGGTAATAAGCTTCAATGGGTGACCTGTATTTCATTTATTTTGGCTGCCTGGAAGCCTTTTTTTCTTACTTTCAGCTTTGGTCACATTTTAAATGAGCCAGTTTTCTAGACAGCTAGCTCTAAATAGGTGAGAATTACGAATGCTACATGTTAAATTTCTAAGAGCTCAGGCACAGGAGGTAAGCATGACATTAGGTAAGGGAAGTAAGCCTTCAAGGCTGTCAGGGGAGTTAATGCTGGACAGGGTAGTAGAAATGGTGTTAGACAACCCATTAGGAGATGGGTTCTTGTACAATCTTTCCACTTCAGGTGTTCTCCTGGGGTTTTCGTTTCCATGTCTTTCCAAATGTCCAGGTTCTCCTAGATTGGTTCTTCCTTTCCACTTTAACATTCTGTTTTCTGTGCTCACCCAGTGGAACAGTGGGAAAGGCTGTTTCTCCACAGTCCCAAGGCCATGGAGCATGGTTGAGTGTCTTCTGAGAAGTGGAGCATGAGTGCAGAGCAGATTCTGAGTTGAAAGGAAGTTTTGGGGCCAGTTTTTATGTTGTCAGCACTATGAACTGATTAATAATTAGTGAGGTTCTGAGCACCGATCAGCTGGGATGACTTTGAAGCTGTATATATCTAAGTTGGGACAGTACTGGGTTTCTTCAATCAGTGAAGATTTTGAGATCTTTAATCTTTTTCTCCTTTAAAAATCATGACAGAATCATTCTGGAAAAAAAAATTCAAGTACATAAAGGGTCTAGAAAACAACCACCATATGGAAATGAAGTATTGGTGCAGAAGAAGGGGGAATTTAGTTAAGAGTGAATGGAGTCGAGGTGCAAAGACAAAAATAATTATTCCCTAATTAGAAGTGCCGACATGTGCTCTCAAACTTTTGCATGCTTCCACTTGCCCGCCTTTATTTCCCACTTAGCCATGGGAGGTTAAAAAAGAAAGACCAGGGCTGGGAGTGAGCAGAGAATGGGCCACACAGAAAACAGACTCTCCTACACAGCTTGCCAGAGGGAATCCAAGACTAAAACTAAGGATGCCCTTTCATGCTGCAAGAAAGAGGGAGAAGCTGCAAGAAAGACATTGTTGAGATTCTTACAGAATCAAGGAAAAGCCATTAAGCAGTGACTGATGAGGGATACCTTTAATGAGCATGTGCAATTGCTCAGGGATGGTGTGTCTTTAGGCATTGCTCCAGCACATGTGCCATTTGCTGGTGAATTTTTATAGTGAATAGTTCAGTAATTCTGTGATTCTAGTTTCTAAAGTTCTGTGTGCACATGTGCAGCGTTAGAAGAGAGGCTTCCTGTACAGTGAGAAGCCAGGCCCCGAAAGTGACGCTGGTTAAAGGAAGCTAGGAGAGCCGGCGTGTAGCCTGGGGGAGTGGGGTGAGTGGGCCGCTACTGAAATGGAAGCTGATTGGTAAAGGGGCAGAGAAGGATCACATGCGTTCCGAAGTATGAAAACTCCATCTGTCAGCGTTGGCTCCTCCTCTCTCGGCTCCTCCAACTGCGGCCGCAAGACTTTGCTCCACTTACCACATTCAGCAGTGGGAAGCGCCAACTGTGGGGCATCACAAGCTGCTGTTATTGCATCCGTCCAGTTCAGGCTCTCAGATCCAGCAGACGGCAGACTCCTGTGGAGAACGAATGGAGTAGACATTTTGATTTCGCTTAATTTAATTGCAGGCCAATATTTTCTTTGTATATAATTTATTGATTTAATTTTTTATTTAATTACAGAAACATTACATATTTGTTGCAAAACATTTAAGCCACCCAGAAGCACATGTAGTAAAAAGTGAGTCTCCCCTCCCCCTCGGCTTCCTTGCCCCAGGTGTAGAGTCAACCATTGTTCAAGAATTTGAGACTATTCTTTGAGATCTTTTTCTGGGCAAACACACGCAAACAGACACAACCAGATTATACTATATATATTAATCTACAACTTTTTAATAAAAACAATGTATCATTGTTTTCCACTTTGGTACATATATCCTCATATTCTATAAGACCCCACCAACACTGAATCAGCGAAAACTGAAGCATCGTTGTTGGACCTCAACTGGGATTTTTTTTTTTTTTGGTGCTGCTCTGTGCATGCGTCTGATCTCAAAGCCTGTGAAAGCTCACCGAGCATTTTTTTTTTCTTTTTCTTTTTCTTTTTTTTTTTTTTTTTTAAGCAAATAAGCAAATTCCCAGATATGGAATCCGTAAATGATTAAGATGGTATATAACTCATCCATTTTTAGTAGAGTCATTGTATTCCATTGTAAAGCTGTCTGATAATTTGTTAAATAATTCCTAATCGAAAGGTATTCCCGTTTTTCCAGTGTTCCATTAATTTAAAAAATGTTGAAATGAACACTGGGTGTTTCTGTGAGAGAGAGTCCCAGAAGTGGAATTGCTGGATCAGAGCGTATACACATCTATAATTGATCAACAGGTACTGTCAAAATTCCGTCCCCAAGGTCTACGTGCTCTTATTCAAATTAAAAAAGAAAAAATTTGGTAAAACTTTTTTTTTTTGGTATAAAAAGCGTGAGTGAGCAAGTCATATGCCAAATGCCCACCACCTCTTCCCACCTATGCTTGTTTTGGCTGGCAGTTTGACCTTTGAGACTAACTAAATGTCACCCCACACTTGTTGACATCTCTGAGAAGTGCAGGCCCCGTGCCTGGAATGCCAGTCTCTATTTTCAATGAGGCTTTGCCTGGAATGCCCTCCCTCGGTGGTCTGCCCTTAGTCTCCGGGGACCCTCCCGTTCCCCCCTCTGCGGCACTGCATCACTCCACGATGGCCGTCATTTTGTGTTAGCAGTCTGCTTTCCCCAGGAGGCTGGCAGTTTCTGGAAATCAGGGGCGGGAGACTAGTCAATCTGATGCAAAGTAGACACTGTTTAACAATCAATTAAACTTTTTATTGCCTGGTATTTATGGGGTTTTGTTATTGATGTTTTTATGTTGTTTTCTGACCATCCCCTCCCCTCCTCTTGAGCCTAGGAGCTTTCCAAGTAATACTGATTGATTTATTCTGTTGGTCACCATGATTTAATCACCTACCAGTAATTAAAACTCTGCATTAGGGAGGTAAAAGTATGGGAATGGGGGATAGAAAATGGGCCAGCTAAGGGGATAATTTGGGAACTTGCCTGCAGAGAGAGATGAAAGTTGGAACATCTGTGTGAGGTTGCGGGTCCTGGGGAAGGGAGGAGAAGAGAACGGAACCATCAGGAGTCGGGTAGAGAGAGAAGGAGGAGCCAGTAAAGGAGAATGAGAAGGAGCAGCCTGAGAGGAAGGGTGACATGTGTGAGGGGGTCAGAGGTGAAGGGGCTCCTGGCATAGCCAGGGAAGGCTTCCTAGAGGAAGGGAACTCTAGGGTCACTTGGGTACAGGTTTGAATCCCAGCTCTGCCACTTACAGTCTATGTGACCCTGAGCTTGATATTTAGCAAATAGTTTTCTCATCTATGAAGATGAGGATAACATCTGCCTGCTGTGGTTATGATAAGGACTAAATGAAATCATGCATGCCCTTTGCACAGCCCCTAGCATGGAGAAAAGAGTGGGAGCACCTCTTTCCTAAGCTTGGCTCCCAGTTCAGAACAATTAATCAGGTATGTCAAATTGTCCATCTACTCTCTCCCGTAAGATGACCCTTAAAAGATTTGTAGAGACCCATTCAGTATCCCCTATAATCTTTCTCCAGATGCAACAGTTCTAGCCCTTGCCATACTAATCATGGTCCTCTGAACCCCTTTCTTAAGGTGGTACTTGGAAGTAAGCACTGGTCTTAAGTGCTCTCTAGATGTAGCCTATGGAGAGGAAGGTACAAGAGGCACTGCTAACCCCACTCACCCCGTATCATTAAAGGAGACTTGTAATTTTGTTTTGCTGTTGGCCTATTACGACTTTATAGTCATCTGGAAATCACAGGCATATATTTCTGCAAATAGATGACATACAAAACTGCCAGATTCCATTTGTATGTTGACATCCACCTCATTGTAATTTAAGCTTGATGGAATTATTTTGAAACCTTATTCTTCCATGCAGAGAAATCTGAGTTAATATGGTTCCCATATTCAAAGGCAATGGTTTCTCATGATCTTTTCCACATTCCTGAGGACTGAGTGCTCTTTTATAGACCTCCCCCAAAGTATTGCCCCACCCCTGAAATGGCATGTTCTGCCCGGTGCCGAGCATGGTGGGACAAGTACCCTCTGGATGTTCCCTTCTATTTGTTCAGCCTAAGATTGTGACATTCTTGGCTCATGTGGACTTTGTTGCTGCCTATGATTCTGAGATCTTTTTTTTCTCATAAAATATCCCATTCATAGATGCTGCTGCCCAGACGATCATGGGCTCTCTTGAATTTTTGTTAAGAATCCAGATATTGCCCCAGGGATTTTCTGATCCCACACTCTTTGCAGACAGTAACCATTGCTTATTGTTTCCAAAGAGGGTATGAGAGAGTTTGGCCGTATCTGAGCATAGCCATAACAGGAGAAGGGGGGCTGTTGTCTCTGTGTTTGGGCCAGCACCCACCGGAAGGAGCAGGGCTTCAGCTGGGGACGGTCCAGGGTGACTAAGATCAAGCCCCAGGGACGTAAACACACCACACTCAAAAATGTCTGAGCAAACATTACCCGACAAAGAGTGTTTTAGAATCGTGGGAGACGCATGTGCTCCACGAGGGCTCTCCAGGCAAGCCTTTATGGTTATCGCACGCTCTTCCCTGACCATCTGCTTTTGGTCCCTTCCCAGCCTTAAATAAATAAAGAAGATTTATCATGTGAGACGTGGGAGTTTCTCTTCATAAATCGAAAGTATAGAGGAATGGAATTGCAATGAAAGGTTCATTGTCTGGGAAAGAAATGAAATTCTGTTCCACGTCATGGCAGTAGAGCCTCCCCTTGCATTTTGTTCTCTCAGAGAGTTTGAAGGAAGGAGTGGAAGGTGACTAGGAACAAAGGCGTCCCCTTTAACTTCCTGTAGAGTCTTTCACTTCCCTCATGTTAAGCGGCAATGACCTCTGAATCTGGTAGTGAATCAGTTAAATCTTTTGGGGGTGAGATAACTCAGTCTGTGTGTGTGTGCACATGTGTGCTAAAGATAAGGGTTTCCTCTAGAGCAGTGCTGTCCCAAAGTACTTTCTGTGATGATGGCAGTGTGTGCTGTCCCATATGGTAGCCATTGGCCACATGTGGCTGTTGAGCACTTGAAATGTGGCTCATGTGACTAAGGAACTGAACTTTTTATTGTATTTAATCTTAATGAATTTTAATCTAAGTAGCCACATGGAGCTGGAGGCTACTGCATTGGAGAGCCCAGATCTAGAACACAGAGTTACAGTTTCACTTTATTTACTCCCCTACTCACTCTCTGTTACTCAATTATTCCACAAAAGTTTTCTAGGCAGCCTCTCCCTGCCAGGCACTGAGTTGAAAGCTTTCAGCCTTACAGCCCCACACTACAGAGAGTTTATAGTCTGGTGGGGCCACCAGCAAGTAAAGAGATGATTCCAGGATAGTGTGGAAAGTGCAGTAATTGAGGGGTATTCCAAGTAGCATATAGGAAGGCATGTGAAGTTCTCCATCTTCTATTAGGGCATTCGAAAAGGCTCTGTTCTGGTTTGCTAATGCTGCAGTTCTGCAAAACACCAGAAATGGATTGACTTTTATAAAGGGGGTTTATTTGGTTACAAAGTTACAGTTTTAAGTCCATAAAGTGTCCAAGGTAAGGCATCAACAACAGGGTACCTTCACTAAAGGATGGCCATTAGCATCTGGAAAACCTCTGTTGCTGACAAGGCACGTGGGTGGCATCTGCTTGCTCCAGTTTGCGTTTCAAAATGGCATTCTCCAAAATGTTGCTCTTTGGGCGTTTTGTCCTCTCTTAGCTGCAGCTCCTCTTCAAAATGTCACTCTCAGTTGCCCTCCAAAATGTCACTCACAGCTGCACTGAGTTCCTTCTGTTTGTCAGCTCATTTATACGGCTCCAGCTATTTAACTCAGACCCACCCTGAATGGGTGGGGTAACACCTCCATGGAAATTATCCAATCAAAGTCATCACCCACAGTTGGGTGGGTCATATCTCCATGGAAACATTCAATCAGAAGGTTACAACCTAATCAACACTGGAATGCCCTCTGGTCTGCCCCTGGGACTCTAGAACGCTGTCCTTGGTCTCTGCCCCTACAAGATTGCATCAAAGAAAATGGCTTTTGCTGGGGACATAATATATAGAAACCAGTACAGGCTCCATGAAGGAGGTGATATTGAACGATGTGTTCAAATAATTATTTCTGAAATCCTGGACCTTGGCACTTGTTTTCAGAAGGGAACCCTGACCTTGAAGCTTTAGCTCTAGCAATCACAGCCATAGAAGTACCTTTCACTGTTTTGGCATCAGTAAATTCATTAACCAACCAGCTAGTACTGATAGGAAATGTGCTTTCAACATATATAAACAATCCCATAGGTCCATGAGGTCATCTAGTCCATTAACTTTTTAATCAATAAGAAACCTAACACACAGTAAAGAAAGCACTTTAGATAAGTACACATAGTGGGCACTTCTCATTAGGGGTGTGGAGAGGTGGGGCTTCAAAACACATAGGAGATAAATATATATTTCCTGAAGAAAATTCTTTATCCCTCTTAATTCAGAAATTAACTTGAAAGCATCATATCCATGAATTCTTGTTTAATAAACATTTTTGGCTGTCATGATTTACAGAAAATAAAGAAATCAGAACTGGGAAGAACTTGAAGAATGTTTAGTACAAAAATGAGATTAGAATATTTGTGCACTGCCCAATATTCTGGTCTCCTTAGGAAGGCTACCTGTCAAAACGCAATGTGGATTTAATAGCTTAACGTCTTTATTGGTTAATATGGAAGAAAGGCTTGCCATCAACTCCCTGATCTCCATCGGGGAACATTCCTCCTTTGCACCATTATCAAGAAAGGGTCCCGTGGAATCTCAACTGCCTTCCTGCCTTTGACTGTGCTTATGTCACTCACCCATCAGACCCCCTGATTTTCTCTTCCTATTTTTTAAATTGATGGAGGATAAGTGTTTGAAGCAATAAAAAAGGCCAGACAATGTAATTGGACATGAAAATTAAAGAAGTACAACATTGGAAGGAAAGACAAGGATGTCATCATTTTCAGAGAGCATAATATCATAACTTATTTGATGCCAGATAAAATATATCTAAAAAAGCATTCTTGAATACATGGCATTGAAGAAGCTTGAAAGAAATTATTAAAAGTAATCACCTTTACAAATTCAATAAAATTATTTTAGTGCAAAGGAATAAAATAGAGATTTTTTATTTTTCATTATGAAATACTTTATACAATTGAGGTGTAATATATATAATAAACATAGATATAATAAATGAAGAGGTTTCAAGGCAAAATAATGAAAGAAGCACCCAGCACCCAGTTTAGAAAATAAAGAATCTTTAGGAAAAAACAATAAAATATTATTGGAAGATATAAATAAGGATTTGAATAAATCCTTCATATGGGGAGGCTAAATGTCATTAAAATATGATTTTTCTTTATGAGGCACTTTATAGACTTAATGTAACCACAACGAAGAACTAAAAGGCCTTTTATTAGGAATATTCAAAATTAATTCCAAAATTTACAAAACAAAGAGGAAGCATTTGCAGTAAAATTATTTAAAACATATTTGTAAAAGTTCAAAACAAATAAATATAGATCAATGGAAGAGAATAAAGGCCCAGAAATAAACTCAGCTGTATATAAGAATTCAGTATTTAACATTTTATAATAAAAAGGCAATGAAGGATGCTTTGATAAGTGTCACTGGGACATTTAGAAAGAAATCAGGGGCTAAGTCCATTTATACGCTATCCCAGGTAGTTCCAGGTGCTGGGTATACAGTGGTTTTTAAATACAGATGTGTCCCTTCAGTAGTTCATGATCTTAGAGGAAGTTGGGTGTGAACAGACAACCATCGTGCAGTATGACAGGTGCTCTGATGAATTAGTATGTGGTCCTTTAGGAACACACAGGATAAGAACTCATCCCGGACTTGGGAGTCAGTGAAATCTTCTCAGAGGATGAGATGGTAGGCTGGGACCTAAAGGTATTATCTAGGGAAAGGAAGGAAAGAAACAGTGTTCTGAGGAGAGAGAACAGCACAAGCAAACACCAGGTGACGGTGTTTAGGCAGAGCTGATGGTGAGTGGGGTGTGAAGGTGGCTGTGGGCAGGAGACGAGGCAGGAGTGGGATTCAGAGTTGGATCAGCAAGGGCCTCCTATGTTTCATCTAGCACTTTGGAGGAGGCACTGGCAGAGGCTCCGCAATACAGAGTTTAAGCCAGTGCACCCTAGAGTCAGACTGCCTGGGTTGGTTATCCAACTCTACTGCTTACTAGCTGTATCATCCAGCAAGTTGCTCAACCTCTCTGTGTGTGAGTGTACTGCTCTGAAAAAGGAGGATGATAATGGTGGTATGATGATGATAAGTACTTTCTCACAGGGTTATTCTAAAGACTAAGTGAGAAAATACACTTAGAGCAGTGCCCAGCACACAGTAAGCCCTCCATACCTGGTGCCATTACTATTATTAATTTGTCCTGAGGGCACTGGGGAACCATTGAAGGGTTTTTAATTGGGGAGATATATGATTACACTTGCATTTTAGAAAAAACACTTTTGACAGCAGCACAGAGCCTGGAGTGGAGAGAGGTGGTAGTTAATCTGGTAGCTGACAGACTGGTTAGGAAGCTGCTGAACTAATTCAGTGAAGACATGATAGTGGGTGCAACCAAAGGAAAGGCTGTAGTGGTGGAGAGCAGTGGAGGGGCGAGGACCACTGTTCTCAGACCTGGCTGCATATTAGAACACCTGCGAGCGTTGAGAACTATCAATGGCAGCCCCATGCCAGACCAATGACATCAGAATCTCTGGGTGTGGTGCCAGGGATAGGTATTTTTTAAAGGCTCCTTGGGCTAGAGAGAGATTTAAAAGATAAAATTAACCCTGTAGCTGATTGACCATGGCAGTGAGGAGGAAAGGACAATACCCAGGTTTCCAACTCGGGCAGTTGAGGGGGATGATGGATAGAGAGAGGGGCATTCTTGGGGGAGGAGGAAGAGAACCATAGTGTGGTGCAAGTTGCATTTGAGGAGCCTGGGGAGCATCCAGGAGAAGATGCCAAGTGGGACCTGGAGTCCAGGGGAGTTGTCATTCGATAGACAGCAAAATGATGGAGGCTTGAGACCACCTAGTGGGAGTCTGATGTAATAAGAGGAAAAAGGTGTTAGAGCAGACCTTGAGGATATTGGGGGATGGAAGAAGAAGAGGAGCCCACCAAGGGTTTTTGAAAAGGAGCAGGAAGAGGGAAACTAGGAGAGTTTGGTACCAGGGAACTCCAAGAGAAGAAACCATTTCAAGGAGGCAGGGAGTTGTCAACCAACAGTTCTGAATGCTGCGGAAGGAAATGGCCAGAGACAAGATTTAGCCACCTGAACATTGGTGGTGACCTTGGAAAGGGCAGTTCAGTGGAATGATGGAGACCGAGTTCAGGGGTGCATGGAGGAGAGGACGTGGGCAGCTTTTCCTGAAACCTCGCTCGCAACAGGCAGAGAAGTAGGACACCGACTAGAGGTGGGTGTGGAGTGAGGAAGGCAAGTGCTTGATGAAGGAGAGATTGAAACATGCTGCCATTGTAATAGGCAGAAAGCATCAGTGAGGGGAAGTTGTAAGATACAGGAGAAAGAGAGACAGAGTGTGGGTTTGAGACATAGCTGCTTATGGAGAAGATCTTGACAGGCAGAGTTGGATGGGTGGGGGAAGAAACTGTCTAGAGGAGGAGCAGTTCGACCATAGTGAGGTGGTGCAGTGAATGGGTTGGTTTTCTGAGGAGAAGTCGACAGAGTTCTTTCTGGTGGTTTCTGAATGTCAAGTCCGAGGAAAGTTATCTGCTCCGCGTCACGTGAAGGAGACGGGCAGGAAAGCTATGATCCCGGCACCAAGGCCACTGTGGTGGGACAGCCCGCTGAATTCGACTTCAGTGGAGTTTAGACATCAGGTGGAAGAGGAATCGTTGGGAGATTAAGGAAGACACAGAACCCGCCTCCTGTCCACAGGTGTTCTCATTTTTCACGGTAGTTGTGGTCTATACGCTCGCCAGGAATTAGCGGGAACTGAACCATTGTCCCCAGGGGAAATGCGGGGTCGGGTTCCGGGGAGCCTCTGGTCACAACATTTCACCAACCGATCAAAGTATAACCTTTGATTTATAGTGTTTCTGTTTAAAGACACTTCGTGTGTTTTGCTTCCTCCTTAAATTGCATACAGTGATTCCCTAGGAAGTGCTTTGCTTGCCCAGACTTTAGAGAGTGCTCCCATTTAGCCCCATCTAGAACAGTATCATTGCCTTCACAACATTTTAGAGCAACATTTAAATAAAGCCTCTGAACATAAATTTAAGCAAGTTTAATCATACATCACATTGAGGGACAGGTCTTTAGAGCTCATTCAATAAGGGGTTGAGCCATGCTCTCTGCGCATGCCCAGGAGTGACTGCGGAAGCGCCCCTGAGTATTGATTGGGGGTTACAGGTAAATTTTAGTAAGGAAGTGAAATTCGCAAATTCGGAATCCTTGAATGAGGAATGACTCTATCTAAGGTGAGAGAGAGGGGAGATGGGGGTGGAGGAGAGAAAGCGCGAGCGACGGAGAGCTCGCGCGCCTCAGACCCAGCCCTGTGCTCCACGGGGAGCCGGGGGAGAGTGAAGGATGGCGGTTAGAGGGCTGCTTAGTGGCCAGGGGTGAGCAGCAGTTTGACCTGAGGGCAGATTGGGAGATCTGGAAGGCACAGAAGAAAGGTCTGGGAAGGAGGAGAGTTGAGGGAGTGAGGTCAGGGGAAAGGACTCATTTAATAGCAGCTTTGGGGGCGTGGGTGGGGTGGGGAGGTGGAGAGGATTATATACAACCAGAGAGACATGTTTTGGGCGGTGACCAAATAAAACATAAGGAACTCATTCAAATTTGTAGGAGGAGCATGAAATATTCTTAATGGTTAAGAGTAAAGGCTATAAATAAAAAGGCTGTTCACCAAAATCTTTATAAACTCTGCAGTTCAGATAAGAGTGTTGTCCCAGTATTAATTTCTTAGTTTTGACAAATGTACCGTGGTTACTATGTAAGATAACATTAGGAAAAGGAAAGTAAAGGATATGTGGGAACTCCATGTACTGTCTTTGAAACTTTTCTATAAACCTAAAAATATTCCAAAATAAAAAGTTTAAAATAATGAAAAAGTCCAGTGATGAAAGATAAAATACATTTAGGAAATAGACACATGTGAGATGTGTATAACAAAATTAAAAATCACAGATTTTGGAGTAGGACCTTGGTTTCTAATCCTGGCTGCCCTGCTTACCAACCACAGTGTTGGATGTGTTCCTGTCCCCTTCTTTTTTCTTTTTTCTTTTTATAATTCAATTTTATTGAGATATATTCACATACCATGCAGTCATACAAAGCGTACAATCAATTGTTCACAGTACCACCGTATCCCTGTCCCTTCTAAACTCAGGGTTCACATCTCTAAATAAGGGACCATAATTGTACACGCTTCAAAGGGCTCCTGAGAGGAGAAAATGAGGAAATGCAGGCAGAGTGCTTTGCCCTAGTGTGTGGCACATAGTAAGGGTTCAATAATTGGTGGCTTTTATTATATTCTTGCAGGTGATCAAAGAAATGCAGAGTAATGCTATGGTGACAGACATTTCACACCTATGGAGTCAGCAGATATATCAACAGCAACTGTAATCCCCAGTGCCAGGGAAGTGTGAGGGAACTGGTACATTCATAAATTGTAAGCCAGTACAGAAGCTCTTTGGAAAAAGCAATGTGGCAATATAGACATAGCAAGAGACTGTAAAATGGTCACAACCTCTAACCCAGGTCTCCTCCTGAATTCAGGTCTGCCTGAATTTGCAGGATTCCAGGCAAGAGTACAAACAGAGCCTCACCTACTGAGTGCCTAAATAGTTGAAAATTGTAAATCAGGTTACAAACTGTTAAATAAGTTCTAGCCTCCTCCCTTGACAAATCTACTCTCCCAAACTCTTAGATGACTGAGTTCAAATTAAAAATTCTCAGATTCCTCAGAGTCCCCTGTTGGAATGGGAGAGCCCTCAGACCCATTCTTTTCCCTCCCCCAGGTCTGTTCACCACTGGGAGATGGCCTCATGAATACGTGGGAAACCCTAGTCCACATGTCCGAACTCTGCCCACAGTCCCCACTGCCCCTTGGCCACTTCTGTGCCCACTGGTGGTGGAATCAGACCCAGGAGAGGAGAGCAGACCCAGGGAGTAGGCCGGCGAAGGTCCTAGAGACAAGCCTGGGGCTGTTGGGTGGGAATTCTGGGGATCCCAGCTACCGGGAGAAAGTTTAAAAGTTGGGGGTGTGGGCTTTGGGTGGGCATGTTCCTCTGGCCTGGACTTCCTCACCATGAGGGTGGGGGTGGGGTATGCAGCCAGAGGAGGGTCAGAGAGGGAAACCTCTTGCCCAAATCCAAGTCTAGTACCTGTTTAACTGGCTCCTTAGGATCTGTCCAAAGGAAATACAGGGAAATAACTCAGCAGTATAAAAGAGCTACAGGCACAAAGATATTTATCACTCCAATGCATTTGACATGAGAAAAAAACTAATGTCCAGCAGTGGGGAAATGTCAAGAACATGATGGTAAAGGTATTCAGAAAAATAGTATGCTACCACTAACACTGGTAAATGTGACAACCATATAGCAGAATGGAATAATGTGAATGTAGAACATTAAATGCTAGCTGGCAGCTGCGTAGACATCGGAAGGCATATAGATGAGACCTGAAAGGCAGTATGCAGAAAGGAGAACAGCTGCCTGCGGAGGGCTGAATTTTGAGGGATTTCCCTCCCAGCCCTGGTCTCCTTCCTGTTTCCTGTCTGCTCACATCCAGCAGCCCCGTGCCCAGTGCTTGCTTTGGTTGATCGTGAGGATTTCCCCTGCATTTATGTAGCATTTATCATGTGTTGGATACCATATTAGCCTTATCTCACTGAATGCCTGCAACAGCCTGGTGAGGTGGAAGCAGGGGTATCTTGAGGCTTGGAGACACTGAGGAACAGGTCCATCTTCCCGCAGCTGGGAAGCAAAGAAGCCAGGATTGAACCAGTGCTTACATTTAGGCCCATTCATTGGGAAATCAAAAAGCAAGTGCTCCCCTTCTCTCACCCAGACTGCTTCCAATGTCCCACCGTGCCAGGGAAACAAAGCCACGTTTCCATAGATGAAGGAGAGTGGGGGCACTGATATATTAACACTTGCATTTCTGGGCTCTCACCTGTCCCTGTGGTTCTAAAAATGAAGACAGGCTGAGTACTTAATTTCTACTTTACAAGAATGAGAAGAAATTTGATACTGGTCCTGGTAAGGAATAGCCAATTATACCACGGAAGCCGGGGTGGGGGTGGGGGGCAGCAAACTATGGCCTATGGGCCAAATCTGACCTGCTGCCCAAGTTTTTAAATGGTTGAGGAAAAATGTGAAAATGATATGAAATTTGAAACCCAATGTCTATAAATAAAGTTTTATTGGAACGCAGCCACATACATTTGTATATATATTGTCTGTGGTTCTTTGCACTACAACAGCAGAGTTCAGTAGTTGCCATGGAGACTATATGGCCCACAAAGCCAAAAATATTTACTATCTCACCCTTTACAGAAAGATTTAACCAACACCTGACATGGAAGAAGATTATTTAGTAGTAATCGAACCAAGAGCTGTCAGTTTTTGAGCATATTCTGTATGCCAATTGCTGAACTTTATATACATAGATTGCTTCAAATCCTACAGAGGAATATTACAGATTTCCCTGAGCAGAGAAGGACATTAGGCTGAAGCCTTTAAGTTCAAATTCTTACTTCTCTACCATTCAGAGGAGAGGGGCAAGGCCTCTTTACCTAATGTGAATCCTAACCAAAGTGGGAAGAACGTGTTTAGGGGCCCTAAATACTGAAAACGTATGCTGTGCCTTTCTCAACCCACCCCAGTATACAGTTCAAAATACAAAACAATACCAAATGCTAAAAGAAGTGAAAGCAAGTTCAAAAAAGTTCTAATTTCCTCCATGGCAGCCATGTTTTTCTCAATTAGTAAGTATCCAGTTATTTTATAAGAACTTTTTGGTGCCACTGCTTTGCTGTACCGTCAGTATATGTTTGCTCTGCCTCCTGGGTGATTAACCCAATATTGACTAAAATTGATTGGCCTTGCTAAATCTGAGGGCACAGGACAGTTCAGAATGTGAAACTGTCTAGAATGGCTGGAAGGGACAAGTCCTGTTCTTTTCACCAGGAGAGAGGCTGTCTCTGAAGTCTTTTCCTCGCTCAAGAAAGCATAGCATATTTACTTGAAAGGCCACAGAGGCATCTGAGCTGAATGCTCAGTTCAGCTCCCTTGCTCAGATTTGCATCTCTCTGCTACCACATTATGACCAGATGAGTCCCTTGAAGCATGTGAGGAGGTTCAAGCTCCCCAGTCCTGTTCTTAACAGCTTCTGGGTTGCCTAGTTCCCTGGAGCCGCTGGATTAGGGGGTTTTGTCCAATTCCACTTCCTTTCTAGTCTTAACATTTTAGGCAGCTCACATGCTTGCTCTCAGACTCAGTTTCCTTACCTGTAAATGGAAAGTCATAACACTGGTCTTGGGGTGTTACAGGGTATTTAAAATGCTTTTAAAGTGGTCTATTGTGGTTAGTCAGGATACTCTTTTTTTTCCTCCCCAATTCTGCCCTGATTTCAAGCATTCAAGTGAACTTTAAGAGTTCAATCAGAATGGGAGAGAGATGCAGAGAAAGCTGGGTCTGTTTTAGGAAACCACATCCTTTTCACAGTTAGGGAACCATGCATTCCAGTTCTGTTTCCCTCATTAGTCTCCCTGTCTTTGAGGCCAGAAGAAGTGAAAAGGGCTCTGATACGAGGAGACTGAACTGTCAATGTCTCCCTTAATCTCTAGATGGAAGGTGGGCAGAGGCTCACCTTGCACCGTATCTCTAAGGAAATTACAGATTGATTAAATGGTTGAATACTAAATCCACCAAACCAAACAAGGAACAGCTAGAAGAAAAGGTGAAGACCTGCCTACCCTTACACATAAACTCTTCTTGGAACTCCCTCCTTCCTTAGACTTTCACCTCTTGGCTTCCATGATACCACAAGCTGCTGACTTTTCTCCTACCTCTCTGGCCAGTCCTCAGGACCCATTGCCAGATCTCCCCTCCCCCAACCTCTATATGTTGGCATCCTTTGGGTTTGGGTTTTGCACCTCTTTTCTTTCAATACTTTCTTCCTATGTCATCATGCAGCCGAATAGCCTTAAATACCATCTATTGCTGCCAACCCCAGTGCTCATACCCCCAGCCCTGACCCCTTTCCTGTATGACGCTTACACACTCTCCAGTGTGGGTGATGCATGAAGAAAGGGAATGATAGAAGGACTAACAAGGAAAAAGAGAGAGAGAGATGTATGTGTGTGCGTGCGTGTGGCTTCTTCATATTCAAAAAAGAACACAAACTAAAAGTCAACCGCATCAAGGGGAAAAGTATTTCCAGCAAATATGAAAGACAATGAGTCAATATCTAAGATATTAAAAATTCATGAAAAATAGATAAAAACGTTAAGGCACTAGGAATTAAATAGGCAAGAAATGGGATCAGAAATTTCTCAGAAGAAAAGATGCAATGAGTGCACAAATATTGTAAAATTTTCAGTCTCATTAGGAGTCAAAGAAATGCTAAGTGATGCAAGGAGAAGCATGTTGAATTATAAGATAAAGTTTAAAAACTTTTAAATGCGATGTAGATAAGGTGAAGTGAAATGAGGCTCCTCCATGCTGGTAAGTTGGTTCAGTCCTGTTGAAAAGCAATTTGTAGCATTTGATACAATAATTATACTTGTGGAATCATTCTTTATGTCAAAAAGCAAGCTTTTTAGAAATCACCTAAATAGGAGTAGGTTTAGTAATCCTTGTAAAATTCATTAGAATTCAGAATTTCCCAGATGATAGGAGTCACTAAAGGTAATTGTTAAGTATACAGATTAGGGACTGTCTCCCTGGGAAATTCTAATTCAATTGGTCTGGGATGGTGCCCAGGAATCCATATGTTTAAAAGGCACTTCAGGTAATTCTTATTTTCAGACAGATTTGGAAAACACTGAGGGGAAATATAACCAAATGCCATCATGAGGTCATTAAAGCTGATGTTTACAAAGATAATGTAACTATGGGAAAATATGACATTTTAAGCACTAGGAATGTCAAATGAAATAACAGGATATAAATCCTGTAAAGTGTTTGTTCAATAAGTATTTATTGAGCACCCACTACAGGCCAGGTACTAGGGAGACAGAACCAGAAGCCATCATCCTCCTGGAACTTAGAGTCTGATGGGAAGACAAACAGTGTAATTAAGTACATAACAAACTTAAAAGAATTCCATACTTCTCTAACGGTGTGACGATCATATCTTCATCTGTCTCCCTGTCGAGAGCTCCTGGAGAAGTAAAACCACTTATTCAAGTGCTGGTAAAGCTACAGCAGCTCAGGAGAGAACTGGTTTTGGAAGGAAGGGATATGTTGCATGGATTTGGTAGAATAAGAAAAATAGGAGCAGGAAGAGAATAAATGTCCAACGCAGTTGCTGAATTCTGCACAGCGGCACAGAGAAGCTTTCCTCAAGGGCAACCTGTGCAGGCAGAAGCACCTGAAGTCCCCCAGGGCAAGCAGCAGCCTGGTCTGGAGGGACCATGCGGGTGTCCAGAAGCTGACACCACAGGTCAGAGGTCAGAGCATCTGCCCCAGAACCATGATTAGTCCTTGGCCCGGGGTGGGGCAGAGGGCTGTGTGGCTTGGGCCCTCCCTTCAGGAAGAGCCTTAAATTTAGATTTGGTGTTGTCTCCAAATAAGGTTATAAATACAGTCACAGAGACACACCAATAGGATTGAAAATAAAAAAGTTATCTAATGCTTTTATGCTTATGTGTCATAACTGGACTGTACTGCATTTGATGCACTATGAATATTTATAATAAATCCTATAATTATCTAGGAGCTAGCATAATTACATTGCATTATAATTGGTTTGTTGTAAACATTTAATATATATGATAATTTTTGTAATTCTGGGTTGGCATTTCTTCCTTGTATCAAAAAATATACTGGAATCCTCAAACACTGGAAGTGGTTTGAGACTCTCTTGGTTCTAAGAGGCTCTTTTCTGGGCAAAAATGCTGCCCAGTGCCCTCAAAACCTAGGAGAAGGTAGGATGTGCTTATTTCCTTAGGCTAATCTCTGTATAGTTCATCTGTGGCAATAATTTGATCTTGCTCAACTTCTCAAGTTAAACAGGCCCTGAGGGTTCTGTAAGGAAGGAGGCTGCTAAACTGGGGAGAGCCATGGGGTCGGTCTCCTGGTGTCCCCCAGGAGGCATCTCCAACGGATCAGCTTATAGGATGTTACAGAGCTGGGGACTTAGGGGGAGCAGCAGCCCTTGGCCTCTCTAAGCCTTCTAGTCTCCTATCCATGTACTTGTCCTGAGCACTTCCCACTGTAGTTTTTGGAAGTGAGGCTTATTGGTGCACATAGACGTTGAGAAGCTGAGACCTGGCAGTCCTGCTCTGTGCCGAGCTGGTTGCATGACATGAGCCTGGGTCCCCTATATTTGCAGCAGGGAAGATGCACTTGGTTATCTCTATGGGCCACTGCAGTCCCAACGATCTACCTAGATAAGGCCCAGAGAACTCACTTGCCCGACGGCAAAGATGAAAATCACACATTTCAACATAGGCCCTCCCTTCTGTTTATGAGCTTCCAAGAATCTCAGAGGTCCTTAACACTCTGCCCATCTTTCTTCCAAACTCTTATGCCCACCAGACACCAAATAATATATTTATAATTATCCTGAAGCAGGAGACTCTTGGAAACAGCTGCATAGGCCAATATTCTCATAACAGAGTGAATAAAGGAGACTTGGTTTACATTTGCTCACTATTGAAAGTGCTTTGCAAAATTAGGAAGTAAATTGGTTGCAATGCTCAAAGTTAGTCCTCAGGACTGTCTTACAGTGGGTACTCCATGCCGAGTCAGGATCTTTCCTTTTAAAATGGACAGCTAATGCAAACATGTCTTCAGCTGCTAGGACCATTAAATATCATCTTGGAGTAAAAGAGATAATCAGAAGAACACATTTTCTTCGTTTTCCTGACAGAATAAATTCTTTACAACCTGTAGCCCTATGAGTAATCAAATACTAAACCAGATCCTATAAAGTTCTATACAAATTTAGGATATAAAAATGCTAATCAAACAAAAATGGCAGTATTGGTGTAGACACCAGAGCATGGTATGGGGCCTGCAAACGAAATTCTAGCTATGCCACTGACTCGCTGTGCGTGACCCCAGCCTAGAACTTCTCTCAGACCTCTGCCCCGCTTCTCCTGCAGGTGTGGCCCTCCCCTTAGGGCAAGGAGTCTGCAGGGACAGGGAACATGATACTCAAAGCCTGTGCCTCCCCCTTCCAGGGTACCCAGGACCCTGGAATTCTCTCCCCAATTGCCCTGGGATCTGCTTTCAGGACCTCCCTGGCTCCTTACTGGAACCTGTCCTCCTGAAGGCAGGCTACACTGAAGCCTGAGGGTTGAAGAAGGGGTAGCTTTTGTATATGGGGAGGGGGCTCAGTGAGCTTGGACGTGTGGACTATGTACACATACATGCATGTGAAGTGTCTCACTGTGCAAGATGGTTCTGGAGGGCATGGGAATGGAAGGGAAGCTGTGCTGTGGGAAGAAGCTGGCAGCTGAGAGATCTAAAGTTGGACCTGTCCTCCTAGATCAAAATGAAGGTATATATTTTAATGAAGAAGAATAGATTATATCATCTTTAACAGTTGGTTAGCTTGATTTATAACTTTCCAATATTTGGACGTGGTTGGTGGGCCTCCACTTGTGTACTCTTGTCCTGGGAAGCAAATGTTTTGGGGCCTGGCCTGCCTCAGGCAGATCTCTCTAGCCCTCCAGGCTTGAACCTCCCCTGCACCACGAGGTCTCCAGCTCCAAGATCTCTCATGGTTTGTCCAGCTCTTTTATGCTTTGAGTGTTGACTGGAACTGATAAAGAAGAATATAGTTAATTTCTTTCCACAGTGTTTTAGGTGGGATTCTTTTGGGTACATGCAACAGAAATCCAATTCAGATTGGCTTGAACCAGAAAGAGAATATTTTCTGGGCTACTTATTCAGGCATGTTCATATTTAGTTGCTCAAACCATATTGTCCAATAATTGTTTCCATATTTTGGTTGTGCTTTTCATTTATGCCGGCTTCACTTTTGGACAGACTCTCCCATTGTGGAGAGCAAAGATCCAGGCTTCCGTGCGGCAACTCCAGCAGAAAGCGAACACTCCTTTCCTGACAGGTGGGCAAATATCCTAACCCTGCTTACGTCACGTGCCCACCCTGTGGACTGTGACTCACTGGCCAGGCACGTGGGGGGAGTGGAAGATGGCAGCCCCACTTGACACATTGACTGTGTGGGGCAAAGGGTATTCCTAAAAGGAAAAGAGGGGTCTGATGCTGGAAGAAGGGGCAATAGATGCTGGCCCGGTAGGCGAAAACAACAGATGACCCTTCAGCAACGCTTATCCACAGGCACTGAGAGGGCAAAGGAAGCAGACATATCCAAGCCATTTCTGAAAGAGCCAGGGAAGAGGTGATGTGGTGGAGATGTGTGTTCTTGCAGTCCCTACCCCCAACCGCACTGAGTGGTCATTGGGGTCAGGTGTACCCCCCCTTTGCCGTGGCCTAATGGACCCAGTCTCAACCAATCAGATTGCCATTACAATACATTTACCAATTGTGATTCAGAGACTCTGGGAAATTCTGTTAGGTATTGGGACTGAGGAGCTATGCGGAGCCAAGGGGCTGTGAGAGAATGAAGCAGAATTGCAGAGAACACCGGAGACTGGGCAGCCCCAGACAAGCAGAAATGGTAAGCCCTGCACTTTTCCTCCTGCCATCAGCTCTTGCTCCTTGAGAGCCCAGCTGCATTTCCTGCCCTTGGGAGAGACTCCTGGGTCCTTTCAACACGTTTCCCTGTCTGTGTGTGTGTGTGTGTGTGTGTGAGTGTGTGTGTGTGTGTGTGTGTTTCAAAGCTGGATTGAATAGTTCACTGTTCCTTACCACAAATAAGACAAAACATAATAAAAACACGTAGAGGAAGAAGGATGTTTTTTTCTCCTAACTCCTCAAGAATTTGGTCAGGTGTTTCTCAAGAAAGACTTCTGACCTAGTGTTTTGATTTTTATCGTAATTTTTCACAAACATTGGAGAAGGGGCAGGGTAATGTGCACAGGAACAGCAAGGACTGGCCGTGTTCAGGGTCTGGGACAAGAGGCTCCGGGGGCTGGAGTGCTGTTGGGGAGGGGTCTGGGGAAATGCTGCTGGTCCTGCTTCTGCAACCCCCTTCTCTGCTTTTGCGACCAGTGCACTGAGTTGGGCTAGGACCCAGGTGGAGAGTTTGGGACATCCAGGCCATGCCTAGGGCTGCTGCACCGCTGTGCATAAGGTCCATTCCTGAAGAATTTTATTATAAGACCAAGTTTATAACCTAATTCGGATTTTCAGTGCTTTGGGGGAAATCTATATTCTCCTGTTACGGGCTCTTAAAATCCCTTTGTAAAGTGAAACACAACCCCTTAATTAGCATCTGGGTAAGGTAATATTTTTAAAATTAGGGAAAAAACTCACACAAACATTTTTTTTTTAAAGAGATAAATAGGGTTGACAGGACAAAGTAACATAGATGAATCAAATTTCTGCTTTGTGCTGTTTTCACTAATTGCTGGCAGAGTCAAGCTAAGGCCAGATTATACATCTGTGCTTCACTTGGCTTCACTAATGTTACCAGAAGAGAAGGAACAAGCACTTACTTTTTGGAAGTAAACTGTATTTTAAAAGCGCCAGGGGAGTGTGCTATTTAAGGGAACAATGGAGTGAGTAGAGCTCTAATGAGGGGACTCCAGCTTTGGGGCTGTGGTTCACTAGTTCCCTCTGGGGTCCCCTTCCTCTGACTGCGGAGTGCTGACTATGGCGTGAAAAAACAAACACCTTCTGATGGAGAGGCTCTTAACCAGGGGTGCGCCTGTGTCACCTGGGGAGCTGTGGCCCAATGCACATGCCCAGGCCCCCTCACCCCAGCGTTACTGAAGCAGGATGGAGGAGGCGAGTGGATGGCTGAAAAAGCTCTCCAGGTGATTCTGCTGTGAGCTTCTGGTTAAGAACCACTGCTAATGGGTCTTATTTAAAAGCTCTGGGTTTTTACATCCAGCACAGTCCGTTGCTTTAAAAATGGGCCGCCTTTGGGGCAACCAGCTTGTTCAGACCACAAGGGGACTTGTCCATCTGGAAAGAAAAAAGCAAGAGGATCTCCCCTGGAAAGTGGTGCTAAGATAGTTCAAGGGAGGTGGTTTTTCCTCCGGATCATGGTAGGGAAGTTCAAAGGGGAAGACTGCAGGGAGTTAAATGACTTAATACTCCCGCTATTAGCCTTTTAATTAACATGATAGACATGCCAGTTAGTGAAGTTATTACTAAGTTTTCCAATAGCAAATGGGAAAAGAGATTTTTAAAATATTTAAAGAAATCATCTAAATAAGTGTTATTAATTTTACAATCAGAAAAAAATATTTTTAGTGAAAAAGTGTCTAGCTGTTTTGTGCTATTGAAAGGGAGGGGCGGCAGACCTACCCACAGCAGCTTAGCTAGTTCTGTTGAGTGACAAAAGGGAGTGTGGTTGATTTTATTAGCGTGTATCGTTCACAGGAATTTTTACCTGCAAATTACTTTTGCTAAGGTGTCCCCAGTATTTCTCCAGCCTCATCTCCTACTGACTTGTACCTCTGACTTGAGTCCAGCTACACTGAGCTAATTTGTAGTCTCTAGGTACTCCACGCTTTGCACGTTCAATTTCCTGAGCATGGAATGCCACCCATTTTCCCTCCCCCTTCCTTCTCTTCAGCTTCCTGACTTCTGGCAGTCAGCTTGTAAGTCACCTTTCAAATCTCTGTTCAAATGCCTCCTCTGAGGACATGTGTGACACCACTTGAAATACTCAGGGGCTCCCTCTCCTACGCTGCTGCACTCCAGACAGCCATCACAGCAGTTTGTGGATTGTATCATAATTGCGTGCTTTTGTGCCTTCTCTCCCCACCAGGCCTAATAATTTGCACTCACTGACTACTTACAAGGACCAGGTACTTTGTAAGCAATAGTATCTCACTGCATTATCACAGCAGTCCTACAAGGTAGCTTTTACCCCCATTTCCCAGCTGAGGAAACAGAGGCTGAAAGCTTAATAACCTGTCTGAGTCTCACAGCAAGTGCGTGGCTCAGCTTTGAAACAATCAAAGTTTGTCCTATTTCTGAGTTTGTGCTCTTCATGACCTTATAAGCAACTTAGGGCAAGACCGTGTCTCTTCATATCTGAAGATTGCCTAGCATGGGGCAGGTGTTCAATCGATAATTGCCAAAAGATTGAAAAAATCAGCTGCAGCATGGGCTTTGACAGACCTCCCGCCATGTAAATCATCCCCTGAGGTATCAATTACCTGCCAGAGCTCCCTTTCTAAAACGAACACCTGTGACACCAGCCTCTACACTAGACACAGGGCCCCGAGGTACTTTTTGACAATGATAATAGAAACATAAAAGGATATAAGGCAAAACCTAGGTGGGCAGCTTAAAGCAAGGTCAATTGCTTTTTCTTTTCTTTCTTCTTTTTTTTAATTTCCTCCAAAGCTGAGGATTTGAAAATAAATATGACTCCATTCAATATAGTTGAGATTTTCATCTTTTTTATTCTAAATAAAATTTAAAAAGTGCTGTTCTAAATGAAAAAATTGGAATAGGACAGTAGATCTGATAAAAGTATTGTGTCAGTGTTGAATTTACTGAAGTTGGTAATGGTATAGTATGGTTTGTAAGAGAATATTCCTTTTCTTAGGAAATGTAAACTGAAGTATTTAGGGATGAAGGACCATGATGCACAATTTACTCAAATGTTTCAGAAAATGATAGTGTGTGTGTATTTGGAAAGAGAGAGGGAGGGAGGGGGGAAGCAAGTGGGACAAATGTTAACAATAGAGGAAACTGGGTAAAGGATATATGGGTGTTCTTCGAACTATCATTGTTTTTGCAACTTTTCCGTAAGTTTGGAATGATGTCTAAATTAAAAAAAAAAAAAAAAAAAGAAGGAAAGAAAAAGAAAAGAAAAAAGAAAGCTGATCTTGGAAGAAATGAACACCCCAGAGAAGAAGGTGTAGTAAATGTCTTTCTATTGAAACACAGTGATCAGAGGATGGTGAGGCTGGTGACTGTCGGCTGGTTGAATGAGATTTCCTTCAGAACTACTTGTAATGGCTGGTTTTCTTTACCTACTTGTGTGTCTTGAATATGTTTCCAGTACAGCTGGCCCAGTTCTGTTGGGGACAGTTGGGTTTCCCTGCAGATGTGGTGCTGGGAGGACAGTGATGCCTGTACCCCGAGAAGACTCCTGCCACGTGCCGGGGCAGGGCACATATGGTGTCCCAATGCCAGCCGCAGATGCGGCTCTCTCAGGAACAGTGGGGCCTGCAGTTTGAAACTACCCCCTCCAAATCACAGGGCTGTGTGGACAGTGGCATCTGTGTGGCTGCAAACTTGCCCACTGTGAGTGTGAACAGTTACGGCTATCTGTGTCCCTCACATCTGCTGACTCCATTCAGCAGTACAGCACTGTGCATGCCCAATTTTGACCTTCTTACCCCGGTGCCTGCTGCTCAGCCTTAGAACATCAGTCTAGAAGAGTTAGAACATCACCGGCAGTTACAGTCACTGCACAAACATTTTCTGAGCATCTACTAAGTGACAATGCTTCCTTTATGCTGGGGACTGTATTATGTGGTTACATGTGCCCTGTTATTTAATTCTCATACTAACTCTATCAGCAAGGTGCAATTAATATCCCCATTTTCCAAAGATGGAAACAGACACAGTGGTTAGAAAAATAGTGGAGCAGCGATTTCTCAAACAAACCAACAGCCCTAGCTTCTAGGAACTTAAATATCAGGTTGGAGGAAAAGGGTGCTAAGGAGAGAGATAAGCTTTTGGCTGGGAGAGGAAAGGAAAGAGTGATCACTTCTGATTCTGGGGTAAGTCTGGGAGACTTCATTGAGCAGGTGGCATTTGTACAGGCTTTGTAGGCTGATCAGAATTATGAAAAGAAACTAATAAAAAACCAGGGGCATTCAACTGGAGTTATGAGAGACTGTGATAAGCTGCATTGGTAGAACAACAAACCAGGAGTTGAAATAATAACAACTGGCACTTATTGAGCCCTTCCTACGTGTTAGGTATGGCACAAAGAATTTTACAGATATCAATTCATTTAAAACAACAACCCTCTGATATTAGCTCTTTTACCAACCTCATTTTACAAATGAGAAGATGGGCATCTGCCAAAGGTTATATACCTTCAACGTGGCCACAAAGCTGAAAACATGCTTCATGATAATAGACAAATGATAACAACAATACTACTACTACTAAGAAGAAGAGAGGAGGATGAGGAGGAGGGGGAGGAGGAGGGGCAGGGGGAGGGAGGGGGCTGGGAGCAACCCTGGAGCATTCCAGAGGCCTCTTCCCTGGGGAGTTTGGCTGGTCTCCCACTCTGCCTTAGCCTCCACCAAGCCCATAATCGCATTAGTACTCCCTCGCTGCTTGGGGGCACTTGAGAGCTGTACAAAAACTTGCAGGCTCTTAGGATAAAAGATGCTCTGGAGACAAGACAGCATCACCCTCCTCAGCCATTTCCTCATTCGTTTCCCAACTCTGATTCTGGTGTTTGCTTTCCCAAACCCTGCAAAGAAAGAAAAAAATAAAATAAAATAAATCCTACTTGCCATGTGGTTTGTAGATAACATAGAGGAAACTCGGCACAGGGTGGAGGGGCTGGAGGAGACACAACAGAGCCCCCGAGGCAGGGGCAGCTCATTCACAGTAGTGAGGCCTGTCCCTACTGTAACCCCAGGAGACTGCCCTGCAGCTGAGGACATCCTTGTGAGGGGCTCGAAACCACCCCAGGGTGTGCCAGTTCCCGGGGGGCGCCTTGCAGCCTTGGGCACTGCAGGGGGCATGATTCTAGCCACCGAACCAGAAAAAGGAAGATGTAGGAATACGGGTGTGTGTGCATGCATGCTAACTAAAACACAGTTTTAAAAATAAGGTTTTTCTCGGCAGGGGACAGAACTTTTAAAAAGCTGGAATGTTCTGTATCAGGGGAGAAAAACGTAAGCAGCTTTAGCCTCTTAGGGAACGTTTGCCAAATTGACCCTTAAGTATGGTAAAGATATAATCGTTTCTTTCCCAAGGTAAATTTCATGGGGATTTACTTCTTACCAGAAACCATGAAAGCCGTTAAGTTTTCAGAAGGATATAAGATCAGCAGGGCAATCAAAAATCCATATTGCCAATGTTAAGGGCGCAAGGGGTTTTCCTTCTAGGATTCTGCCTCTCAATACAAAGCTCTTTAAAAGTGCAGTGCTTCCAGGTCCTCTCTGCGTAAATCCAGTGGAGAGCACCACGCACATGTAGACGTTTCATGAACTTGAGTACTGCTGTAAGGAGCTGGAGCCAAACCCCTGCTTTCCACTGACTGAGGTGTCCTCCCAGCACCACATCTGCAGGGAAACACAACTGCCTCCAACAGAACTGGGCCTGGATTTTTGTCTAACTGGGTAGGGACCGTTGCTTCTCCCACACTTTGGGTGATAATTTACTAGAAATTGTCTAGTGTAGGGTAATTGGAAGGAAAGTAATCAAATACCAGGTGTCATTCATCACATTTCTGCCTTTTTGGGGGAATCACAGGGAGGGAGGGAGGGAAAATGGCACCGTCCCGTCCCCCTGCCAGGTGCTTCTCCTTAAGAATATGGCATCTGGGTCCTCTGGTAAAACCTCCAGCTTCTATAACTGGGCAGGTAGCTCCCTAACACTGCACAGGAATGGTGCCTCTGAAGTTTTTAGTTGAGTTCACTACAGCAATCAAGTAGCCGGGTTAATTTAATAAAATTAGCCTATGTGCTTGTTGGAAGCAGATCCGATTCTGGTGAGCTGTATGAAATGCATTCAGTTTGGAGGTTTCTGAAAATACGTACATATGTAAATGTACATATATACATATGAAAATGTGTAAACAGATTTACATTCCTCCCTGTCTCAGCAGAAAACCTTGAATCAAAGGCAACCAACAAATCAACCCATGTTTATCTGTCAGTGCACTTGTCAGAGTTTGTAATTATACAATTATGTGTGTGTTAGTCTCCTGATTAGATTGTAAACTCACCGTGAACAGGTCTGTTTTGATTACCCTTGAAGCCTAGTGCGGAGGGAGTGCCTGGCGCATACAGGCACTCCGTAAATATTTGTGTAAAGAAGGAAGGAAAGGAGGGAAGGAGGGGAGGGAGGGGGAGAAAGGGAAAAAGGAAGGCAGCAAGAAGCAGTGAAGCAGTGTGTACCCTTCAAAGTGAGAAACGTTACAAGTGGGAGGAATTTTTATACCCATCTTGTCTAATAGTATATAGGTTTACTTGTAATCTCTTTTCTCACATATGAAATGTTCATATCATAGTACTTTTCTCAACAGTGATTTTTATATTATTTTATAACTCAAATTTTTATTTTATAAGTGTCAGGCAAGAGAGGCCCCTGCCTTGGGCCCCATGCTTAAAGGGTCTCGCTCTCCTCTGGCTATGCCCCTCCCCAAAGGGTAAGAAGCCTGGTCATCCAAAGGCGCTGAGCCCCTCTAAGCCTGTGCTCCCCTTCCCTGCCCCAAAGGCCCTGAGTTTGCCTTCAGGGTCTCTGTGGACCTCTTCCCTGACAGTCTGTTCGCTCCTTCCACGGCCGGTGGGCACCCCAGGTCCAAGGAGTGTCCAAGGGTTGACTGCTTGCAGGGGACGGGGTGTGAGTGGAGCTGGGTGTCTACACATATGTGCCTGAGAACCCCCTCGGGTTAGGGGATGGGGCCTGGGGGTGGAGGGAGGTAGAGAAGAGGGGTGGGAGACACAGGTCGTGGCCGAGTCCCGGGCAGAGCTCTAAGGAGGCCCAGAGTTCTCAGTTCTAACCTGGTCCTCCAAGACATTGTGCAGGTTTATTTGTCAAGGTTGGAGGTTAGAATATGTTTTATTCACCAGTTGTTAGCTTGATTTAAAGTTTTAAAATATTTTGATATTTATAGTATGTGGGCAAATGTTAGGCATACACACACAGATATATTATATACATATTATATGTATGTGTATGTGTATCTGTGTGTGTACACACATGTATACACATGCATACACAGCACACACAGTTCTAAAATGTACCTGGTATTACAGCACAGTGATTAAGAATGACAGAGGATTCTGGACAGCCTGGGTCTGCCTGCCACTTGACAGTTAAGCCTCAGTTTACTCAGGGCAAAAGGAGAGATGGTATTACCAATTTCATTGGATTATTGAGTTTATTAAATGGGAGCAACAAGCATGGTCCTGATATATAAGCGCTCCATAAATATTATCAACTCTCTTTTCTGATCTTTCCACTTCATACATGAAAGCATTTTCCTGTCTCTTTAAATATTTATTTCTGTGCCAGAGATTCAGACCTTTATGTGATAAATCAGCTCCCCCCCCCCATTATAAACTCCCGTTGCACCATGTTCCTCTCCTACATGGCTCTCTTTATATTTCCAGTTTCACACAAGACGATTTCATGAATACGTCTCCTCTTCTAGATTGTGAGACTTTATGAGGCTCATCATTTGGCTCATCATTTTAATCCCAGCCCCCAGCCCAGTGCCGATAGGACAGGTGCTCCAAGTATTTGTCAAAAGAATGGATATGTATACCTCTTCTATCCTTGCATGATCTTGGGTCTGTTTCTGAACTTTCTATTCCATTCCACAGACACTATACTGTTTGGTTTGTTTAGTGGCATAAGATGTGTTAAACTCTGGTGTCATGAGTCTTGTCCCTCATTCTCCTGGCTCTCCCTGTAGTTTCTTAGATGAATTTTGAAAAAGCCTCCTTGAAAATGTATGTTTTTATTGGAATTATCTGAAATTCTAATTATGAATTGATTTTTAAAGATTAATCTCATTAGAACATCATCTTTTCAGGCATACATAGTTTCCCTCTCCATTTAAGGCAGTGTTTCCCAAAGATCAGTCACATAACATTTTCATTTTTTTTTCCGTATCTGAGAACCAACCGTGATATTATTCATCTAATATTTTTGTTTAAACTGTCTTTTGTTTTAAACATAAATACCAACTTTAGCTTCTTTCTAGTATTAACACTAGTGAATGTCCAGGTTTGGTGTACTAATAATATTTTATAATACACATTAAATATTAAATAGTTAGAATAAAACATCTGTGTATGCCCAGGTCACCTCTGGTACAGCTGGGGTTATATTAACCACACTTGGGGAATCCCTGATGTATATCATATCCCTTGGACCAGTTTTTATGTTTTCTTTTGTATAGGTCTTAACCTAACTGGTTTCCATCTTTAAGGTTATGCTCAGAAAGCCCTTCTCCCACTTCAAAATGATAAAAGTCACTACATTTTTGTTCAGATCTTTTATGATTTCCTTTTTCAAACTTAACTCTAACCTAAAAATTAGATCCTATAAATAGTTTCTAAAAAGCCAGTTGCTTCAGTATCATGTTTGGAATAATCTTTTCCCTCACTCAGTTCAGTTTCTACATTTGTCATATGGTAAATACTTTTCAATTTGGGTTTGCTTCTAAATTAAGTCTGTTTTATTGTTAGAGCTTTCTTTTGATGCCAATATACACTCTTATAATTTTTGTAGCTGCATGACACATTTGGATACAACAGAGTGTAAGGGCCATCCTTTTTTCTTCTTTTTAGGTGACACATCAGTTACCTGAGGGTCACCAAGTGAATCCACAAGGGTTGCTGTGGTTCAGTCTTTCTATGCCAACCTCTCACATCAGCCCAATGAGGCAGGCACTATGATCACCCTTATTTTACAGATGAGGAAATTGAGCACAGAAAGAGAAGACACTTGCTCAATGTCCCACATACTAGCCCATGGCAGGGCCAGGAGCCAACCCCTAGCACTCCGGCTCCAGAGACTATGATCTTAACCTTTGCAAGATGGATCAAGAGCAATTTGAGAACCACTATCTTTTCAGGATAAAGCATATTCTCCTTATATCTATTATAAATGGAGATATATCTCCTTTTATATATTATTACCGACTTGTTGGTATGCGTTTTGCATTGTTTTATGCTTTTATATACTTTTATTGTTTTTTGTTTTATGCTTTCTATTTTTAATGCCTCAATTTTGGGGGGGGCTGGAGATCATATTTTTTTTTCTTTTTTTTCTGAAATATGGAATTTACATCATGATATCTATCTATCTATCTATCTATCTATCTATCTACCTATCTATCTATCATATATATGGCTTAGTTTACTAGTGATTTTTCTTATTCCAAAGCATTCTTTAATTTTATTTCTTTGGTTGTCAGCGTCAATGAATCTTCTCTATATGGCTGAATACACTTTTTACTACAATGCTAACTGTGGAATTTAATAAATAAAATTGTAGATTTGTTTTATTAATATGATAAGAAGGTGATTCTATTATTAGTTAAAATTGCAATAGCACCATTGAAAATTCTAATATTTATTATTTTAAATGAAATGTATAGAAAATAAATAATGTTATCGGGAAAAACTGGATAACAGAGTTATTTGTGAGAATATCATGGCCATATTTCATTAATTAACATCTTGACTTATTGGAGTTACGTTTAATATAGGCACAAAAATTCTTTAGATTATAAAAGTATTTCTTGCTATGTTTAGTGATAAGAGCAGAGAAGGTGTGATCACATAAAGTACTGAAAAAGATGAAGGAGTTTTAAATATTTTTTCCACTCTCTATTCTATCATTGTATAAGAGGACTGACAAGAAAACCCTCATCCCTCTAGACTGTATTTGTATCTCACTGGCAAGGGGAAGAGCCCACGTTTGTTGTCTGCCTAAGTAAGGACTATTATTCTTATTTTCCAGATAAGGAGACTATGTGACTAGTTGAATGACGTCAGACCAACTGAAGAAAACTCACTGGTCAAAGTTCATCTGTCCACCCAGCCATGCACGGTGTCTGAAATCTGGTGACTAAGTGGGGTTCTGGCATGTGTGAGCATCTCCTGTGAGGTGGCCCACCCCACATTCAGGCAGCCGTAAGCTGAAAGAAATTCTTATTTTATGCCTGTACCTGCTTTCTGGTAGCATCTGTCCTTGTTCTGCCCCATTTAAGTCTCACAGAATAAGCCTCCCATTCAATAGTTCTTTATGTATTTGAAGACAGCTATCAATTTCCTCTGTTGATGGTTTAAACTTCTGTTTACTGAGCACTCCTGTTTGCTAGGCACTTTGTCTTTTATTTTATATATATATATAAAATCCTGATTGTCTTTTTCTGGACACACTTCGATTTGAGAAGGTCAGCTGGAGTCTGGATTCTGGGGACCCTGGATTTCAAGGTGACCTTTGAAAAGTTGGTTTGTATAAAAGAAACGATACAGATACCTTAGGGGTGTGCTATGGGATTTAAATGAGAAAGTATCCAAGTGTTTAGCATCGTGCCAGATTTGTATCATATGCCAATGAAAGTATGTATTTTATTTTGCTTTATTTTCATGGTAGTGAAGTCCCTCTAAGAGAATATATCACTTCTGCTGCAGTTGCCTGGTCTCTTCCTGGTCCCCAAGCAAGGTTACAGAGCTTCTTGAGACATTTCCTTCATCAAGAGGCATTCTGTTTAGCTCAGAGAAAGGAGAGTGGGCAGAAAAGGTGAATGACATTGGCTTTCTTTAGGCACTCCCACTCCCTTCCATATTTTGTACTACTTAGATTTGGGGAGCAATTGTAGAGTTCCTCTTAGGTTTGATACCAGCAATTTTGACTATGAGATTACCCCAAGCCTGAACCATGAAACAGGAAGGTGTTCACTCTGGGCAACTCCAGATTTCCTTAAATTATATAACAACAGAGCACATCACATGGAAAGTCAAGACCCTGGGTTCCCATCCCAACAGTTTGACATTGAGTCAGCCTTTTTCTATTTCTGGCCTTCAGTTTCCTCTCCATCAAAGGAGGGTATCGGACTCCTCTTTCTAACATCTTGTGATTCTGATGTTCTGTGGGTGGGGGCTGTGCTCTGGGAGCCTCCTGAGCCTTCTGGGCAGGAGGTTGGGGTGGAGAGGCCAAGGGAAAGCAGAGAAGCTCTCGTGTCTGTTTTCTAGATGGGGGTTCAACCTAAGATTTTGTTTGGGGGAAAAAAAGATTCAATTAAAAAAAATGCTTGAAGTCCAATGATCTACTTTATTTCTGCTCAGAAGGAAAAAAGGGTACTTTCTTCCTGAAGTTTGGTGATCTCCTAGGCTCCCTGAATTCCCACCTACCTGAGAGATTTTTAAATTACTTTCTCTTTTTCTTATTCCTGATTTGCAGAATGGTTATTACTGGTTATTAACTAAGTGATGTTTAAAATTTAGAAGTCACGCTACTTATAAAAGCACTGTTAATAAAATGTATGCAACTTTCTCTCTACTGTCATTAATTCCAAAATCTTTAATAAAAATAAATATGTGCTAGGATGAGCATTATTTTTTATTTTTTTATTTTTTTTGGTTTTATTATTTTGCTTCTATTTGCAGCAGGGATAGGGCGGAAAGTGCTTTTTATTTTATTAAGCCTTTTACCACTATTTAATTTTTAAACTAAATTCATATTACTTAAAAAAATTAATTGAATAAAGATGTTCAGAAGTTGAAACACACAAGAAAGCAAAAGTAAAATAAAATTTAGGTAGTGACCCCACTACCTAAAAAATAACCATTTTAAAAATTTTGATGATTTTTCTTCTAATCTAGTCACTCACTTTTTCCAGGGCTTATTGAGTGTTAAGTCTCTCTCTCTCACACACACACACATACACATATGATTTTTGTCTTCTTGTTCACTCAACTTAAGGAGAGCATTTCCTATATTGAAATAATCTGAAAATATATGTGTGTTACATGTGTTATATATGTGTAATACACGTTACCAATAAAAAGATAACAGAAGGACACCAAAAAATACAGTGTGTTCACATACTCTCACACATGTGATCTGCACAATCCTGTGTAGAAGCAGGGCTGGAAATATATCCAACTTCCGGCTGAGGAGCTATAAGTCAAAGATGGGAAGTAACTTTAAGTGGGTAAAGATCACAGGCCTGTGTACTATCTGCTAGCTGTGTGACCTTGGGCACAAGAGTGCATCTGTAATTTGTTGGGCATGAAGCTTACGCGATTTAAGGGGTCTTCCTATAAGAAGAGAAAAAAAATCTTAGTCTTGTAAATTTAGTGAAACGTGGTTCTATAAATACATTGCTAGGGGCTTCATCTTCTTCAAGGTAAATCTGCCTCTGCTTGGGCAAGTGACTTCTTTTCATTTGTAAAATGGAGATAATAAAAGTGTTTGCCTCAGCGTAGTTAGGAAGATTAAGCAAGATACTGTATTGTAAAGTACGTGGCAAACTGCCTGAATGTGTGTGCACACACACACATATATGTACACACTTAGTAAATATTACCTGAGATGATTATTATTACTCAAAATCATGTAGTTGTGGCTGGAGTTGTTTGAGCTGCCTTCCAGAGATTGTATTATTCATTGACATATGTAAGAGAAAAAGCACACCTTCAAGGCTTCTCAATCTGGCCTGCTCCTTCATTTAATAAACATTTATTGAGTTCCTACAAGATGCTATGAACTGTGCTAGGTGCTGGTCTTCAATAAACTCTCACACGTCATTCACTGGAAGCACAACTCAAATGTCCCTCTTCTGGGAAGTCTTCCCAGGGACCCAGGCAGCTTCTCCACTCTCTGGGCACATACCCTGCTGCGTGGCTGTTTGGATCTGACCAGGGTTAAAGGCATTTCTCTATCGGCAGCACTTTCTGCTGTGCCTATAATCACGCAGGTGCTCAGTTAAGTGTTAAATGAGTTGACCTAAAGTGTGCTGGTTTTCCCATGGGGATTTTAGTTTCTTTGGGGAATTATTTAATATGCAAAAGGAAGCAAGATATGTGAAAAATAGTTTGAGGCCTTTGGAAACCATCAGAAGGAAGGGTGTCTTCTTTTTAATCTTGTTTTTGTTTGACTTCACCTTTTCTTATTTTATGACAATCAAAATTCTCTAGTTTATGACCAGACCACACTCTGCAAACTTCTCTGTTGTGCTAATAAAAAGAAAATATGGCCATGTAGAGGAAATCCTTAGGGAGCATGTCTGGTATCAGGAAAAGCAGTTAAGCTCTGGGGTCCTAAAGAAGCCTGGGAAAGTCTAACCAGAAACTAGGGGGTTAGAGTGTAATTATCTATTTAAAAAAAGAACTAGACTTTGTAACTTTTATGATGTCTTGGCTTACTAAAATAAAAAATGGAGAATAGAACTGTCCAGATTGTTACTTTTATAATAGCATTCAAGTATCAAAAAACACCCTGTCCAGTCAGCATTGGCTACAGGCAGAGAAGGCGAGAAGTGACTCTGGGGAAACTACCCTACATTTGCTTAGTACTTTGCAATTTACAACGAGTTAACTTTCACCATCATTATCCAACTGGTTAAAACAACCCCGATGAGGTAGGTAGGCAGCTGGACACTAGCCTCTTTTTACAGACACAGAAGCAGAGCTGGGACCAGAACCGGAGCTATCAGAATTCAGAATTCCATCTGCCATGATCATGGCCCTCGAGGCGATCAGGAGGGCCTTCAATTTCCTGGGTGTCTTCAGAGAGCCATACTGATCTCTGTGTCTTACTGCGACCTGGACTACATGGAACATCATGTGCACCTCAGGATGACAGCTTTCCATGAATTCCCATGGTCAGAGTTGCAGCTCATCCTAAGAAGTGTGATTTCATTGAAAAATTACTTACTTGGCCTTGATTTTGTGCCTGGCACTGGGGATACAGTTGCAGTTACAGCTACCCCTTCATGATCTAGCAGGGAAGATAGATGTCAAACATGTCACTTTGGCCAAGTGCTTCATTTACATTCCAGGTGATAACGAACCAAGGACCCCAGGGACCCCTTCTCCGAGGCACCTAATTCCCCAAGTCTAAATGAATTTCTGAATTAACTCCTTTGAAATCTTATGACAGGTCTGAAAATATTTACAGCAGAGCTCCCTAGCACAAGGAACCCCAGGGGAGTGGTCCCTCTCTACATTCCATTTACGTGCCAGGTGCACAGGCCTCATCAGTGGTGGAAGTTGAGGAATAACTTTACCTTCATTGTGTTTGTTAATTAAAAAATGAAGCCTCAGTTGGCCCAATCTGGAGCTATTAAATTCCTAGAAACAAAGCTGCAGGCCAGAAACAGTCTGTTGGATTGGCAAGATGGAAATAGGGCTTCAAAGTGGTTCTCCCATCTGCACATTTACAGGCCTTGAGAGACCTGTGGCTGGGCTTCATCTGTGGCCTCTCCAGTCACCCTTTACAGGGAGCCCTCCATCTCCACGGGAATTCTCAAGGGCACACTCTCCTCATTCCCAAGTTAGTAGCACTGGAGTCCACAAACCGGTAAAAAAAAAAAAACCACACACACACACACACACACACAGATGTTCCCCATTGGCGTTCTAGGTGGTGGTTTCCACGGAGGAATGAGCCCCACCACCACTACCTCCCTCTACCCCACCCCACCCTACCCCACCCCACCCCCAACCCCCGCCCCCAATCCAGCATTCCCTTTCAAGAAAAACACACACACACCAGGCTCAGGGAAGCTGACGTAAACATCCTGAGGAAATAACCACTGTAAGTGGCTTCTAAGCCTCATTTCCCCCAAGGAAATAATCAGCACCTCTTCTCCAAGACAGCTCCAGGTGAGCAAGTGTGGAAGTGTTCTGAAAAGTAAAGACGTTTGCATAACTGTCTACAGATTACAAAGCACGTTAACATCTGTTGTCACATTTAATCTTCAGAACAACCCACGGAGTGGGTAGGAGAGAGATTATTTCCTCCATTTTACGGATGAGAAATCGAGGCCCATGGTGCTCGCTTACTCATCCCGGGGTCACGCAGCGAGCATTTGGTGGAACCTCGGCCTGCGAGTTCCGGGGTCGCCCCGCGGTACCACGAGGTCTCCCGAGTACGCCCGTCTACGGCTCTGCCACATGGCTTCATTGTTCTCAGCAGGCATCCCGCTGCGCGGACACTGGCCGTCTGGGATAACCTGGCTCCTGCCTCGCAGAGAACAGCACACAGCAGGGCGCAGGGCAACTGGCGAGCCTGGCGGCGCCCGGAACAAAGGAGAGGAGCGCGCAAGGGACACGAGGGGGCGTCCACCCAGGTCGGCGGTGGAGAGGGACGCGCTCGCGGAGAGACGCGAAAGGCGGAAGGGCGGGCAGCGCCCCCCACCCCGCCCAGCCAGACCCTCAAAGCCTCCTTTCTTCTCTCTCGCGCTCAGAGGCGAACCCCGGGATACCAGCCCGCAGCCGGCCGCCGGCCGGTCCCATCGCACCCTCCCTCCGCCGCCACCCCCACCCGGAGAGGCGCACAAAGAGCTGCGGAGCAACAGCACACACCTCCCCTCGGGGCGGGGCCGCGGGCGGGGCCTGCGCGCGCTTCGCCGCGCTTGCCTTAAAGGGCCAGTCCGCTCCTCGCGCGCACCGCGCATGTCCGCCCGGGGGGGAGGGTGCGGGAGAACCTCTGGCGCGCACGCCCGCCCGCTGGCGCTATGGCCGGCGTCTCCGTGGTGGCTGCGCGGCGTTCGTGCGCGTGTCAGCAGCCGCGGGGTCTCGCCCCGAGCGCGGGGTGTGTACAGGACCCCGGCGCCCTGCATTCCAGAGGTCGCAGGCGGCTGGGCAGGGGAGACTAGTACGGGCACCAGCTCCTAGCTGTTTCGGATCCGCAGTTTCTGGGCCCGCTGGGCGAAGTGCCGCTCAAGGGGACAGAAATGCAGGCGCGGACGCGCGCGCGCGTGTGGCGGTGCGAGCGGGCGTGTGCCTTTGTGTCTCCCGCGCTCCCGCGCAGGTAGGCAGCCCGCGCCGGGAGCCACTTCGCCGGTGCGCCCCAAGACCTCGAGACCCGCTCTCAGTGTCCGAGGGCTTGGACTGCTCTTTTGGGCACACAATAGACCTTTCTCCCAGTGGCACCTCTGGCTCCAGAGGTGGTTTATTGGGGACACTAACGGGACTTTCTAAGGACCGCTCTCTTACAGCCGGGCCCCTGGCATTAGAGTTGGGCGCGTTTTTTTTCCTCAGTCAGAAAAGAGAGGAGACCTGGACACAGTGATTGTCCTCGGCTGATAGGTACAAACAAGTGTCCCGAGCCTGCCGGTCCCGCATTAGACAACAAAGAGAGGCGTTAGCGGCGGCGGGGGAGGGGCGCGGCCGGGAGGAGGACGGGGCGGGCTGCGGCGAGCGTGGAGAGGAGGGTGGGAGGTTCTCGCTCTCCGCTCGCTCAGCCCGTGGCCTCCGCCCGCCCCCGGCCCGGGCGCGCGCCAATCGCCTCCCCCAGCGATAGTGTCAGTAGCATTGTAGTGTCAGCTCCCGCCGGTGACGTTGCGCCTCCCTCGTCCCCCTCCGGAGCCGTCTGGCTGCAGAGGCTCAGTCTAGAGGCGGGGAGGAGAGGAGGAAAAAGCGCTGAGTGAGGGCGGGCGGGCGGGCGGGAGGGAGGGAGTGGAGAAGCCGGGGAGGGGCCCCTTAAAGAAACGCTGCTGTCGCTCGCCTGCTCGCTTCTTGCTCGGCATTGTGGCCAGCCAGCCGGGCACTCGGGGGGCACACGCGGCCGCCGCTCAAGCTCTGCCCCCACCCCACCCACAAGCCGATCTGGGGTGGGGACCCAAGCGGGGGCTCCTGCAGCCACTGGTCCGCGCGGACCGCACGGAGCGACCCATTCCTCCCGGCGCCAAGAAAGGAGCGACGGAGCCCTGTGCAGCCGGCGGGCCTCCCCGCCCCTGACCACCCGCTTCCCGGCTGCTTTTGTGGCCGCAGCTTCTCTTCGCCGAGCCGAAGGCCGGCGAGAGCGCGGCGCGCACGGCCGAGCTATGCCCAGCTCGCTGTTTGCAGACCTGGAGCGCAACGGCAGCGGCGGCGGAGGGGGAGGTGGCAGCGGGGGAGGCGGCAGCAGCAGCAGCGGCGGGGGAGAGACGCTGGATGACCAAAGAGCCCTGCAGCTCGCGCTAGACCAGCTCTCCCTGCTGGGGCTGGACAGTGACGAGGGAGCCTCTCTCTACGACAGCGAGCCGCGCAAGAAGAGCGTGAACATGACCGAGTGCGTGCCGGTGCCCAGTTCCGAGCATGTTGCGGAGATTGTGGGGCGGCAAGGTGGGTCTGGCAAGGATGGGGAGTTGGGCGGAGGGTGGGGGGGAAAGTCACGGGCCACCGCCCCGCGGGGCGGGCGCGTGCGGGAGCGGTAACCGCGGCGCGGGGGAACCTTGGGGAGGAAGAGCCGCGCGATGGGCCGGCGCCCCAGACAAAGAAAGTGCAGGCAAGCTGTCTCCTAGAGCCGCGCCGCGGCCACGGCGGGATGCACTTTCTTCTGCTAAAATCACTACCTTCTCCCCTAGCGCCCCCCACCCAGCCCGCCGACGGAAATATAATTTAAATATAAGATGCTTGGGGGAGGGGGCCTTCGATCGGTCCTTTGGGAGGGGAGGAGGGGGAGGACTGAGCATAAGATGGGAGGAGGATTCTGGATTTCTGTAAGGCGGAATGGAGCCCAAGAGGAGGAACAATGGGTCCCGGGACTGCTCCCCCCTCCCACCAGTCCCCTGCGCCAGGGGATCGCGGCTCCTGCTGCTTTCCCGAGCCCCTTCTGGGGTCTTCAGGGTTGACGGCGCTGGATCCCAGCGGCATCTTCCCAGCTGACTTTTCTGGGATTCTCGGGTTTGGCTTGGGACAACTGCAGTCACTGGGGGAGGATTGGGCAACCAATGGGCTGTTCCTCGAGCGCCTCGCGGGTGGAAACCGCTTCCCAGGCCGTGGCGCGGCTCGGGGTCTCTGAAGGAGCCGCCCCCTTTTCGCCCATCCCTTGTCCTGTCGTCCCGCTGCCCTGGACGCTGGCTGTCCCTGGTCTCCGTTATTAGCCCGGGATAATGGGCGTGTCTGTGTTTCTCTCCCCCCTCCTCCCCTGCACCCTGGCTCCCAGGTTGTAAAATCAAAGCGCTGCGGGCGAAGACCAACACTTACATCAAGACCCCGGTTCGCGGGGAGGAGCCTGTCTTTGTTGTGACGGGCAGGAAGGAGGATGTGGCCATGGCTCGGAGGGAGATCATCTCCGCCGCTGAGCACTTCTCCATGATCCGCGCGTCCCGGAATAAAAATACCACACTTAACGGCGCGGTGCCGGGGCCGCCCAACCTGCCAGGACAAACTACCATCCAGGTGCGGGTGCCCTACCGCGTGGTGGGGCTCGTGGTGGGGCCCAAAGGAGCCACGATCAAGCGCATCCAGCAGCAGACGCACACGTACATCGTGACTCCGAGCCGCGACAAGGAGCCGGTGTTCGAGGTGACAGGCATGCCGGAGAACGTGGACAGGGCTCGGGAGGAGATCGAGGCGCACATCGCCCTGCGTACGGGGGGCATCATTGAGCTCACAGACGAGAACGACTTCCACGCCAACGGCACGGATGTGGGCTTCGACCTGCACCACGGGTCCGGCGGGTCCGGCCCGGGCAGCCTCTGGAGCAAGCCCACCCCCAGCATCACGCCCACCCCTGGACGCAAGCCCTTCTCTAGCTACCGCAACGACAGCTCCAGCTCGCTTGGCAGCGCCTCCACAGACTCTTACTTCGGCGGGGGGACGAGCAGCAGCGCAGCCGCTACCCCACGCCTGGCGGACTACAGTCCCCCCAGCCCCGCGCTCAGCTTTGCCCACAATGGAAACAACAACAACGGCAATGGGTACACCTACACAGCTGGGGAAGCTTCCGTGTCGTCCCCCGAAGGCTGTCCGGAGCTGCAGCCCACCTTCGACCCGGCTCCCGCTCCCCCGCCTGGGGCGCCACTCCTATGGGCCCAGTTTGAGCGCTCCCCCGGGGGTGGACCTGCAGCTCCCGTGTCCTCTTCCTGCTCTTCTTCGGCATCTTCATCCGCGTCGTCCTCCTCTGTGGTCTTTCCCGGGGGAGGCGCCAGCGCGCCCTCCAATGCCAACCTGGGGCTGCTGGTGCACCGCCGGCTGCACCCGGGCACCAGCTGCCCGCGCCTGTCCCCGCCCTTACACATGGCCCCGGGGGCGGGCGAGCACCACCTGGCTCGCCGGGTGCGCAGCGACCCCGGCGGAGGGGGCCTGGCCTATGCCGCCTATGCCAACGGGTTGGGGCCACAGCTGCCTGGCCTGCAGCCGTCGGACACGTCGGGCTCCTCGTCCTCCTCCAGCTCCTCTTCCAGTTCTTCGTCCTCCTCCTCCGGGCTGCGGCGTAAGGGCAGCCGCGATTGCTCCGTGTGCTTCGAGAGCGAAGTGATCGCCGCGCTAGTGCCCTGCGGCCACAACCTCTTTTGCATGGAGTGCGCCAACCGCATCTGTGAGAAGAGCGAGCCCGAGTGCCCTGTCTGCCACACCGCGGTCACTCAGGCCATCCGCATCTTTTCTTGAAGGCAGCGCGCGCGTGCGCGCTCTGCACGGGGGTGGGGTGCGGTGGGGGGGCCCCCCCATCCTTACTCCCCACCAACCTCCCTGGTGCCCCACCTTTTTCTCCCCACCCCTGCTCGCACTCTGAGATCCGAGAGGAGCTTGGAAAGCTGTAGTATCCGCTCATTTTTTAAAATTTAATTTTTAAACAAAGGAACTTACCAGGATATTTGCATCAAGAGTACTGTAGCCTGGGAAACCTCTGAACCACCAGAAATGCATGCTCTATAAATAATAGGAACGGCGACATTCTAGTAATGATAGTTTTTACACTGTACTTAATAGGAAGCTTCCAAAAGAAGAAAACCCCACAAGTTTTCCTTTTCTTCTTAAAGTAGAAAAAAAAAAGAATAATTATTATGATGAAAATGATAATAATAGTGCTTATCAGATGTGTGAACTGGTTAGTGTGTCCCCCTTTGTCTGAGGGTCCCTAAAATGCTTGTTATTAGAACACAGTGGATCCTTTTTGAATGTTCGTGGAAGGGCCAGGAGTTCCTGTGAAATCAGGATACTGCAGCTTTATTAAAGTTAAAGAAACTGTAACATATCTCTTATATATTAAAAACGTTTAAAAGTTTTAAAGAGAAATTGCATTAATACAGATTGAAGTATTTTATTCTTTTTTGACTTGAAAAATTATATTTCATATTGCAAAGATGTTTACAAGTATTTTAATTTAAGTTCAGTGAACTTTTTTGTAGCTGGGTTAAATCTTTTTATTTTAGTATGGCCTTATGGCAAAGAACACTGTATTATTTTAATAATCACACAATTGTGACGGAATTACAAACCATAAAATGTGTAATGTTTTGAACAGTATTCTGTTGGGATGGAGATTTTATAGGTTCAGACAAATCTTCTAGATCTGCTTCACCCAGCATATTTTCTATTCAGTGATATAAAGCATATTTTATTCTATATTATTACAAAATGGAAATGTATAAACATGTCAAAAGGAACTGTTGATGCTTTCTAACATTTGTATAAATAGAATTCAGTGCAAGTTACAAAAATTCTGTTGCACCACTATAGTTTTAGTATTTCTATTTTAATACATTTGTTTACCACTTGTTTATGTATATGTAGGTGACGTTACTTGAGCTTAAATGTACTTTACTGAGCAAAGTTTAAAAACAAAGTATATTTTATTTTATGATAAAGGGCCTTTAACCTCATGGTCAAATACTAATATTATATTTCCTGAGACAAGATTTGAAATTGTATCAAGAGTTTTATTTTTCTGACATTTAAAGTTCTACATAATAAAGGTAAAACTTAAGTAATGGTGCTATTCATTTTTTAAGTATTTCTATATAAATAAAATATTGAAGAAAATCTATCTTGTGCAGTGGTGACTTGATTTTTTTTTAAGCCTCTTGCGGTCTCACTCTGTAAGGATTAACTTTTAAGTGATGAATTCAAATATATGACTGTCAGGCATATTATTATGTCAGCATCTTATCAATAGAATGGTCTTTTGAAACAGGTCAGAGTTGTGTTTGGTAGGATAGACAGGCCATGGGTAGCAGTATTTTTTTTTTTTAATGTGAGAATATCTACTGACCCAGGGCTGACTTCTCCATTAGACACAGTAGACAATGCTGAGGGCCCATGGTACTTTTAGGGGGCTGTGAATATGTTTTAACTCTTTTAAAAGAGAAAGAGAAAATAATTTTTAGGGTCAAAGAAAATGATTTAATTTTGGGATCCAGAGAAATCTGTTAAATTTTGCTTGAAATTTTTTTTAAAAAAGGAAGTACTTAAAGTTACATGAAGAATAAATTTTATGGAGGAAGGGGCCCACAAAAGCAAAAGTGCTCTGGGTCCAGAAAGTCAACGTCTGCCCTGCACAGGCCTCTGAGGGTATCCTGGGCTTGCTGGGCGGCCTGGAGAAGTTGCTTCCTTGGGGAAAGCCTAGAGAATGACTTCCAGAGGTTCTTGCTGGATTGGAGCACTGGTCTTAATTGGCCTCTGCTTGTAAGACAGGCTAATTGGTGTTGACAGGCTGCAGGTGTTAACTGTTTGTTGTTCATCGAGGGAAGTTTTTGTTTGCTTTTGGCATACTATACCTGCTGGCTGTCTGTGGGGCTTTGTCGAGGGGAGGAGCCACACGCCATTACTTGACATGAACTCTGCCTCCTAGAGAGTATTTAGGAATGAAGAGACCATACCACTGAATTTCCGGCAAACTTCCTGGCTGAGCTGCCCCCAGAGAACAGTGTCTGACCAGAATTATAATCTATGCTGATGGTTAACATTTTAGCAGGTGAGTCCAAAGAATGAGCTAGAATATATGTTAGAGGGTCCCCCTTTTCTCTTTTCTGTTAATTTTTATTTATCCAGAAATATAGTCACTGCCTACATAGCTCCTTGTTTGTTTGGTATAAAGGCAGGAGACGGACCTTAGGGATGGGAGGAGAAAAAGGAGTGGCCCTGCTTGGAAAATTTCTGGCATCATCTTCAATTCTGGAAAGTTCCCAGGCAGTGTTTACCCCTCTTTCTTCTCCCTCAAGGACTGGAGGTTAACTGAGGCTTGGCAAGGAGAGATGCCATAAAGCCCAACTCCCCCCTCTTCCTTTAGCTGTTCGGAAATGCCTAGAACAGGACCAAGATTCTTTTTACACTTACTTTCTTTTGTAATATAACCTTGCTTTTCTTTAATAGAATGATTGCAGGTAATGCAAGGAAAAATCAGAAGCCTTCATTGGTTGGGTTTCTCCTGGACTCTTACACATTCGCATATGACTGTTTTGTAGTCTGTATGTGGCTTTGGAAAATTATTTAAGGTCAGATTTTGAGGCTGCTGACATACCCTTGCTGGCCTGTTTCTTACAGTAGAGGTTCCCTTTGTTGACATGAAGTTTTGGGATATATAAATAAAATTAGGCTTCTTGAGAGGAGAGACTGCTCTCTAACTTCAGATCCCCTGCAGGGCCCTGTCAGCAGCAGGGGGTGTGAACACATGCCAGTGATATTAGATGGCATTAGCTTTTGTCCCATTCTCCAGACCCCACAAGTGACTACTGGCTGCGGAGTCAACAATCCTGGAGCTGGAGAGATGAGAGGGGCATGTTTATGCCCTCCAACTGCCAGCAACTTCTCTCCGTATTTCTGCACTCCTCTGAAACATGTCTTTATGCAGCAACTAAATATCTGCCAACAGACATCTCTCTCCCTAATTACTGTTCCTTGTTTTATTTCTTTATGTGTACCCCAGGAGCAATTTTTGCACATCCCCCCCCCCCCCACAGGACATTTGTCAATACTTGAGACATTTTTGGTTCTTACAACTTAGGGCAATGCTCCTGACACAGGGATATTGATAAACATCCTACAATGCCCAGGGCAGCCCCTGACAGTGTAGAATTATCTGGCCAGGGTTGAGAAACCCTGATGTAGATAAAGCAAGTGTATCTTCCCTGCTGTTTTTTCACTGCCTTGAAATTGGTGCTCTTGTTCCAACATTCAAACACCTAAATGTTGACCCTCGGTGGTGTTCCCAGATTACCTACTACCCAGCTTCACTCTAGTCCCATCAGGAATATGGCTGGGGGAGGCCAAGGCTGCTGTCTGAGCACAGCAGGCCGTTCAACCAAGGGCCTCTTTTTATTCACCAAAGAGCGGTAGCAGGCACCCAATTAGTAATAATGCATACATGGCATCTTCAAAGCACTTTCATCTCCATCCTCTCCTGTGGTCCTTTCCACTACTATGAGCTAAGCAGTGCCTGGATGTTACTTGCTGGTTCATAGGAACTAATCGCTCCAGACTCAAACCTGGGCTTTCTAACTCCATCTTGAGCTCTTTCTGCCTTGCCAGGCTCCCTGTAGCTATGAGATAAAAGTTATGGAGAGATTCTGGAAATGGGTCTGTGCCTGCAGCTCTCCCCCTTTCCTGATTTCATGGGTCCCCCCATCTACTAAAATTTGCTCTTGGTAACAGCTGTGTTATGGTCAGTGAATTTCACTCACTAAGTGATATGGAGCTTTTATTCTTAAACCTTTTCTCTCTAGAGAGAAGAAAAATGGACAAATTTGTAAGGGGGGTTTCAAGCCTGCTGGCCAAAGTGATGTCTGGAAATGGTTGTCTTTAAAATTTGGGGATGCAAGGTAATATGGGAAGAGATGGAATTTGTATTGGTAGATGCACGTTTCTCACCTTAAGACAGTGTTCCCTCTCTGGCCAGGAGCCCTTCTAATGCTGAACCTCCCTTGCCTTTTGTAGTCTTCCCTTCTGGGCCCAGTCAGAACCCGACCTGACCCCAGACGGTTTAAAGTGTCCTCCACCCACTGTTAAAGGCGACCTGCTTTCCAGGAAGGATGGTCAGTGAATGTCCATGAGATTGCTAGTTTATTAAGCTATGATCCGGGCAATATGCTAGTATTTTAGACACATTAGTGCAACCCGGTGGGGTGGGTGTGCGTAAACCCATTTCAAAGATAAGGAAACTGGGGTATAGAGAAGGTAAAGATTTAGTTAAGGTCATGCAGTCAACACACATTGGATCTAGTATTCCAACCCTGGGCCCATCTAAATCCAAAGCTTATATCCTTACCACTTTCAAAGAATGACTTTTATAGGATGTATTTTCTGAAATAATGAGTGCTCATTTGTCACAAGAGAGTTAACTATAAGAATGATATTTCTTTCTTTGCGATAAGTGTAATTGATCTGGAAATGGAGCAGGGCCCAGTGGCTGTGATGACCCCAGGCCACACACCTACACCGATGAGGGGAACCAGGTCCAGCAACAGCATCTTAGCAGCACAGGGACATTTTTGTGAAATTTATTCCAAAGCCTTGTCACCTCTTGACTGTTGTGTGACCAACTGAACAATGAACACTAAGCTGATGCTGTAATATAGCTTTTCCAGGTAGACAAAAAAATTAGCATTTGATGACGATAAAAGGACTACATAATTCTCTCTCTCTCTAAAAAGAGAGGAAAAAAAGCCTCGTAAAAATGTCACATGAACTAATTTAGACAATGACTAAAAGATGCCAAAACTCCGACTGGAAAGTGAAAGGTAGGCAATTGTTTGGCCTCCAGAATGCCGAGCTTTCTGTTTGACTTGTTTCTTTTTCTCTCCTATTAAATACATTTTCTAGGACATTTATTAGACATGGCAGGATCTGGACATGGTCTAAAAATGGCATTTGGGTGCTTACCACCCCATGAATCTTTAGTGCTGGTTCTAGTTACAGCACATGTTTTCCCTGAAGGTTTGAGTGAAACAAATGGCAGGCCTGTGACTCAATTTGCTCATTTATGGAAAGGAAGATGGTGTCCCTACCTCTGGAGTTATCAGAGGAACTCACCCCTCTTCTGGGTGTACATGACACCTTGTCCCTCCTTCCCCAACAGCACCTGCCAGGGTCTTTCACAATAGATTGTGTACTTGTCTTTTTTTCCCAATAGGCTAAAAATGCCTTGAGGGCAGGGTTGTCATCCTTCTGCTTCTGTGTCTGGTCCAGAGTTACTAGGTACATGCGTGTCAAATGAGCGAAAAGGGTGTTTTGCTTGAAATAACCTACCTGTCCATCAATAGGGGATTTATTTTTTAAGTTGTGTAACTTCCACACAATGGAATTCTAGCTGTTGTACTAAACAAGGAATCACCTTTGTGTCTGTTAAGGTAAAATGAAAAGAATATGATTTTTGTAAAAAAAACAAAAAACGTGTTTTATATGAATTGTAAAGTTCTAGAAGGCTATCATGTAGGCAGTCTTTAAGCTGGCCCTTGGTATTTGCATCCCTGTGTAATCCTCTCCCCTTGAGTGTGGAGTGGACATTGCGAGTTGCTTCTAATGAATAGAATATGGCAGAAGTGCTGGGATGTCACTTCTGAAGTTAGGTTATAAAAAGACTATGGCTTCTGTTTTGATATGATCTCTCTCTCATATCACTCACTCTGGGGGGAGACGGCCGTATGGAGAGGTCCATGTGGTAAGAAACAGAGGGAGCTTCTGGCTGAAAGCCAGTGAGGAGCCTCACGCCTCAGTCCAAGAGCCCATGAGGGCTGAGGTCTGCCAACAACCACGTAAGTGAACTTGTAAGCAGATCCTCCTCAAGCCAAATCTTCAGATGAGACTGTAGCCCTGAGCGACATCTTGACTGCGCCTCTTAGAAGTTGAACCAGAGGCATCCAGCTAAACCAGACTCTGATTCCTGATCCACAGAGACTGTGAGATAATAAATGCTTGCTGTTTTAAGCCTCTAAGTTTTGGGGTAATTTGTCATACAGAAATGGAAAACGTATACAGATATGCAATTATTGTTAAATAGTGGTCATGCTTGGAGAATGAGAGTGGGATTTGGGGATGCTGAAGGAAAATTTGCCCTGCCACTTACCAGCTGTGTAACTTGGGAAAGTTATTACATTTTCTGTGCCTCAGTTTTATCGTCTATGAAATGGGGATAATAATTGTAATGCACCTTAAAGGATTGCTCAGAGGAGCATTTAAAATAATGTGTGGCATATTGTAAGTGCCAGCTAACAATTCATATGCTTACTATAATTATTTTTTTTAAATCAAAATCCTAATGAATGTTTGGATTTCCTTACTCCATCATTGTAGTACTTTCATAGGCCAAAATAAATTTAAAAATTGAAAGCAGGATGCACAAGCGATGTCAGTCAATTTGGCCTGGGACAAATCTCTTACATCACAACATTTTGATGGACAACATATCTTTAAACATGATATGACGCCATTTTCTTATTTTGTATAGAAGACTTTACACTTTTACTTAAGTTATCTCACAATAAACTCGTGAGGTAGTGGATTACATGGATATCATTATTGTATTTATTTTACAGCCAGCCCCATGGAACTGAGCCTAAGTGCCTTTGCCCAACAGGGAGTAATTGGTGAAGAGGAGACTAGAGTTTTCTGGAAACCGAGATCTTTCTAGACCATGTCCTGAGCAGATATACAGAAAACTCCACCTTTTCTAGGATGGCCAGGAGTGACTCCAATAAGTTACAAGCAATTCAACGCATGGTTAGCTGAAAATATCCAAACACACTCTCCATGGATTAGAGTCCAGTAAAACACACTTCTCATTAAAACCCTGACGGCATCAAATATTCTATGAGTCAAAGGCACTTCGGTGTCCTCATCATGAACATCAGTGACTGTTCTGTAAGAAAATGATCACTTAAAATTCTTGACAAACATTTATCATTGAAGTCACTATCACTGTCACATTTTTACGGCATATCTCCTAGATAGACTAAGTTCCTGCACTCTCAACTCTGCCTCCAAATTCTTTTCAGATTTTGGAAAATCTCTTCTTTCTGCCCCAGTTTTTCACAGTAGTAATATTAGAAGGATGAACTGGATATTGGTTTGTAACAGTCCCTTGAGATGCCTACACGAAAGTAACCTGGGGAAGGTGTATAAAATAGAGATTCTTGGGTCCCTTACTTGGAATACACATTCAATAAGTTTGGGATGGGGCTTGGAAATCTACAATTTAAAAAGCTCCCTGTCATCAGTAGGGGGATGGTTAAAGATTATGATTAATATTTCAGAGGACTGCAGAATGCAGTTAAAAAGAATGAAGCAGATTCATTTGTATTGATAGAAACAATCTTCAATATGATTATTAAGAGGAAAAAATCAAGGTACACTACAGTATATGTATTGTCCTGCTTTTGTATTAACATTGTATATAGAGACATATATAGAAATACAATTGGATATACATAGAAACTGAGGGGTTGCCTTTGGGAGGAGAGATTGGGAACCAGGGTTTCAGGAGCTGGAGAGACCTACTTTTCACTGTATATCATTCTGTACTGTTTGGATCAAAAAAAAAAAAAAAATGGAAAAGTTTTGGAAATAGGTAGTGGTGATAGTTGCACAATATCGTGAATGTAATTAATGCCACAGAAACTTATACTTGAAAATGCTTAAAATGGCAAGTTTTATATTATATATATTTTACTGCAATAAAAAGAAGAGCCTAGAGCACTTATCTTGTTGAATGTACCACAATCTTGATTTTACTGATTTTTTCTTCATAATTTGTTTCAGATTTATATTTATTTAAAACTTCAGATATTAAACATGATTTTTGGGAGGAGAGAGCCACCATGAATCAAATGCCTTGGAGTTAAACATCACATTAGAAGCCTTTGACTAGACACAGAAAAATTATCTAGAACCAAGGTGTGTAAACTACTGCCCATGGGCCAAATCTGGACTACTTGATTTTTATAAACAAAGTATTATTGGAACTAAAAAAGAAAGAAAGGAAAACAAGGAAAAAAAAAAAACATATGTGCACATTAGTATTCAAAATAATTTCTAACTACTAAGCATAGTAAACCCATACTATATGAATGAATGAATGAATGAATGAATGAGGAGATAGATAGGCTAGTTGATTAAAGTGAAAGTTCCTTATGTGACTGACGGAAGCAAGGTTTGGGAACCACTGGACAAAGTAAATTCTAAGGCCCCTCCCAGGTAAACTGAGGGCAAGAAGATAAGTTTGGAAAAACAGGTCAGATCTAGATGATAGAGATCCTGGAAGGCTTGATTGGAAGGCTTGAGGGTGTGTCTTGCAGTGATTGGGGGACACTGAGTGTTTTCTTGCTGTTTTCTGGTATTAATGAACAGGATGGGCTGAGAAGGCACCAGGGCAGGCTGGAGTAGGTGGGTGAGGAGCCTTGGCAGTGAGCCAGGAGGTAGGAGGGGAGGCCTGATCTAGAAGAGTGTCTGGGATGATGAGAGGAGAAGAGGAGAACATTGTGAGGGCCTTGAAGAAGTGTTAGGTTAAATCAGATGAAATTCCTGATATTTGACTGTGTTTGATATTAAATAATGGCAGTTTCATTAGATTCATCTTAATAGAATTGACAGTGTGAGGTGGCAGATGGGCTCTCTGCAGAGTGAGATTACAGGGTAATCTTTGGGGATTTTTACCTTCAGTGGTTAGGGCACCACTATAAAAAATAGAGGAATCAGGATGTTTGAGGTGGTGACTAAATGGAGTGTCGTGGAATTTTAGAACTCAAGGGAAGTCATAGAGAATATATTTTTTTGTTTCCTGAACATGTCTTGTATTTTTATGTACTGTATTTGTGCTTTTGCTCAAACTATTCCCTCTCTTAGGAAATGCACTGATGTTTAAAAATAAAGATCCAAGTGAAGGCCTGGTGGGATAGGGAAAAGAATGGTCTACCCAGAGCACAGTTTGTGAGCTAATCTGGGTGTGGGGAGGTTATCAAGGATTTGAAAGGCAGAGAGAGGATTCTAAATTTCTTGTGGTTGGGAATAAGCCTCTGAACAAAGCAGTACATGAGGAAAGTGGCATTTCTGGAAGATAAATTTGCAGGGGGTGAGCAGGACTGATCAGGCATGAAAGAGAGCTATGATCGAGGATTGAGGCGGTGAGGACTGCAGGCCAAGGCAGAAGCAGATGGACTGGGAAGGAGGGGCATGTAATGAGCCAGACTCTTAGCGCAAGAAGGGAGCATAAGTGCCATCTAGTTTAAACGGTGCCCCCACCTTGCTGGAATCGACTCCTCAGTAGACCATGTTCTTGAACAGTTCCAGGACCACGGATGTCATCACTTTTGTGCCGGTGGGCAGGTCTAACTATGAGAGAACTTGTGCCTGTTTGGATATATTATGTTCTCCAAAAAGCCATGTTCTTTAATGCAATCTTGTGGGAGCAGATTTATTAGTCTTTTGATTAGGGTGGAATCTTTCGATTGAAAGTTTCCATGGAGATGTGACTCACCCAACTGTGGGTGATAATTTTGATTAGATTATTTCCATGGAGGTGTGGTCCTGCTCATTCAGGGTGGATCTTGATTGGTTCACTGGAGTATTTAAGAGAGAAGCTAAGAGCTGAAACAGTCCCAGATGCTTGCTAATGCTTAGAGATGCTTGGAGATGCAGACAGAAGGAGGTTTGGAGATGCTAAGGTAAGAGATGAAGCCCAGAGTTTGCCCTGGAGAAACTAAGAGAGGGATCCCCAGGCACTTAGAGAGAAACATCCTGGGAGAAAGAAGCAAGGATGCACAGGAGCTGAGAGAGAGGAGCTAAGAAAGACAGAAGCAACCTGGGAGCAAAGGACCAGCAGACACCAGCCTTCCCAGCTGACAGAGGTGTTCCAGATGCCATCGGCCGTTCTTCAGTGAAGCATTAGCAAACTGGAACACCCCCTTTATGAAAGCCAATCCATTTCTGGTATTTTGCATAAGGGCAGCCTTAGCAAACTAGAACAGAGCTCTTCCTTGCCTGGAGTCTAAAGCTGAATCTCCACCCCGAAGCTTTCATTTTATGAATCAAGTCAAATTTCTCTTTACCTAATAACCCTTTAGAGATTTGAAGACAATGAATCTTCTCTCTTCCATGCCCTCAGCTCTCAGAACCTTACTTTTTCTGCAAATGACATGCCCTGGGGACATTCACCTTCCCTAATATTATCTAAATGAGATCCAGTGGCCCATAACTGGACACTCATATTCCCGGTGTAGACTGATAGGAGTAGAGTAGGAGAATCTCCTTTCCATGCATGTGGCCTTAGGAAGCATTTGTTTTCTTGAGGGACCAGTCATACTGCTGACCCATACCGAAGTTAATTCTGACCCAAACCATTAAGGCTTTCTTACACCTGCTGCCAGATCTATGGCCAGATTTGGAGACTTTCTGAATGTGGAGGAAGCTGAGACCTGAACCAACTCTCTAAGTAGAAGCTCTGTCATGGGACTTGGCCATGGGGGATGCTATCAGAAGGCACATATTCTCTTTCCTGCTACCTAAGACTCACTGGAGAGGAGTGGGGAATGGATTGGATAACCATACCTGATGTGATGTCCAGAAGAGGCGGCAGAGAATTTCCTGACATTTCTCGTCAAGTCTCCTTTCAGTTCCTTCAGAGACTGCTTCTGATGGAGTGTGCAGATTTCCCTCCACGTTCTAGTCTTCCCTCTTCCTTCTCTGCCACAATCCTCTCAATATTCTCTGTTTCATTGTCCCCACACGAGGGTTCCGACTCCATACTAGAGAAGGAATGGAAAGTCCTTGAAGTTCTAATGCCATTGTCCTCGTGGACGGCAGAGCTGAACTGTGTATTGTGGGAGAGAGCCTAAAGTCTTTCCCCATCTACAGAGTGAAGCATCTACGAGACAACCACAGCTTTCTCTTTCTAATGTTGACAACTTCTCACAGCCTAATGTCTAAATGTTAAATTAACGTGCCCCTCTTCTTAAAAAAATTCTTATTTATCACAGATTTTCTCCCTTCTAAGGGAAGGTGGATAGGAAAAAAAGCTTGTCTGGGGAAAAGGAGTTTTTTGCATGTGTGCATAGTAATTTCCTAACCATGGTAAGAAGTTAAACCTTGCCTCCCCATGCCCACCCACAGGCACACCTGAAAGCATTGCTGGGAACCTCTCTCCCCCAGTATGTTTCAAATGAGAGCACCTAAAAATGGCTTAAATCCACTGAGGATGACTTCCAAAGAGAGAAGAACTGATTTTCTACAAGTTCAAGGACTAGGGACTAAGGGTTGAATGCAACTTGAAACAATTTGTTTTAGCTTTGTTTAATTAAGTACACTAAAACACCTACTTCCATGCCTTTGAAACAAAATATGCATTTAGAAGCAAGGACAAGACAGGGATATGAAGGAAAATTGGAAATCCATGAAAAAGCTTCAATATTGAGGCTTGTTTATTTCAAAGTGGTACATTCCCATCTCTCTCTCTCTCTCTCTCTCTCTCTCTCTCTCTCTAGCTTAAAAATGTTTCCCAGCCTTCCTCCTGGGTGTGGTTTTTAATGACCATTTCAACCAATGAATGAATATATAATTAGAGAGATCTGAAAATCTCTATTATCAATTTATACATATTGATACTAATAGGTGAAAGGTACATAATTTCTGAGGAATGAGTACATTTCTGGTGGTTCATTTATTTAAACTTTTTGAAATTAAGTTTAGAAATTCTACAGCACGTAAGGTTAAACAGTTAGCAACTACTTTAAACTTGCTACCGCATTTGAAAGTGTTTTATAAAACTCTTACATTTGTGGACATTTATTTACTCAATCAAAAGTTGAAGATTTTTGAGAGGTCTGGATGGGTAGCTTCTAAAAATTAGCTTGAAAATGTTAAATATGGATGAAATGTGGAAGTGAGAGAAGAAACAGTAGTGATGCTTTTTAGAGGGTAGATCAAATAGAACAGCAAGATGTACACTACACGGAAGAAAGAGAAGACTCACTGGAAGTAGGAAGAAAGATTAACCAAATAGACGTACAATATGCACAAAATCAACAAGCTGTAATTAAAGAGGAAGGGCATAAAATAGGAAACATGTGCTCCTGCTGTGAGCACTGAAATACAAGACGTTAAGGGTTAAAACACATGGAATAAATACTCTAAGTGCTGCATGAGGGAGAGGCTTCATTTAGACCTCTTGCCTGAGACACTTTCTCTCTTATGAGAACGACTGATGAGGTATGCACACAAAACTGAAACCTGCGGGAACATGTACAATGCTACAGTAAGCAGCATGTGCACAGCGGGAACATACTTAGCCCTGGGATGCACTAAGTGTTACATCTGAGAAGAAAAATAGACCACATCCTGTATTTAAATGACATATAAGAATAAATAAATGCATTATTATCTTATTAATAATGATTAGGATTAGCTAAACAGCATATTTACACTGAATCTAGTGAGTAGCAATTAAATCCCAAAGAACAACAGGCGTTATTAGGAAGCTTTTAAGATCCCTTTATTAGTTATTGGTTATTGAATCACGGCCCCCACAGAAGGCATGTTCAGGCCCCAACCCCTGATGCTGTGAGGGTGAAATCTTTGGTAAATAGGAGCTTTGGAGGTGTTAATAGTTAAGGGCTGCCCAAACTGAATGAGAGTGGGCCTTGACCCAATGGCTGAAGTCCTTAAAAGCAAAAGAAACTGGACACAGAAGAGAAGCTGCTGGGAGCAGCCAGAAACTGGAAGTTATTGGAAACTGGAGGAAAAAGGAGAAGACAAAGCCATGTGACAGAAAAGCCAAGGAACCCCAAAGATTGCTGGCCATACAGAAGATACTGACCCCGGGAGAAAACAAGCCTTCCAGCCTCCGAAACCGTGAGAAAATACATTCCTGTTGTTAAACCAACCCATTGTATGGTATTTGTCTTAGCAGAGGAGAAATAAAACATTAGTGTTGTTGTTTTAAATCTCTTCTTTGCATGAGCACATACATCAGGGTATTATTGTCAAAAAACTTTTATTTCAATAGCTCAGTATCCATTAATTTACATTTAGAGCTCTGTGCCAGCCAGATTCCAGCCATTCCACTCCAAAGAAGGGATCAAATGAATGAAAACCTCCAATCTATATTTTCCATTTAGGGAGAAAAAACTCCTCAAGTTTCATTAGAAAATTCATGGGAAATTTGACTAGATGGTGGAAGGGGTGGGTTTTTGAATTTATTGCCTAAATATCTTATCCTCTGCTGAGTGAAGTTGGGCCTGCCAAGTAGCTTACTATAGCCAAGTAAATAATCAAGGCCTCCAGGTTCTTGGTGGAATTCTGCCATGTGTTAAATTTGGAAACCAGAATGAATTCTCTTCCAGGGCAACCCAATTAATCCTCTTCTATCCAAACTAACCTCCAAAATTAATCAATCAAACGTTAAGTTTCTCAAAAAAGGAGGTATGTAATATTTAAAGTGTGGTACAGTAAAAAATGTAAAAACACATCATTATCTGGAGCTATCTTATTGAATCAACTCCTAGCTGGGACTCTATGGTCACAGGCAATCAGCACACAAGCTGAAACTATTAAGAAAGGGATGGGCCCCCAGTGTGAGAGAGGGGAACTAAACTCCTGCCTTTTGCTAAGAACTCAGAGGAAGAGTTCAGAAAATTTCCCAGTTCTTAATGGCTCATTAAGTTTAAATATAATTTACTGGCTATCCATACGTGTTCACTGAAGAGTCACTTTAAATCACCGAGATTTTTCCAAATGTTGGATTATTTCAGATGATTGTTGAGGTCATAGTCATTAAGGGTGGGCTTGGAGGAGGTGAGAGACTAACTAGGAAGCTGTATCATTTAGGAATGCATTCAGTTTCAAATAACAGAAAATCCTCCTATAGTGGCTCAAGCAGGGTTTGATTGGTTTCACGTAGTAAGCAGCCCCAAGGTAGACAGATCAGGCGTGATCTGGTGGCTCAGAGATACAACCAGGGATCACAGCTCTTTGCCATCTTTCTGCTCTGTCGTCTACTATGTGCTTGTTGTCTCAGTGCCACAAGATGGTTGCTGCAGCCCCAGGCCTCATGTCTGTAGTCCTGACAGCATGAAGAAGGGAGTACAGTGAAAAGACAAATGGGACAATCAAAGAGGCACTTTACTGGTGAGCCTTTGAGCATTCATTTAGGGACTGCACTTTTGGCCAGCACTGTTCATATGGTTGGGAAATCAAATATTTTAGCTTGGCATCATGTCATCTGGAACAAAATGTATGTTCTTTCATTAAGGATAGAGGATAAAGGGGGCAAATATTGGACAAATAGCAGTAGAACTACTCCAGAAGCTAAAATTGGAAGAACCAGGAGTTTTCCAAAGGTCATTAGCCAGGTAGTTTAACAGGATTTTTCTGAGCTGGACAAAGATGAGTCTAGGGGCAAAGAATGGGACATGAAGCCTAGAAAGAGGATGAACAGCTGTCTGCCTTGGGATGGAAGAGCCCCATCTAGTCAAATTGCACTCTGTGGCCTGCTGGTCTCCTAGAGACCAGAGCCATGTTCAAGGCTCAACACTAGCCTCTATTGCTGGCAGATTGGATGTACAGAGGTGGCTGCAGCCAGATTGTCATGGTAAGTTTGAGCCCATGCTGTTGGGCCCAGGCGTAGCCTCATGTCTCCATTCATGTGTGAATTGTGTGAGTTCTGGGGTGGCCGATGACAAAGGCTGGCTAAAAATCAATTGGCCAAGTCATTTGCCACTTGGTCACCCGTTGCCTCTTCCAGTGAGGATACTTTCTGGTGGACATGAATACGTGACACAAATTATCACACATTGTGCCCACTCCTATATTCGTCTAGATGCCTCTATTGCAGGTGTTCTTATCTGTGACCTTCCAGTCCTCTTCCTTTCTGGCCCCCAACCAGTAGGCTAGGCCACTGACCCCTGCTCAGGAATCTGTATATGTTTACCTCTGGGCCACTTCTCTTGCACAAAAAGTGAATTACCAGGTACACACCTCTTCCACTGGGAAGATTTTTCCCTCTCCTCTGTCTTTTAGGGTCACCTCGAATATGGATATGAAGCTATGTTCAGCTTGCCCCCATTTACTAAGCTGATCCATCCATAATCCCAGTTTAGGCTTTTTTTCTCCTCTTTCAACTGGTCATAAGAGATCCGTATGGCCTAGATAAACGGAGAGAATTGTTGTGGGTGGTGTGGGGGTCTGGGCTACCTGATGATGCAGCTTACCTGGGCCTCCTGGTCCTGCTCAGAGCCAGCCGCGGATCTTATGAGAGACCGCTGCTGAATCCAGCTCTTAAGGGGCATATCTGGACTCATGGTCACTTGGTGCCCATGGTAAAGCATTCCATTTCTGCCAGGGACCAACAATGCAATGGAGCTGTTCTTTGAAAATTGTATAAATCTCTGCTGCTTCTGTTGGTTGCCACAGTAATCCTGGCATGTCCTCTACTCTCAGACTGGGTGGTCTCTTTCCCCAGGCTTCTAAGAGCCACCCCCACTGAGTCATTTTCTCAGTTCACCACCTCCAAAATCTTTAGCAATTAGAGAACCACTTTGTGTCAAGCTACTTGAGATGAGGTCCTCCTTTGCCAGCCTGGGGGTGAGTGATCCAGTTCCCAAGTCCCATCTTACTTCCTGCTTTCTTGGACCATCTTGCAACCACTGTATGAGTATGAGCCTGCTAAGAAGGAGATGACAAAATGGAATTGGACATGCAAGAGATTTATCCTGTGAAGGATAAATATAAGAGGAAGCAGGAGTAAGTGGGCAGTCAGTCTTCTGATTGAAATGCTCATGTGACCCCTATGAAAAGAGAGAGGGAAGGAAGGAGGAATGAGTAGGAAATGCCTCAGATTATGGTACAGTTCTGAGAAAGTCTTGGCCTGGATGATGGGTAGCTCTGTAACAAAGTTTTCCCATGAGAGCCGTCCTGTGTTGGGCAGGAATAACCAGCTAGAGTACATCCATTGTGCTCAGGCATTGGCTGGGAGCAGCCTAGGGAGGGGCTGGCCTCAGCATGAATGTCGTAGTAGATCCTGAAAGTGTGGCTCTGGCGGCTATCAGCTAACTACACTACTTGCAATAGGTGCTCTCTGTACAGGATATTGAAGCAGCACTCTCCCATGGCTGTAAATCATTTTAGAGTTTGGGATGGAGAATCCATCCAAGGACAGGTACTGAGAAGGGGTTGGGTCCCCCAAGAGAGTGTGGAGGTGGGATCCTAGCCTGACTTGAAGTGGGATGGTGAGGAGCCCTGCAAGGGCTTTTTCGGGTCTCTTATTTATGGCCATGCAAAAGCACACTCACAGCACAAAGTAGTTACTTTAGGTATTCATATATATATACACACACATATATACATATATATGCAAATATATATATATATCAATAATACTAATGCAAGAATGAAAGAATGAATTTTACTGTGTATCCATGAGACTCCTCAGAATAAGCACAGACCAGTTCCTCAGTGGCCCACTTATTCCATACCCAGTGACTGGTTGCATGTCAAAAATATGGCAGGAGGGGCCATGCCATGACATCCCCAATCTGTGCTGCATAAGTATTTTTAAACCTATATTTTCATTATCAACTTATTAAAATGAAATTTTATTGAGATATATTCACACACCATATACACCATCTGAAGTATACAATCAATGGCTCACAGTATCATCACATAGTTGTGCATAAATCCCCATGATCAAATTTAGAACATTTTCATTATTTCAGAAAATAAAAAGAAAAAGAAAGCCCAAATCCTCCAATGCCCCATATTCCACCCCCCCAATATTGACCCATAGTATTGGTGTGATACATTTGTTACTGTTGATGAAAGAACATTAAAATATTACTGTTAACTATAGTCCATAGTTTGCAATAGGTACATTTTTGTCTCATACTCCTCTGTTACTAACTTCTTGTAATAGTAGAAAGTTTTTAATGTAGGTGAAAGTACGGGAAGGAGAAAAATCTGGGACAGAGCAGTATGGTATGAGGAAAAGTGATCAGAGATGAGGTCTCAAAGAGTTGGTTGTTGGTTGGATGGGAGCAAAGGGGAAGGGGAGAGGGAGAACAGGGTGGAGGACCTGAGGGCCCAGGATGAAGGACTGGGTGCCTGAGGTCTGCTGCAGGAATCTCAGAAACCCAAAGAAGAATCCTCAAAGGTGATGGGCCAAGAAGACTCAGAAACCAAGTTTGGGGTTCTTGTGGGATCCCATCCCCTGCCATTTTATAAGGGAATGCGAGCCCCATGATCTGCTGCTTGGAGATGCAGAGGTGGAGCATCTCAGAGAAAATGCCCCAAATGAACAAGAAGGGGAAAGGTGCTGAAGAGTCAGGGTGTATACTAGGGGTGGGTAAGGTGGAAGGTTGGAACACAGTGGTAAGAAGTGCTTGAGGGCTGGGCTGGTTTGTATATATTATGTCCTCCAGAAAAAAGCTATATTCTTTAATGCAATCTTGTGGGGGCAGACTTATTAGTGTGGATTAGGTTGGAACCTATTGGTTCAGTATTTCCATGGAGGTGTGGCCCTGCCCATTCAGCCTGGGCCTTGATTAGTTTACTAGAGCACTATATAAGCTCAGACATAAGGAGCTCGCTGCTGGCTGCAGATGAGAGACAGTTTGAAGATGGCTGTTGAAAGTACTCTTGCTCCAGAGAAGCTAAGAGAGGACAAACGCCCCAAGAGCAACACTTTGGAGAATGTCATTTTGAAACGCAACCTGGGAGCAAGCAGGCGCCAGCTGTGTACCTTCCCAACTAACAGAGGTTTTCCGGATGCCAATGGCCATCCTTCAGTGAAAGTACCCTATTGTTGGGGCCTTACCTTGGACGCTTTATGGTCTTAAGACTGTAACTTGGTAACCAAATAAACCCCCCTTATAAAAGCCAATCCGTTTCTGGTGTTTTACAAAACAGTAGCATTAGCAAACTGGAACAAGGGCTAAATGGATCTTCCCTCAATATGAATGCAAAAGGAAGCCGGAAGTTCATGGGAGTCGGGTGGGGCTGGAATGCCCGGCACCCTGGACAAACTTCAGAGTCTATAAACACTGTTATTTTCAAGGTAGAGGTCCCAACAATGCTCTCGCAGGGATGAACAGGAGCCAAATAAGGTCTTGGACAGACTCTCCCACCCTGGCTCTTTACCCCTCTTGTTCTGTCCGTCCCACCCACATTCACTCTGGGATCAAGAAACTTTCAAGGTAAAACTTCCTATCTTCCTTATTTTAAAACATGTGCTTTGCATAACTCGAGAATATTTTATTTCTAGTTCAGTGGTGGGTACCCCCCCATGGCCCATTCCTTGCACATCTTTCCTGGTTCTTCATTCCTTTTGCCACTGCCTGTTCTCCAGACTCTCTTCCTTCTGACCCACACCTTCTCCTCATTCTCCTCTTGGACTTACCTTCTCTTGTCCTTTCACTCTTCCAGCTCCTCTCCTTTCCTCCTCCTCTCCCCTTCTTGGTGGATCTCCCCATTCACCACTTCCTGCCATCCTAACACAAGCAAGCACATCCACCCGGCCCACACAATCTCACAGTTACACGTCCACGAATTCTTCTTCCCTTTTTGTTACCTGGGCCTAGCTTTTGGCTGAGGAATTGGATTCTCACTTCAAAGTTTTCAGATACAAGAGATGTCAATTATTTGACTTCACTCTAGAGGTTAATCTGAATTCAAGAACTTTGACTTGAGAGGAAAATGTTTAGAGAGAGGCAATTCCATTACTTTCAAGTCTATAGATAACCTGCTGTAACATTGTCAAGGGAAAGAGAACACCCTATATCAGGAAATCTTGTAAAAGCCTTAACAGAAAGATAAGATTCATTCTCAGTCTTTAAATACATTTGCTGATGTAAAACACATTTCCTTTAAAGAGGTCAATATTTCTTCTACTTAAACTAAAAAAAAAAATTACTCAGAAAAATCACATATTCTTCCATTGAGATGAAATTGCATTATGAATGTTTAGTAAAACAAACTTTTTCTAAGTACTGATGGACAGCTTCATCCAACATCCAACAAATTAATGTTGAAACCAGAAAGATTTAAACTGACAGGCACTCTGCAAATACAAAAATGTGCAAAATATACCAAAATATACACAAACAAGGAACTCATCTATGTTTTCTTTAAGAAGAATAAAATTTTGCCTTTAGGGAACTACTATTACTAACCTATTTGAAATTTTACACTACGATTTGATATTTTCTCCAAGTGCATGGAACTAAGAACTTGAAATCAGGGGAGGGAAGGTAAGTCTTTGGGGTGGGAGAGGGTAGCTGATGGGATTTCATAGGCTTCTAGGCTGGAGGGAACTTCATGGATCTCTTGAGTCCACAATACTTAGGGCTAGATTTCCCATCCCCAGCACTACTGACATTTTGGGCCAGATAATTCTTTTTTGTAGGGGATGACTGCCCTGGACATTGTAGTATGTTTAGCAGAATCCCTGGCCTCTACCTACTAGATGCCAGTAGCACCCTCCCTGCCCTGTGTAACAACCATGAATACCCCCATACATTCACAAGTGTCCCTTGGGGGTCAAATCACCCTTGGTAGAGGATCTGCCTTAAGTTATAGACAAGAAAGGCGATCCAGAGAACTCACAGGGATTTGTCTTAAAGGAAGAGGAAAGATATTCTTGGCTGGATACTCCAAACAAAGAAGCCCACAAGGCCCCCAGCAAATCCCAGGGAGCAGCTGAGGATGGGTCTCCTTCAGGGCCAATAAGCCTGACTGCATCAGAGAAGCAGGTGGAGAACCCCACAGGGGGAGGCAATTGGCTGGGAAGCAGAGACTGTATTTTTGCCCATTGAGGAACCCCATTCCCCAAACCAAGTCTTTGAGCTTGCAGGAGAGGGCAGCATTTATTCTCTATTAAGCAAAACCACCACAAGGACCCTGGTCACTCCCAAATGAGACCTTTGAAGATGAGGCAGAAGCTGAAATAGCAGTGCTTGTCCCTGAGGTAGAGGAAGAGGGAAAGGCCCCGGGCAGTGACCCTGGCTGAAATGTTTGGTTACTACTGTTGGCGTCTGTTGTTTGGCCTGCTGCCAAGAGAGAAGAGGCTGAGAAAAAAAAACATATCAAGTCCTGCAAGAGCAGCTGGATGAGGAGAGACAGCAGCTGCACAGACTGGAAAATTCACTGGACAGGATGCAAAAACAGGAGGGCTGGAAGCTAGGAAAGGAAGCCCCCTGCTCTCAAGACCAGAGGGAAATACAACTAAGGACTGAGGGCAAGACTCTGCAACTTTGAAAATGAAACTAATGAAATGGGACATTCAGTCTTCTTTTTTGAAGATCTCCATCAGAGGCTCTTGAATTTGCCACCTGTCCCCTTGCAGGGCAGGGCTGTCCCCAGAAGTGGGTGTTCTGGGAGGAGGTTCAGACAGCTGACCTCAGAGGGACACCCATGATCAGAAAAAGAGCCGGTGCAGCCAGGGTGTTATCTGGAAGATAAAGTCTTCAGAATCTGAACATGAGCCTCATGGTAATATGGGAGGGAGACTGCAATGGGAAATGGGTGGCTGGGAGAGTGCCTAGGAATGGCAGTAGTATGGGTGTGTATGTGTATGAGTGTATATGTGTATGTGTGTATGTGTGTGTATAAGTTTGTGTGTGTGTGTGTGTGTGTGTGTGTAGGGGACTGGTGTAACCTTGTTCTCTGCCATCTGAAGGATCAGAACAGCCATTAACCCATATGGAAACTATATTGGGCAGGAGAAATAGGTCTAAATCCCCTCATCCAAAAACCACAATGTTCCCCTTTCATCCCAGCAGCCCCCATGCAGGGAGCAGAGTCTGTCTCCTGAGTTGCATGCAGAGTGGTGAGAAGATCCCAAGATTCACAAAGAAATGCAAGTTCACAGAGTCCAAGCCTATTTGGCTTGAAGAGTATAATTTATATTTAAGACCCTCACCCGCACCTCCAGGGAAAAAATATCCATGAAGTTTTTAATCTCCGACTGATGCCCAATGCACTGTAAAGGGGATCTAAAGACTACGTTTTAGCCAAGGGATTATGCTAGAAGGGACAGAGACTCCTGGTAGGAAAATCCTCTGGGAAAAGGCCTTGGAGAAGAGAAAGTGAGTCATCCTGTCCCAATTGCCCGGTGCAGGCACTGGCAGAGAGAAGGCATTGGCATATGTTTGTTGATTGATCAGATAAATTAGTAAATTAATTAAAGGGTGAATGCCTCTTTGCATATTGAAGCCCTGCTGGGTGCCAGCAGTGTGCTCTCTGCTGGCTTCCAGAGGCTGCCTGATTTCCTCTCAAAGGAAACACAGGTCTAGGGGTGGAGGCTATATGTGATGGTCTTTTGCTCCCAGCTCCAATTCTGATGGTTCTCTGGTCACTGAGGCAAAGGTGGCCCCAGAATGGGGAGGTGCTTTAAAGGCCGAGACCAAATCTCCGAAAGGCTCATGGATGAGCTCAGCCCATCACAGAAAAAGTGGAGGAACAGTGTGCTGAGCTGTAGCAAAGGAGGTATCCTCTCATATGGATACTGGATTTGCAACATCATAGTCCCTCTAGGCTCTGCTTGCTGACTTGATCTTCCTCCCTGGACTATACTAAAAGGGAGCACCCCCAAGGAGCTTCTGGGATGGGAAGGGCTCTCTATGACTTAGTACATTTTGTGGGTTTGACTGTCTAGCTTTGGACATAAAATTGATACGCATTTGAAATTTCCCTTTTTCTTTGGGACAACTGGATTAGTTCTGAGATGTGATGTTTAGAATGAAACAATCTGTTCCTGGAAGACCGGGAGAGAGGGGTCATGGGTTGGGTCCTGGGAAAGGAGGACCAATGGGATCGTGGTCAGGATAGGGACATGAATCCCATTCAGCTGGCTGCAGCTTAGTGGGTGGGAAAAGTATGCCCAGGTTCCAGTTGACAGATGTACTAGGATGCTCTGGAGCTTTCAGTATCAGTGACTGAGGCTGCAGGAATTGAACCTGAAGTGGCTCAGGGAAGCCATCCGGGAGGCATTGGGTTTCTGATGAGGCAGGAAGGAGTGGGAATGGGGAGGTTGTAGTCATTGGTCTGCATCTGCCAAATTTGAGCTTTTTGGCATGGCAGTAGTGGCTATGGGAGAGAAGATGGGGAAAGACAGGGAGATGCATTATGACCCTGAGGATGAGGGAGGAGAGTCCTGGTGCCCAGAAATAAAGAGAAGGATCCTGGTATTTCTGGGGCAGGCAGATGCTGTCTTGGAAACAGAAATTGTCTGAGGAGCATTTTGCCAGAGCATTTTTTTCCCCACTGAAAGTTGGCCTCGGTCAAAATAATTGCTTCCATCTTCTATTCTGAAATAAGACTCAGAGCAGATTATGTGGGCTTTCTTCTTCTTTTTGGAGTTATTACAGAGATCTTCCACTGACAAACAGTGTTCCATGCAGATTTCATCTCTTGTCCAGCCCTCTCATTTGCATTTTGTACATTCTCAATAAATAACTGAAGCTAAATTGGTTTAAACAGCCCAGAATTATTTTGGTTATTTTTTTATCCAGAAACCAGAATGCTAAATTAAAATTTGGGAACTGGATTATGTGGCAGAGCTAGCTGATGACCAAATACATTTCCTTTGCTTCCTGCTCACCCAGCTGGACTACACTTCCTAGCCTCCTTTGCAATGAGTATGATCATGTGATCAATTTCTAGCCAATGGAATGTGAGTGAAAGAGATTTGCTGTATGTTCAGGCCTGTCGGGTAAATGCCTCCTATGCATTCTCCTTGACCTTCTGCACCAACCTGGGAGATGGTGGGTCTACAGGATGAAAGTAGACTGGGTTCCTGAATTGTCACTGAAGGAGAGCTATTTGCTGAGCAGAAACATCTATTTTGGATTTCATATGAGCAATAAATAAAGTTCCATTATGTTATAAACCTGAAATTTTGTGGTTCATCTGCTATGTTAAGTAGTGCCACAGCGTGTGTTACCTTAACTAATTCAGAAATTGGTAGATTGAAGTGAGGTACTGCTGTAATAAAACCCTAAAATAAGTGGCCTTGGATTATTAATCATCTAGCAAGAATATTGTTATCAGTGGATGGAAAGATGGAGACCCATGTTATGCAGTGGAAAAACATTTGGTGAAACTGTCACCTGAGATCATTTCAAAGTAAGGCCACATGCTTAATGAATCTGTAGCTCTAGGGAAAATGTGTGGCTTTTATTTTGTGCTTTTTGCATTGTATTATGAAACACAGAAAAACACACAGAGAATAACTGGCCAAGTTTGCAAGCAAAAATAACAGAGAATAATAGAGACAAGTGAGTGCTTTTAGATATCACATGTATGAGATAAGGCCCAATAAGACTTATCAGTTAAATACAATGGTTTCGCCCTACAGTAAAGACCAAATTAATGGTGTAGCCTTATTACCTGTTGTTGGAGGTGGTCTCAGGATAGATAGCAGCATTAGGTAGAGAGAATGATAAGGAAAATAAGTCAGACTCGGAAATTACATCTAAAAAAGGATTTGGGGTATGACTGCTGAAAGCGGAACTAAGTGGAAGAAAATATTTCAGAAATCTTCTAAGGTTTTGGGGGAATTGGATTGCCAAGAAAATCAGTAGCTTATATTAAGAAAATTTCTGAAAGAGTTTAAAATGACCCCCAGCCCTCCAAACATTGAACAAGTGGGAGATAGGATGCAAAAGTCGTACAGACCCTGAGAAGGATCTACTTATCAATACCCACTTCCACTACAGCGATGAAGGGTAATGGGTGAAGAAAACCCTCCCAGAGGACTGAGACAGAGCCCATGAGAACAATGGACAAGGGATTGCTCCCCAGAAATCAGAATCAGGTTCTATGAAGGAACGTCCTCCAGTGCCTGAGTCTCAAGGCATGCCACGTAGGATGTCATCATTGCTTTGGATTAATGATGTGTAGATCTTTCATTTTCTGAATGGGACTTCCCATTGTCATTTTCCTGTCCCAGCTCCATGACTGTTTGACTGGCATGTGTAAGAGGCAGATAGTCTGTCCTTTTAGTTCATTGGATACTGGACCAGGGGGTGCCGCATGTGAGCATGACAGACAGCTCACCCCCAGATACCCTGACATAGAGTGGATGCTGTAGCTGGTGACACTTCAGGTTGTCTCTCTCAGGGGAGCATGAGCATGAGTGTGTTCTGTATGTACTCAGAAGGGAGAAACACATTTGGTGACCAGAAGAGCAGACCATGGCAGACAATGCTGGTTGTTTACCAAACCTGTTTCTTCTTTTCCTGGAAACACAGCTACACTACATTTCCCAGCATCCCTTGCTGTGGGTGTGTCTGAGTTTTAGCCAGTGGAATATGGGTGAAAGTGATACATACAGGCCTGGTCCATAAAGCCCTCCCAAGTTCAGTTCTCTCTTTCGCCTTCCATGGTAACCACAGAAGCCACACAGATGAAGGGCTGCGGAATGGAAAGAGCCTGGGCCCTGAATCACCACATGGAAGAAAGCTGCCTGCTGATGGAGAACACCTCTTATGGACTTCATGTGAGAAATAATCTTTTATTTATTACTCTGTTGAAATTTGATAACATTTCAGCAGCTGGTGTTACCTTAACTAATAAAACATTAAAGGGAAAATGTTTGTTTTCACAGATTAATTGGTGATTCTTTGCTCCTTTCAGAATCACCCTCACTTCCCTTCCAGAACACATCTTGTCTTTTTCCTGACTTGAAGATGGGTAGAGAAATCATTTGTCAGGGAAATGGATGATTTGGTTTGTAGTCACTGTTTTGGCACTTCTCCCTAGGCCAATTTTTTCATTTGTCCCATTAGGATATTAATAAATGACCCTTCCTACTTTACTATATAAATGTTCAAAGCAACCAAACAAGACACGTCAAATGGCTTTCCAAATTTGAAAGAACTGTGTAATTCCTTAGGTCTTATTCTTGTTAGGAATAAGGACATTTTAGACACACACAAACATTGCTATGTCTGACTATGAAGAAAATAATTTAATTTCTTTCAGATTTATTCTTCCCATCCATCAGGGAGGGATAAATAGTAACTCAGTGAGAGGCTTGTTATGAACATTCAATGAAATAACACCTGCGAAGTGCCTAGTAGAGGGCATGGCACATCATAGTTGCTCAATAAATGTTATTTTTAGAAATATCTTTTTAAATTTGTTCTGTCTAATGTACATTTGTGGTGCCACCTAAGTGGATGAAAATGTATGAAATCCCAACCTTGCCTCAAGGAAAATTTGGAATTGGGGACACAGAACTTAGTGTCCATTTTACTCCCCACTTACCTTTGCCTCCATCTTCCCTGTCTCGCCCCCGCATAGAGGCAATTAGAGGTTCAGCATCCACTTGGCCAGGTTCCATTCCTCACACTCTTCTCTCTTATGTCTTCTGCTGACTTCTTTCTCCTTCTTGTTTCCCTTTCTCTTTCTCCAAGCTGCAGTCTGAACCCAAGATACCTTCTCATCTTCCTCGTGAGTTCCCATCTTCCCTTGAGTTCTCACTCTCTCACCCTTACTTTGTTCCCTTCTTTATTCCTCCTGGTCTGTGTTTCCTTCCATCATTCCATTTCCCAGAAATACCCTTTCCCCTTTTGTGCTCTCTGCACACTGTCTTTGACTTTGATCTTTGCAATCTGACTCTGAAAGTTGCTTCTGTCTCGACATGGCCCTCTGTTGCTTTCACTAAGGAGGTCAGTCTGAAATAGGGGTATGCAAATATGTTCAGAGAGATTGTTTTATTTTTCACAGATCTATAGGGTGCTTGCTATGCTGTTGATAGAGGAGAAACAGCTTTTTTAAATCACTAATGCTTGTAAGAGCCTTCACAAAAATATTATTCCCACAGTGTAAACAGAAATCCTTTCCCTTAAAAGAAAGGTGCATATTCTTTTTTTGTTCAACCATGATTTAGCTTAGAAAAATCTTATATCCATCAATAAAAATAAAATCCCATTATGATCCTTCTCTGAGGCAATTATTTCTATATTCAAATGTTACATGCAATAATTAGATAACAGCATCAATAATAATAACAGCCAGCATTGACTTGAAGACAAAGGTAAACAAGACATAGTCTTGTCCTTAACAGCTAACCGTCTGTTTTGTACATCTGGCTCCAATTAATCTAATTACTAGAGCATCTTAATATCACACTTTATTTTGCATACAGAAAATGCTGTTTTATGCTGTTTATTTTGTAATTCAGGGAGGACTGCTAATATGTAAAGCAAACTATTCTCCATTCCTTATTCTGCTATTAAGTGGCAGTTAGCTTCCAATTTTCTTTCTTCCTTTCTTAAATCTCTGAGCTCATTCTAATTCTGGGTAAAACAGCAGTGTTATCAGATATATCTAATTACATTCTCCATTTTACCCTGTCTTCATTCCATTTTAATTGAAAATCCATAAAGGATCTAAAACAGGGGAAACTCTGCCTCAGGCAAGGGGCTAGCTACAGGCCATACTTTGGGGGAACTTTTGCCAAGCCCAGTTCAGAGTGGATCAGCCCCAAGGAAGACATGAATCGCTCGCCTATAGCTTCCCTTCTAGAGAAGCAGTGGGGAGTTGAAGGAGGTCAGGAAACATCCTGATTTGGAAAGCAGAAGATGGGGCATGGGAAGAGGGGCAGTGCCACCTCCGGACCCCTTTCCCACTGTGGGTTGCTGGTGGCCGAGGGCAGCTGACTCACACACGGCTTTACCAAGCTGACCTCCAGCTGCAGCCCTTGGGTGGAGCCTGAAACAGCCACGCTGTGTGTCTGGGAGAGGGGCTGGGACCCTTCATAGCTAGTCTCCTTTGGGCTAGACTGAAAACTCCAAGAGAGCAGGGACAGTCTGTCTCTTTCATCATCATATCCTCGATGTCTACTGTGTGATAAGAACACAGTAGGTATTTATGGACTTAATGTGAGACTGCTGAATTTGCAATTAAATTTCTATTAGCCAATCTACTGAAATTTGCTCTGCTTTTTCTCTAGAGCTGTTGCATTGGCATCCTAAAGGAACATCCCTTCATTTCCCTTCATTGCTATGTTGGGTTGGAGCCACTGTTTTCTGGATCTCACGTCTTTGACCAGTTACTGAAACTTCTGAAGAAGCTGCTTCATGAAAAGAACAGGTTGAAAAAAAAAAAAAAACCAAAACAAAAAAGGGTGTTCTATTGTCAACTATTATCCAGTAACACTGATGTGAATCTTATGTTTAATTCTTATTTCTTTTGAAGAGACCTGTTTTTCTTTCTCTGGAGTCTATAAATTTTAGGATTGTTTGCTTCATCCTTGGTGTTCTGAAACTTTGCAATGATGTGTCTGGGTGTGGGTCATTTCTCAGTCATCCTGCCCTAGCTAGCACTTTGTGGGGCCTATTAATTTGATCAATGTTTCCCTTTAGCTGGAGGAAATTTTCTTTCATTTTACAACTAAGTTTCTCCCTGTTCTAACACATCTTCCAGAATTTAGATTTTAATTGACTTTCTAGGTTTGATGAATACATTTAGGAGAGTTTAGCACTTTTATCTTCTCAATCTTCTATTGAAAATGTAAAATAAATTTTGGCAATCACGTATTTGATGTTCTAATACTGGTTCTTGTTTATTGCTGTTCTTTTGTTCATTAGTTCCATCAGGCCCTTTGAGGAGGAACTAGCAGCTGAAATACCTGAGCTTGTCCCTAAAGAAGGGGGAGAGAAGTGGCATGGCAGTGTCTCCACAGTGGCAGGTCCCCAGAGTGTGGCGTCCCTGGCTTGGCCAGCTGCGGAGTGTTCCCCATCCAGGAGGCTGTAGTGGAGCATGCTGGTGTGGGGCACAGGACAGTTTCAGCTGCTGAGTCTTCATCAAGGAAGTGTTAGAGTCAAGATTCTTTGTGTCCGAACCTTGGAGTCTTTGCTGGTTTGAATATATTATTTCCCCCAGAAAAAGCCATATTCTTTAATGTAATCTTGTGGGGGCAGATTGATTAATCTTTTTGATTAGGGTGTGACCTCTTGATTGAATGTTTCCATGGAGATGTGGTCCTGCCCATTCAGCATGGGCCTTGATTAGTTTACTGGAGCACTATAGGAGCTCAGATAGAAGGAGCTCAGTGCAGCAGCTGAGAGAGACATTTTGAAGATGGCTGTTGAAAGCTGAAGCTGATGTTTTGGAGAAGCTAGCCCAGACTTTGCTCTGGAGAAGCTAAGAGAAACAGAAGCCTACAGATATTTTAGAGAAAGCCATTTTTAAACCGGAACCCTAGAGCAAAGGATCATCAGATGCCAGCCACATGCCTTCCGAGCTAATAGAGGTTTTCTGGACGCTAAGGTACATTCTTATTTATGCCTTGGTTTGGACAATTTTATGGCTGTAGAACTGTAAATTTGTAACCAAATAAACCCCCTTTATAGAAGCCAATCCATTTCTGGTATTTTGCCTAACAGCAGCATTAGCAAACTGGAACAGAGTCCAAACAGAAAGAAATTATTGGAGGCTAAGGTAGCATCAAATGTCAGTCAAGCTGGAAAAAGTAGATGCCAGAAAAGATACCTATGAAAACAAAGCCAAGCAAGGGACAGCAGTTGCTGAGACTGAGCCAAGAGGCAGCCAATTATTCTCAGCAGAGGGGAAGTGTCCAAGGAGAACTCCCCCAGACTTGTCGACCTGATGTAGCAAATAATAAAGAGAGGGATTTGGGTTGCTTTAATAGTCTCTATTCAAGGTGGGATTTTTGCTAAATTTATTTGATAGGATAATTTTATGTTCCAGATTCCATTTATAGGACTCAGACAGCCCTCTCATGGGGGTGCTGATTGAGTGCCTCACGTAGAAACGTGAGATGGTGTTCATTTGTTTCACCTATTTTTATGAAGACAGAGGCAGAGACCCAAGGCTGAATCCAGTCCATGGAGGATAAAGAAGAGTGTGATGTGCCCAAAACACGGGAGGCTACACCTTTGTGTCATAGAGAGGCTGGATCTGTGACATCTCAACTTGCTGACTTGGTCTTTAGCCCCAGGGGACCACCACGAGCAATGCTGGCTCTGGAGGGGATGCCTCACTGGATGGAGGGGATGCTTGGCTGGGGAGGGGTCTCAGTGTCTGATGGTGGACATAGAAATGGCAGGTTGTTAAACTTTCTTCATTTCTTTAGGGCTGACTGTCTCTGAGCTATGAAGGCTGAAAGACAAGATCCCAGCAGTGGATAGAAGAGGAGAGCCACAAAACTGGAAGGAATCTGGGGAGGGGGAACTGCCTGGGTCTCAGGGGTAGGGCAGGAACATGTGGCCTCTGGGGCTGTGTGTGGCTTAGAGGATAAGGAGAGGAGGCTCAAGCCACGGCTGGAGCATAAAGCAAGAGGCTCTGGAAGGCCCTGGGGACATCGGGGTCAGTGACCTCTCACGCGTAGATGATGCAAGTTGACACAGGAAAGTCACACATGGACTTCTGTGAAAGGATGGACAAGATTGCTGGAATTAGCACATTTGTCAACCTGATACCAGATTTATATTTTTTAGATTAAGAGTTATAGATTCTAGGTGTGGAGAGGGGGAAGGAAGAGTGGAGGGAGACTTGAAGAGTCCACGATTGTAAATGTACACAAATGAGCCTGGAATTCCCAGAGTGGACAGGGAGTCTCTGGGAGACTGTCTGAGGAGGATTTTGCCAGATCATTATATATATATATATATAAAAATAATATTCTTTTCCTCTAAGGCTAGACAACTCACTAAGGAGCCCTGCTTTTGTCCTGAAATAAGGAATAGGAAACAGGAGTGTGTATTTTCTAATAGAGGCTTTTTCCAGAAAGAACTCAGCACTGGCACATTTGTTACATTTAACATAGTGCCTTGCCCATGTGCCTGCTGCATCACTGTAGGTTGGTTCAGTACTGCACAATTATTTTTGGTAATTCAAAATTTCAAGACAAGAAGTCATCAGCTTAAAGGGGTCAAAAGTTATACATGCTGCAGCGTTTGCCCTTGAAGGCATGCGGGGATTTGGACAACAGGCAAGGAGAGCAAACATTTAGAACTGAGCGTTAAAGGAATAATCACTGCATTTCATGCATGCACATGCACAAAAGTTTCTATGTGTGAATCTCTGTTTTGTTTTTATGCACCCCTCCCTTGCATTCCTACTGGTAGAAACCTCCCTTTTTTGGTGTCAACTTAAAATGGTTGGAACAAGCAATGTGTTCAAAGGTACAGGGATTCTTGTCTTTTTCTTCCACTTCCTGCTAGCTGTATATGATTTTCAGCAATCACCTAGCTTTTTTGAACTTTAGCATTTTAATTTGCAAAATGAGGATAATAATAAATGGTATTTTTTTACTGCTCTTGGTAGTTGTTTTGGGAAATGAGATACTATCTGCAAAATTACTTTCACGATTATAAAATGCTACATAGCATTTCCCATAGCAGAGTGGCTAAGAGCTTGGCGAAGGGGTAGCCAGGAACAGCTGGCGACAGTCTGCAAGAGGTAGTTAGGAGCTAGCTCATGAGGGGCCTTGCATGAAGGTCAGGTGAAGAAACTTGGGCTTCTTCCAATAGGTAACAAGGAGACTGAATGGTTTTAAGTAGGAGAGTGCTTTGTTGGATTTGGATTTTAAGTATGTCACTCTCAACTCAGTGGAGGGTGCATTACAGGAGGACAAGTTGAGGGGCAAGGAGTTCAGAGATGACATTGTTACAGTAAAGATAATAAGCATGAGAAGCAAGACAGTGGTGATTAGTTGGGATGGACAGCAGCGGGAAAAATCAATTTAAAAGGTAAAATCAAGAGGACAGGGTGATTGGTGGGAGTGAGAGAGAAGAGAGGAATCATTGAAAGACAATTCTCAAGTTTCTGGCATAGGTATTTGGGTAGCTGGCCCCTGATTCAGAGAAGGGAATACAGGAGGAAAAACAGGATTGGGAAAGAAAGTGTGGGGGCAAGTTCTGCACTGAGACGGAGGAAATATGGACACAGAGAAAGCTAGATATAGGGGTTCTCCAAGCTTGAGGGGATTGTCAGGGCTGGAGGTGCTGATTTGGGAGGCTTTAGCATGTAGATATTATTTGAATCTTAAAATCATTCCCAGGGAAATATGATAAAATTTGAAGGTTAACAGGGGTAAAGAGAGACCCTTCAGGAACACCAGCCTTAAGAGGTGGTGTTTAGTTTTCTATCGCTGCCATAATATACTACCACAAATTTTGTGACTTAAAACAACACAAATGCATTATCTTACAGTTCTGCAGGCCAGAAGTTCAACTCTGGGCTTTTAGTTACACTGGGCTGAAATCAAGGTATTCCCAGGACTGCTTTCCTTTCTGGAGGCTTTAAGGGAGAATCTATTTCCTTGCCTTTTCCAGTTTCTAGAGGCCACCTATGTTCCTTGGTTGATGGCACCCTTTCTCCATCTTCAAAGCCAGCAACAGTGGGTCAAGTCCTTTTCGTGCTGCCATTTATCTACTTCTCTCTTCTACCTTGTGATGGTTAGGTTCATGTGTCAACTTGGCCAGGTGATGGCACCCAGGGGTCTGGTCAAGCAAGCACTGGCCTAACCATTGCTATGAGGATGTTTGTGGCTGCTTGATAAAACCAGAAGGCTGGCTTATTAAATCATCAGTCAATTGGCTGCAGCTGTGACTGATGAGTCAAAATGAGAGAATGCAGTCAGCTGGATTTAATCCAATCATTTGAAGACTTTTAAGTGAGACAGATAGAGGACCTCCACTTCTTCTTCGGCTGACCAACAAAGCGTTTCCTGAGGAGTTCATCGAAGTTGCCAGTTCGTTTCCTGAGTTCTTCGAACGTCTTCATTGGAGTTGCCAGTTTGCTTCCTGCCCTATGGAATCTTGACTTGTGCATACCCACAGTTGCATGAGACACTTTTATAAATCTTATATTTATAGATATCTCTTGTTGATTCTGTTTCCCTAGAGAACCCTAACTCATACCCACCTCTTCTTCTTCTTTTAAGGACTTAAGTGATTATATCGAGTTCACCTGGATAATCCAGAATACTCTCCCCATCTCAAAGTCAGCTGACTAGCAACCTTAATTCATCTGCATGTAAAGTAACACATTTACAGTTTCCAGGGATTAGGGTGTGGACATTTTTGGGGCCATTATTCACAGGCAGTGAAAAGAAAAATCCTCAATTAATAGTCGAGATGTAGACAGGTGGGAAGAGAACCTGAGAATGGTATGAGTGTCCCTGAAGCCAGGCTCAAAGTTCTAAAGACATAACCCCCAGAATATCTCTAGCTACTCTTAACAAACTCTGATGGGTGAGTGGTGGTATGCTGGAGAATCACAGCTGGAAGATCTGGATTCAAGTTCCAGGTCTTTTTCTCATGTTTTTGGGACTTGGGTAAGCTAAACACAAAGACTCATTTTCTTTGGCTGTAACATGGGTCATAACTATACTTTCCGCAGGAAGTAGTTTACATGAAAACTTTTAGTAAATTGTGGAGGGCTGTACATATGTTAGTGATGTGTTATCCAGGAATTTCCCTAAAACATTTTGAACTTGTGTACAAAGGCTATGTAAATATTCTCTTGGATTGAACTATGTCTTTTAACCTACAGGGAAAGCTACCCAAATTCTGAGTCTCTGGGCTTTAGTGAAAAGATCTGTATTAAATGATGACTCTGTCAGCCCACACATATCTGGTATATAAAAGCTGCTTACTAGGACAAGGGAGAATTAGAAATTGTCCCTGCACTCAACACCAACGTTACCTGCCAGTAAATGTTAGTTTGTATAAATGGAAGGTTCTAGAAAAGATGGAGCAAGAAAAAGAAGTCCTGGTGGAGTATGTCAACGAAGGCTCATATCTGAAGGACGGTCACCAGGAAGAAAGAATTGATCTAGAAGATAGATAAAAAACAATTTAAATCTAAAGAAGGCAGATTTTGACTCTTAAAAGAGTTTTCTAAGAGGTAGAGTTGCCCAACTTCGGCATTACTATATCAGTATTGAGGTACAAGGCGTAATGATCTTAATCACAAGGATTCCTGTGGTGGGTGCAAATTTGGATGATTAAAGTTCCAAATGTAAAATTTTATTATATCTTTGACTTCCAATTGGTGTGGTTAGTTGGGGATACCACAGTCAACTTAAAACCCAATGCATCTAAAACCAACCTCTTACTTTCCCTCCTGTCCATTTTTTTCTACTAAGCTTTCTTGTGTTCACCAGCAGTAGGTACAGTTTTTCAAGACTTCATGCTCAAAACTCTCATACATTTCTCTTCTTTCTATGGAAGATAATTGAGCACCTACTACATGTCAGACAATGTATGAAACAAAAGACTTAAAAGAATCAATAAGAGATGTGCATTCTCACTAGTTTGGTGTCCTAGATATGCCCCCAAAGCCTTTCTGCTGCAGTACATCTCATAAGATAGATTTTAAAAATTATTTAAATGTTAAATTTGCAAGAAAGTAGGAGAATTTTTGGAAGCCAGAAGTCAAGAAAATTCAGGAATCAACAGAGGTAAGTGAGGGCTAAACAAAGTTTTTAACTTTTTAAACTAAAATAATTTAATTTAAAAAACAAGATAAAACTAAGATAGGACACAAATAGCATATTAGTCAGGATGAGATTATCAGAGTTAAGGTATACTAAAGTCCTTGAACTGTTCAAGAGCTGGGTATTGATTAACATAAGATTTTACTAAGTTATGTGTATATGTTACAACTTCCAGTCTAACCTCTAAAAGAATAGAAATAGAGTGAAAGCTTCCAAATTAGCAGAGGGAAAAATGAAATAATAAAGTAACTCAACTAATCCACAAGGAGACAAGGAAGGAATAATAATCATAATAAAACAAAAAAAGTGAAAAACAAGTAAAATAGAAAGCACAAAATAAGATGGTAGAAATAAATCTTAATCTATTATCAATCACAATAAATGTGACTGAAATAAACCATCCTGTTAAAAGATAAATACTGATACATGGGATTTTAAAAAACAGATCAGCCATATTTTGTTTACAAGAGACCCACTTAAGGTAAAATATAAAACTAAAAGTTAAAGAGTGGAGAAAAAGTTATTCCAGATAAACATTAATCCATATATGGAAGTAAGTGTATCAGACAAATCATATATAGCTATAGCTCTAGCAGACAAAATAAATCTTTAAGGCAAAAAGCATTACCAGAGATAAAGAGGATCAATACTTAATGAAAAAAGTTCAAGTCATCAGGAAGATGTAACAATTCTAATCTTGCATACTCACAATTATGTAGCCTCAAAATCACAAAACAAAATGGACAGAGTTACATGGAGAAATAAAAAGAAAAAAAGCACCATTATAGTGGGAGATTTAACACACACATTTATCTCAGTAATAGAAAAAGCAAATTAAAAAGTAGGATATAGAAGATTTGACAATGCAGTTAATACACTTTATCTAATTGATGTTAAACACTGTACCGATCAGCTGCATGTATTCTTTTCAAGCACACATGACATATTTATGAAAATTGACAACATGGTAGACCAGCACTGTCCAATAAAGCTTTCCATGATGATGGAAATTTTCTAATTGTCTAACATGGTAGGCAGTAGCCACAAGTGACCACTGAGCACTTGAGATATGTATAGTGCAACTGAGAAACTGAATTTCAAATTTTATTTAATTTTAATAAATTTACATTTAGTCATTGTGATTAGTGGTTACTGTATTTGACAGTGGTTACAGTATTAGACCATGAAAACAAATCTCAGCACATTTATCAAAAGATAATTAAATACTTCAGTGTTCATAGCAGCATTATTCACAAAAATAATAACCCAAAGTTGGAAGCTACCCAAGTGTCTCTCAGTGGATGAACAGATAAACAGAATGTGGTGCATGCATACAATGGAATAATATTCAGTCATAAGAAGGAATGAAGTTCTGATACATGCTACAATATGGATGAAACTTGAAGATATCTTGTTGAGGGAAATCAGCCAGACACAAAAGGAAAAATATTGTATGATTTCACGTATATGAAATAACTTGAATATGCAAATTCATAGAGACAGAAAGAAGAGTACAAAGTGCTAGGGGTGGTGGTGAAGAATGGGGAGTTAATGCTTAATGGATAGAGGGCGTCTGTTTGGGGCGATGGAAAAATTTTGGTAATAAATGGTGGTGCTGTTAGGACAACATTGTGAATGTAATCAACACCACAGAACTGTACATTGGAAAGTGGTTAAAATAGGAAATATCTTGTATATATATGTATCATAATAAAAATTTTTAAAAAGTTAGCTAAAAAACATCCATTTGGAAATTAAGAAAACTTCTAAATAATTCAGAGGTCAAAGAAGAAATCATAATGGAAATGCAAATGTATTTGGAATTGAACAATAACAAAAATGCTATATATTAGAACTTAGGTTGCACCTCAGTTTGGTAGGGAGGAAACTTAAAGCCTTAATTATTTGCACAGGAAAATAAAGGCTAAAATTAATGACCAAAGTAATTTTAAGTAAATTAGAAAAATAAAAACAAAGTAAACACCCTAAAAGGAGAAGAAAGAAAATAATGAAAGTAAGATAAAAATAATTTAAACAGAAGATGAAGAGATAATAGAGAAGATAAATAAAATCAAAAGTTTTTTGTTTAAAAAGATGAATAATATTGATAATCCTCTGGGAATATTGGTCAAGTCTCAAGTAAATAATGCTCAGTTAAACAAATCAGAAAGAAAAAAGCAACATAATCAAATACACTGCAGAGATTAAAATATAATGAGAGCTCCTCCCCACTTCCTGGCCAAGATGTCTGACATGGATGGTGATTTCGTGTGCAGTAATGAGGAGGACTATGATCTGGAATACTCTGAAGATAGTAACTCTGAACCAAACATGGGTTTGGAAAATTAGCACTATAATTCCCAAAGTGTTGAAAGAAGATGACCCAAAGGCAGCATCTTTGGTCTGCCAAAAGGTTTTGGAACTTGAAGGTGAAAAAAGAGAATGGGGATTTAAAGCACTGAAACAAATGATTAAGATTAACTTTAAGTTGACAAACTTTCCAGAAATGATGAACAGATATAAACAGCTATTGACCTATATTCAGAGTGTAGTCACAAGAAATTATTCTGAAAAATCCATTAATTCTATTCTTGATTATATCTCCACTTCTAAACAGATGGATTTTCTGCAGGAATTCTATGAAACAACACTGGAAGATTTGAAAGATGCTAAGAATGATAGACTGTGGTTTAAGACAAACACAAAGCTTGGAAAATTATATTTAGAACATGAGGAATATGCAAAGCTTCAAAAAATTTTACACCAATTACTTCAATCTTGCCAGACTGATGATAGAGAAGATGACTTGAAAAAGGGTACACAGTTATTAGAAATATATGCTTTGGAAATTCAGATGTACACAGCACAGAAAAATAACAAAAAACTTAAAGCACTTTATGAACAGTCACTTCATATCAAGTCTGCCATCCACTGATCATGGGAGTCATCAGAGAACGTGGTGGTAAAATGCACTTGAGAGAAGGTAAATTTGAAAAGGCACACACTGATTTTTTTGAAGTCTTCATAAATTATGATGAATCGGGGCATTTACTTGCTTAAAATATTTGGTCTTAGCAAATATGCTAATGAAATTGGGAATAAATCCATTTACTCACGAGAGCCCAAAATGTAATGAGATACCACTATGAATAATTTTGTGCCAAATTTTAAAAACTTTTGGCAAATTCTTAGAATAATATAACATCAAATTGACTTCAGAAGAAATAGAAAATATAAGTTGTCCTGTAACCATTAAAGAAAGGAATGAGTAGTTAAAATTTTTCCCACAAAGAAATAGTTAGGTTTAGAGGCTTTATAGATGAATTCTAACAAACACTTAAGGGATATGTAATTCTGGACTCACATAAAATCTTCCATAAAATGGAAAAAAGGAATTTTCTTTCTCTCATTTAATGAAGTAAATATAACTTTGATATCAAAACCAGAGAAGGATAGTAAGAAAAGGGAAATCTTCAGGCCACTTTCACTCATGAAGTAATGAACAAAAAATTAACAAGCTGAATCCAGAAGTGACAATATATCATGTAGAAGTGACAATATACCATGACCAAGTTGGATTTATCAGCAATGTAAGAATAGTTCAACATTAGAAAATCTATTAATGTATTTCACCACATTCATTGATTAGAGCAGAAAAACCATATGATCATCTCAATAAATGACATATGAAAATGAAACATCTATTCATGGCAAACTCTTAACAAACTAGGAAGAGAAAGGAATTTTCTTAACCTGTTAATGATTACCTACAAAAACCCCACTGTAAAGATGAATAGGGCACAACTCTCATCCTCAGGTTGTTCACAGTGAGGGGGAGATAGATACAACCATGAATCAGAAAAACATTTTGGTAAGTGTAACATCAATTAAACCAGTCATTGCATTCTAATTTCTTTTATATAACATTGTTGTTCAAATAGTCCCTTTTTTAATTCATATCCGAGTTTAGATTACGACCTAACAGTGTAATCCCTCTGATCTCATTGCACATTTTTTTTTCTGTAATTATATTCTATAGAAGAGTTTTTAAATGCTTTGCTAAAATCAAGCTATGAATGTATCACTCACCTAGACTACACGGCATTTTGTCTCAGATTATTTTTTTATTCTGGGACATTTTGATCTGACTTTAAAACTTTTAAGAACTTTGTATTACTAAGGTTAATGTGTTCAGATACACTTACCACATCCAAGATTTTAACCACCCTGTGCTTCAAGGAGGATGGAGGCTCATAAATGGGGAGAGAAATGGGGTCAGGTGAGGGTCAGGAATGGGGTGGGAGGAAATTCAGGGGTAAGGCAAGGATGTCTGTTGTGACCCTCATTCTGTAATAAAAAAAAAACTTGGCAGTTTAATTTTTTTGTTGTCGTTTTAGGGTCAATTAATAAGTAAAAATGTAAAAACCCCTACTCTGATTTCTGAGTGTAACTTCATTCTTGGTTACTTCTATCCTCAGAAAATTGGGTGAGGCTTAGTGATGGGTGAGTGGTCTCTTGAATACATTACTTGACAATGAAATGCTTTAAGTTTTCTGAATGCATTTTCTTCAAACTTTCACATTTATATTGTCATTTTCATTATATTTTCAAAAGTATTAGTCCTTGCGGGAAAAAGGTCTTTCACCACAGATAGTTTGAAAACACTGACATAGACAACATTAAAGTCACAAAATGCTATGCAAGAAAAAGCAAAATAAAGAGTGAAAAGACAAGCTACACAATGGAAGAAAATGTCTGCAACATATATAACTGACAAAGAAACTACTGTCTCAAATATGTAATGAACTCATTCCAATCAATTAGAAAAATGGGCAAAAAACTTAAAGAGGCATTTCATTTGGAAAGAAATCTTAATATCCAATAAAGATATTAAAATGCTTCTACCTCATTAGTCATCAGGGAAAGGAAAATTAAAGCCACAGTGAAAACCATACACACAGTCTCCAGCCTGGCAGAAACTTAAACACCTCACATGCGTAAAAGTTGGTAGGAATACTGAGTCACAAGAATTCTCAAATATTTTTTGCTTGTGGCAATGTAAATTGGTTAAACAGCTTTGGGAAATTCATTGGCAATATCTACTAAAGCTGAACATTCACATACTCTATAATCCAATAATTCCTAGGGACTTATGGTGGCTCAGAGCTATGTACCCCAGAAAAACATGTTCTTAATCCATTCCTGTGGGTGTAAAGTCCTGGTAAGTAGGACATTTTGATGAGGTTGCTTCAGTTAAGATGTGGTCCAACTGAATGAAGATGGGTCTTAATTCTATTACTGGAGTCCTTTATAAGGAGAATGAAATTCACACACAGAGGGAGAAAGCCAGAGGCAGCAGCCATAAGCTGAAAGTCAACCGAACCTGGAAGAGAAGAGAGAAGCCACGAGAGGCCATCGTGTACTTTGCCATGTGACAGAAAAGCCAAGGACCAAGGATTGCTGGCAGCCAGCCCCAGAATGCCACAGTCTTCTGGGAGAAAGCATTGCCCTGATGACGCCTTGAGTTTGGACTTCTCCTAACCTAAAAACCAGGAGCCAATAAATTATTGTCTAAGCCAACCAATTGCATGGCATTTGCTTTATCAGCCAGTAAACTAAAACAGATATCAAAACCAGAGAAGGATATGTGAACCAAATGACATCTACAAGGATATTCATACAGTCATTTATAATAGCCCCAAAATGAAAGCAACCCAGATGTTGATTAATATTATAATGTATAAATAAAATTTAGTGTGGTCCCACAACTGTACAGTCACATGCAGAGAAGAGGTTCTCAAAGCACAGACCAAGGACCAGAAACATCAGCATCACCAGGAAACTTGTCAGAATTGCACATTTTTGGGTCCTACCTCAGATTTTTTGAATCACGTGGCATGTGTACAACCCACTTTTTAAGAAGCCCTTCAGGTGATTTTGGTACACATTAAAGATTGAGAACTACTGGTCTACTCAGACATAGAAACCTATCCCATTCTGCATAGAGTCCAAGAGCTGGAACTCTGAGTTGATGCATCAGGGCACATTATGGTCTATAATCTTGGGCTTTGGCTATCCTACATTTCAAACTACAGCTGTTTGTTGTATTTCTCCAAATTCTTACATTTTCTAGCAAATAGTTACTGGAGGCCAATGGGTTTTGTATATATACAGTGTTCTAGTCATCAAAGAATGGTGGACCCCAGTTGCTATGTGGAGCTCACTCCCTCCTGCACTCTGTAGACACAGCACAACTCCACTCAGACAAAAGGAAGCAGGTTACTAAGGCCTTGGTCCCTAGCAGCCTTGTTCTGGATGTGTTGCGGGAAACCAGAGCAAGACAAAATTTTTATCTCCTTGTCGGCAACCCCAAATTTCACATAAATTTTCTATCAAAAATAGGCACATTAGAGTGGTGACTTCAATAATAATTTAAGTTCAATTTATGGTGCTTTTTGCAAATAAAGCTTTGTCCTAAACACATCGGCTGTCACTGGTGACCCTCTGAGTCCAAGATCCTTTCCATGTTGGGTATCCAGGTGCCATGTCTAAGTCAAGACGGTATTTGTAATATCTCAGGAAATATTTGAATATAGATATTCCTGGCTTAAGTGGAAAAATCCAAAAGAGAGACAGACACTTAGAAAATGCTTTATTTTATCCACATCAGGCCATTTATAGCCTGGTTTCATGAATAAAAAAGTGTGTTTACTGCCTGCTAAAGAGGTGTACAACCTGTTTCCTAAATACTAACTTACTACCTAATGTGTTAAAACTGTTCATATTTTCAGTTTATTTTCAGATTGCTGCATGCTGAGTCCTGAATTCTATATTTTAACCTAAACCTAAATAATTTTATATTTTTGCTTCCAATGATGCTTAACATTTGGTTTACCTTCTTTATTTACCCACCTGTAATGAATCGTTGATGATCTTGGGGTAGATTCAGCTTTAGTGTAAAACATATGCTTTCCAAGATAAAAACTATATGCATATTTCTAAGTATCTATATGTTTTTCAGAGGATAATTTGTAGAAAAAAGGTTCTTTTAGGAAAGTGATTTGAAAAGTTAAGAATCTGCTAATTCGGGTTTGACAAAGGAATATAAAACTTTGAGGGAAGCTTTATTTTTTCACAGGGGTCATAAAAAGCATTGCTGAATTTTAACCCAAAAGGGGAAAGAAAAGACTCATACTAACATTATCATCACTGGACACATAAATTTGAGCAAGTCTGCCACTGTTGGCACCTGACCTGCAAATGTGGTGGAATCAACACAAGAACCATAAGAAATTTGGGGAGGAGGCTGCTGAGAAGGGAAAAGGCTCCTTCAAGTATGTCTGGGTCTTGGACAAACCAAAAGCTGAACATGAGCTTGGTATTGCTATTGAATCTCCCCGTGGAAATCTGAGACCAGCGAGTATTTGTGACCATCATGGATGCCCCAGGACACAGAGACTTTATAAAAACACGATTACAGGCACATCTCAGAGTGACTGTGCCGCCTGATAGTTGCTGCTGGGGTTGGTGAATTTGAAGCTGATTATCTCCAAGAACAGGTAGACTCGTGAGCATGCCTTTCTGACTTACACACGGGATGTGAAACAACTAATTGTTGATGTTAACAAAATGGATTCCACTGAGCCACTCTATAGCCAGAAGAGATATGAGTAAATCATCAGGGAAGTCAGCACCTACATTAAGAAAATCAGCTACAACCCTGACACAGTGGCATTTGTATCAATTTCCGGTTGGAATGGTGACAACATACTGGAGCCTAGTGTTAATGTGCCTTGGTTCTGGATTGCATCCTGTCCACCTGCTTGTTCAACTGACAAGCCCTTATGTCTTCTCCTCCAGCATGTCTATAAAACTCGTGGTATTCACACTGTCCCTGTGGGCCAAGTGGAGCCTGGTGTTCTCAAACTGGGCATGGTGGTCACTTTTGCTCCAGCCATTGTTACAACTGAAGTAAAATGTGTTGAAATGAAGCTTTGAGTGAGGGTTTTCCTGGGAACAATGTGGATTCAATGTCAAGAACATATCTGTAAAAGATGTTCATCATGGTATCGTGGCTGGTGATAGCAAAAATAACCCACCAGTGGAAGCAGTGTCACTGCTCAGGTGATTATCCTGAACCATCCAGGTCAAATCAGTGCTGGCTGTGCACCTGTGCTGGATTGTCAGCTCCCATTGCTTGCAAGCTTTCGGAGCTGAAGAAGAAGATTGATTGCTCTTCTGGTAAGAAGTTGGAAGATGGACCCAAATTCTTGAAATCTGGTAATGCTGCCATGATATGTTGAGATGGTTCCTGGAAAGCCCATGCGGGTTGAGAGCTTCTCTGATTACCCTCCTCTGGGTTGCTCTGCTCTTCGTGATATGAGACAGACAGTTGCTGAGGGTGTCATCAAGGCAGTGGAGGAGAAGGCTGTTGGAACTGGCAAGGCCACCAAGTCTGCCCAGAAAGCTCAGAAGGCTAAATGAATGTTATCCATACTCAGTCTTAATAAGGGTTGGAAGAACGGTTTTCCTCAATTGGCCATTTAAGTTTAACAGTAAAAGACTGGTTACCGATAATGCATTATAAAACGTTCAGAAGGAAAGGAGTATTTTATGGACCATTTGTTTCTTTTACGTGACAGTCATTGGTTTTCAAAATCAGTACTTTTTAAATGGAAACAACTTGACCAAAAATCTGTCACAGAATTTTGAGACCCATTAAAACAAAGTTTAATGAGTGGAAAAAAACCCAAACAAACAACTTAGAGAGCAGTGACCACCTGGCCTACTCAGTTTCAAACACGCTAATATAGTGCTTTGCTGCAGGGTGATTTTCAAAATGCGATCTCAGAGGAATGAATGAAGTGAGAATGTTGGGCATAAGGGAGGCAATAATGCAGGGCACCATTTTTTCACAGTGTTGTTTACCAATATTTTTTTCTATCCATCACTAGATTTTAGGAAGTCCCCGAAAAACAGGGTTTTGTAGTCAAATAATGCCATATACTATATCTCCCTTTTGGACATTTACAGAGCATGATGGCACTATAAAGGCTCTGAGAAAATCTTCAATTAAGAAAACTGATTAACTTTGCTTAAATGGACCTGTTAGTGCTTTTCTTAAGGAATACATATTAAAATCTGACGATCCAGGTTTGAGTTCATTAATTCAGAAATCGGGTGCTCTTATTTTTCCCCATGATGCCTGGAGGATGGGCACTAGATAGTGGATAGGGGAGGCTGAACCAAAGCCTGGGATGGGGGTTAAGAGCTGTCAATCAGAACTGGATGGAGAAGCCAGAGACCCACAGCCAGAACCAGAGGATGGTTCTACATGTTAGTAGTCCTCACTGACTCACCTCTTGCATCTAATCAGTCACCTCTCCAGCAGGACAATCGTCTGACAAAAGCCTCAGTTTACCCTTCCTGCTTTTAACCATTGATTACTTGAAGGTGAGTAAAACAGAAAAAAGGAGAGAGAGTGATGTAGTGGTAGAGGTTGTTATGTGAAATTCCATGATTTTTCATTCTTTCCAATCAAATCTCCTAAAATTAAAAATGGGAGAGGTTACATGTGTACATCAAGCTAAGAAATTTTGGCTTAAATCAAATTATATTTAAATTAGCCCTTCTAGTTCTGAGAACACATTTCAAGGAAACAAACCTAAATATCAAAAATAAATTGCAATGGGTTTTCCTGTATTAGCAAAAATATCAGATACCTGAAGTCTCAATAATAGAGGAATAAATTAAATAATTACTGTATACTGACCTGATGGAATGTTATTGAGCCATCAACATAATAACTACAGAGATTTTATAACATGGAAATACTGACGTTAAGTTTCACAAATTTACATGCAAAATATAATTTAAGCTATATAAAGAAACCAAGAAATCTATACAGAGAAAAAAATTAAAGCAAATATACCAACATAAAAACAGTTGTTAGCTGGGTGGTGAGCTAAAGAAAACTATTTTTTCTTTTTTCCTACTTTTCCATAGTTTTCAAATTTTCTAAACTGAAATTGAATTACGTTTATAATTTGACAAACGAAACAAATCTTAAATGAGTATAATTTAAATTATTAAAGTGATAATTTAAACTCAGGCACAACACAAACAATGAACCCTAAGTTAAACCATGGGCTATAGCTAATAGTACAATTATAAAAATGTGCTATCATCAATTGAAAGGAATGTTCCACACCAATACAAGGTGTTAATAATAGGGTGCTATGTGTGAATCCTGTATTTTATGCATGATTGTTCAGTAAACCACAACTTCTCTGATAAATGAAAAAAATTATAACTCAGAGAACTTCAGCTTAATCAGGTCTCAAAACTGCATTTCCACTGTTTGATATGATCATCTATGTTATATTATATATTTTTTCACAGTTCAGATTTAGATAAAAGTATAATTTTAGAACATACATATATATTTTAAACTATTAAAATATTCCAAGAGTTCATTTTATAGCTGTCTTGAATTTTGACTAATTTCCCTTATTTATTGAAGTTACCTGCAACTAATGGGAAGTGAGCAAATGTCAGGGCCCAAATTTTACTATGATGATTAGAATTGCCTTACTGGACATTGCTATTTGGGCTTTTACATTTATTATTTTAAAATTAAACTAAACGTCTCTCCCTCCCTTGCCATCTTCCCAGAACCAAACCAAACTAAGCCAAGATGGAGTTCATGGTATATACAACCCGTTTGAAGTTGTGATCCACATGTTTCAATTTTGGAATGGGCCTCTTTTAAAGAATCAAAACCCACCAGGGAAAAACCATTTTAAATGGGTCTAATTCTTTGCTCTGTCATGCATTAAAGGGTATTAAAAACAGAACCCCACTTTTGGTATTCACTTTCTGTCCTTTTCAGTTCTCCTATATGTCACAGTGTTTGGATTCTCTCTCCTCCAGAGTCCCTGAATACTTCTTCTCAGCTCTTCTCTTCCTTCCTCCCTCTCTCCCTCCCTTCCTTCTTTCCTTCCTTCCCTCCCTCCGTTCCTCCCTCCCCACTCCTTCCTTTCTTCCTTCCTCCCCCCCTTTTCTTCCTTCCTTCCTTTCCTTCTTTCCAATTCTGCATCATAGCATGCATATATGTGCACAAACACACAAACATGCACACACCCTTCCTTGGAGGAAAGAGAAGGGAAAGAAGCAGAAGTGACAAACTCAGAATTCTCTTCAGCTGCCATGAGGATGGGAACACTGGGTTCCCTTGTGTGTTAACAGTTCCTCTTCTGGAGCTATCTTCAAATATTCCCTTCCACTTCCACTTATCAGCTGGCCACCAGTCTTGCTGATTGTCCCTCTCACCTATGTCTTACATCCATCTGATTCCCACTGCGTCTCACCTAAATGATTTCACTAGACCCCTGATATAACTCCCTGCTCTTCTGTTTTATCCTTCATTCAATGGATATCCCCCAAATTAGTCATCTTATAATGTATGTCACTTTTCTGCCCAAAGGTCTTCAATGACTTCCTATCGTTCTCAGAATCAAGTCCAGGCTCACTGGAATGGTATTCAACCTCTAGGACCTGGACCTAAATTATATTTTATCCTTATACCCCCACCAACAATTTTCTGAATATGTTTTACTTTCCTTCCCCCCACCCATCCCCTCGACCCCAACTCTCGCTTTTTCCCCTCCTCAACCTTTGCCCAAGCTGTGTCTCCTTCTTGGCATGCTATTCCCTATTTAACTTATTAAAGTTTTACTCATCCTTCAAGGCTAAGTTCAAAATGTCACCTTTTCCATGAAGTCCTCCCTGATTACTCCAGACAGAAGGGATCTTTGCTTCTCTTGTTCTCCTGTGGTTCTTTACTTTCAGTTTTAGTTATTTATCACTTTGTTTAGTTATTTGTATCTGTATCTTATTCCCTTGGAGGAAAGGATGTCTTTTTATTCATCTTGGTACCCACATGGAACCTAGTACACTGGCCTGCACATAGTGGGTGCTCAATGCACGTTTACAAAATTAAATTTAAAGAGCTGAGAAGTCTGCTTACAAGAAATATTTATACTCTGAATATTTTTCTTCAATAATGTTACTCATTTTGCCAGCATAAGCATACATTTCAATGCAGCTATCTTAATTTAAAAGTGAGTTTTTTTTTTTTAACAGAAGAGGATAAAGCCTCAGTGATGTGACATAATTATTGCATTTTGCGGTTAATCCAGTTTTTGTTTTCCATTCTAATCTATTTGTTCTAACTTATTTGTTCTCTGAATGTTCCCCATTCTGAGACGACAGAATGAAGTTGAGATCAGTTTCCCTCCTTCTAAATGCCTGAAAAATGATCAGTATGGAATTATGTCACAGTTCTCTTGGATTTGTCTGTATAATTAAATCCTTCTGGGAATGCTTAAAATCCAGATTTTTAATATGGTCCATGGACTGCTGTTAATTATTTTAAAAATATTGAAACAATTATTGAATGACTATGTATTCCCAATTACTGGACGGTTATTATAAAAGAACAGTATCACTCTTATTCTTTATCTCCAATATATCTTGAAGGAGAACAATCTGAGATATAATTTTGACATCGATAAAAATAGATTTTAGTTTTTGAAGTCTGTTTTAACAAAATTTAAAACTATTTTTACCCATCGTTGTATGGGGGAAAACTTGAAAATAATTAGCAGGTGTGTCCTGCATGTCCAGCATACGTTTATCATGAGTGTGTTTTTAGTATGTGATTTGAGGCTGTGGTACCAGACTTCAGAGAACAATACATAATTCATCACCATCACTGTTTTCACAGAATGGTATTTATCAAGCTTTTCCTTGGGCATGGTGATGTCTTGGCTGTTTCAGGATTTTGGTGAGCAGATTGAGTGATAATTTTAGGCTTCTAAAATCAGTCTGTGTCCCCTCAGTCACATGATGTCACAAGCAGCTGGTGTTGCCTTGGCAACTTTACAGAATAAAAGTGCTGCTTTTGGTAAATCTTTGGATCATGTGACCTAGCCCTGTAGCTGGGAAAGACGACACAAAATTATTACTTCTCCACCAAAACAAACCCAGATTCACATCAGAGAAAAACAAATCCAGAACTCAGAGTCCCATCTGAATTAATTACCCGCCTTGCCGTCATCTGAAAGCCAAGTTTGACTTTGTGATTTCAACATGCTTCACTCCCTCTAATACTGAGACTTGTCTCTCCCTGCCCAACTTTTAATCCAGAGTTCTTTTAGCACCCCTTGCCATGCCGAGTTCGATTTCTACCACTAAATTGTACTGGGATTTTGGGAATGTCAGATACATTTCCCCGTCAAGGCCCCCTCCTCTGTTGCAGATAAGAGAGCTTACTGTCAAGAAATCATAGTGGCATTTGGCCAATGGATAAATTAGCCACGTATAAAATACAAATAACTATAAACATAATCATTCAGATGCCCATGTATCGGAGCTATTTAAAATGATAAAATTCGTTGTTTAGTTTTTAAAATTATTGTGAGTACCAAATTTTAAAAGAATATTTCTAAAGCAAAGAAATATGAAGAAACAGAATAAAAGATACATAATTCTGCCATCCAGAGGTCACAATTATTAACATTTTAGAAAATTTCTTTCAGTTTTAAAGATGTTTCCACATAAACAAATGATAACATATGTATTTCCATGTAAAAATAATAACATGTACATATATATATTATTGTGTCTCATTCACTTAAAAAACATTTCTTCATGGAATTCATACATTTATGTATCTGTTTCTACCCTAAATTAAGGTGGCTTAAACTTACTTTTCTTTTCACATTTTTTATTGCAAAATATAACATATATACAGATAAGTGATGACTTTCAAAGTACATTTTAACAAGTATTAAACTTACTTTTAATGACTCTCATTTTTTATTTAACCATTTCTATATTGTTTGACTTTTGTAATACTGTGCTATTAAAAATAATGCTGCAACATCTTGGCATTTAGAATAGAGTTTAAGAGGTGAGAATACAAAATCAATATTTGTATCAAAAATTTTAAAGCTCTGTACACTTGACAAACTGCTTTCCTAGAAAAATTGTATCATTTACTCTTTCACCATTAATGTATGAAAGTGCAGTTTTAACATATCCTTGCCAGCATTGAATAATATCAGATATTTTTTAATAGTAATTTGACACCTAGCACCTGGAACTTGGTTTCTAATACTAGAACCAGGCCTCCTTGGACAAATCAAATGACTGCATCTAGGGCTGGGGCAGGAAATTATACAGGATAAGCTTGGAGCATCTTGTAGTGCCAGAAAGTAAGGAATTGCTTTAAAATAAATAAATAAATAAGGGCAAGAAGGTAAAGAAAAGAAACACTTCATTGATGGGATAAATCATTGAAAGAGCTTCCAATGGCCAAACTGGGAACCATTTAAGCAACAAAATAAAATAGTAATGGATTATAACCAAAAGTATAAAACAAACACCCATGAGTCCATACTAATATAAATAAATAATTGAATAAATAAATAAATGGAGAAGAATTGACAAATCTTACATCCAGAAGAGTTCCAAATAATTCATGTGTATACTCCACCCTCATGTAGGGGGAATGTAATTCCCATTTCTTAAGCGTAGGCTGTACATAGTAATTCATTCATTGTAGCAAATGTATACACTAATGTCAGATGTTAATGATAGGGGAAACTGGGTGTGGGGGATACTTTTCTATAAATAGAAAACTGATCCAAAAATAAGTGTGTTAACAAAAAGTAATTTGAAGCATTCATTCATTCATTGATTCATTTCCTGTCTATTCTGTACCAAGGCGACACAATGGTGATAAGAAATACAAGATCACTGCTGCCATGGGAACTTACCTTCAACTGAGGGAAGGTGGACAATAAGCAAATAAGAACATAAATAAAATGATAATTTCTGATGAAGAAAGTAAAACAGAGTGATATGATAGAGAATGCCTAAGGAGGAGAGGGAGATTAGGAAAGATGTCTCTATGAAGGTAATAATGGATCTTAGATATAAATGGCAGAAAAGGAGCCAGCCATGCTGAGACCTTGGGCATCTAAGGCTCCAGGTGGAAGTAGGAGAAAATAGTCTTGAGCCCATGAGATTATGGTGCAAGAGAGAGAGGGTAGTGGTAGTTGGCCCTGTAGGTCCTATGGGGCAGGATAAGGACTTGGGTGATGGAGATGGAGGGAAGGGGACTAATGGAAAGGTGTTTTAGAAGTAGTGCCCCCAAATGGCTTGTTCAGGTATTGAATGTAGTTCCGGGGGATATAGAGGAATCAAGGACAACCCCTGGAGCTTTGGCTATAATTACTCAGTTGTTGGATTTCCCATTTGCTGAGAGACTGAGTAGATATTTTTTTTTGGATCATATTAAATATGAGATGCCAAGTCCATGTTTGGATAGATAAGTGAAGCATATTGAGACTGAGGAGGTCATTGGCATTTAGAGGACTGTATGCAATTACCCAGGGAGGCAGCATAGGCAGAGAAGGTGGGGAAAGGGACAGAATCAAGTCCAGAGTTGTAACATTTAGAGGTGAAGCAGGAGGGAGGAGAAGGAGCTAGTGAAGGAGACAAGAAGTGGTCAGTGAAGTGGTTGGAAGATCAGGAGGTTGTGATGCCACAGAAGCCAAGTGAACAGACAAAAACAATGGCATCTCCACATTTCTATTAGTGAATCCCGACATTTAAGTGACATTTTTTGGCCACTGGTATTTCCTCTTTTGTGATTTTTCTGTTTAAGTCCTTTGCCCATGAACCTAATAGAGACTTGATTTTTTTTTCTTAATAATTTGAACTCTTTATATTACAGATATGAATGCTTTGTCATTTTTTTGTTATTTCTTCTTATGAATTTGCTTTTAAATTGTGTTTTTTATAATTTATGGTGGCATCATGAAGTTCTGTATTTTTTACTTGGTCATATATCTTAGTTTCTTCGATTGATTTTAAATGTGTTCTCATGAATTATTTTTATTTCATAAAATTGAAAATGAAAATAGCTTTATTGTTTTTGCCAATTATAGCTGTAATATGAAAAGGAAATACACAAAAAACTTTTGTGTTTTGAAAATTTTGAAATATTTGAAAACCTACCATATGGAAGTACCATACTTTTTTTAGACACTCACATACATATATTTTAAATAAAATAGGATTATGCCCTACATATTGTTTTTTTCATTTAAACTGTTAAGAGAACATAGTTTTAGATCAGCAAATGTACATCTTTGTCATCATTTTAATGCCTAAATAACATTCCATTGTGTGGAATTGTACTGTAATTAATTTAAAAAACTCACATTTTGAATATTCAAGTTGTTTTCAACTTTTCAAATGTATAAGCAATACTTGGTAAGTGTTCATTTATGAGTATCTTTGTGCACTTGACATTAATGTCTTGTGAAAAGTTCTAAAAATTGTATTCTTGGCCTAGAGACTTTTAGTTATATTTGGATAACCGAAAGTGCCTTTTAGAAAGGTTGTAACAATTTATACTCCCACATAGATATATGTAAAGGTGTCTTTTTCCTCACACTTTCATCCATAAAGGACATTGCCATTCTTTTCCACTTATTTTCTGCTTATTTTGCAGTCTAATAAGCAAATAATATTAACATTTTTTTCTTTTAATTTGTGGTTCTTTGATCACTAGTGAAGTTTAACAATATATATATTTTTGTGTTTAAATTACCTGTTTGTGTCTTCTCCCATCTTTCTGTTGGGTATTCATTTTCATTTTTTTCATATACCTTGCAAATATTTCCTCCGTTTCTTGTTTGTCTTTTAATTTTGCTTGTGGATGTTTTTTACCTTAATATGGGGGAAATTTAAAAAATTTTGTATCCAAATGTATCAATCTTTCTTAGGTGCCAGGCTTATTAAGGGCTTTTTCACCCCAAGATTAAATATTTACCTGTAGTTCCTAAACATTTAAATATTTGTTATCCTTGTATTAAAAATAAGGGCTTTCTTACATGAATTTAAGTATACTATAATATTTAAATGTATTTAGAATTGTTTTTCATATCTGGTTTAAAATGTTTTTCAATCATTATTTTTATTTTGGTAATTCTTATTCTCTCTTCTGGTCTCATTTCTTCTAAATCTTGGAAGGCATTTTAAAGGACTTAAAATTTAGATAATAAATTTGTTCCTCCAAGTAATTACAAAACCTTACATCACATTTAGATTTTTAATCAAGTAGAATTTATTTTGATGCCAGACAAGTTAGGGCTATGGCTTAATTTTTACTGAAATAAAGAGCTTGCTGTTTCCAAACTATGTATATTATTAATAATATATTCTTTCTTCACTTATTTGACACATTGTATTTACCCTATGTTCAGTTTCTATATATAGTTAGGTCTGTCCAGACCTAATTTCTGTTCCCTAACTCAGTTCACTTCTCTCCATTCTCTCTCCCACCTCTGCCATGCAAGCCTCCATCATCTCTTTCCTATACTGTTTCAGTATCCTAAATTTTCTCCCTCCTTCTGTTACTTTTCCCTACAAACCATTGTTCACACAGCCACTAGCCAGATGCTTTTAAAGTATAGATAAATTTGATCATGCTACCTCATGTTTAAAAACCTTTATACTTTCCCGGTTGGTCTTGAAATAAAATCTAAACTCCTTGCTAAGTCCTGCAGGCCCTTAGTGATTTAGCTCCTGCCCGCATCTCCAAACTCCACCCCATCCCACCCCACTCCATGCTACTTTTGATACACAGCCTCCTTCTGAACTCTCAAAACCAAACCCATTCTCTTTTCAGGGATTTTGTACCTTTGTCTGAAACTCTGCTCCCCAGGCTCTTTTCCCCAAACATTTGGCTCCTTCTTAATCTTTGAGCTCCAGTTAAAACATTGTCTCCCTTCCATTTCCCTGACCATCTTATCTGGTGAGTGGATCCCTGTTCTGCCAGTTCTCTTATAACATAATCTTGTTTATTTCCTTCACAGTGCTTATCGTATTCAGTAACTCCTGCCCCCAACCCTCTTTTCTCTCTTTCTCCTCCAGAAAGACCGGGATCTTGTCTATCTTTTTCACCACTGCATCTCCAGCACAATGCACATAGCATTTGCTTAGAGCTTATTTATCAGATAAATGTTAAATAAATTGACAAATTGGTATAACTTGGTACTAGTAACACATAAATTGTTCCTTTTTTTCTAGTTATTTTAATACATTTATTCTAACAAATTTGTGAATTACTGTTTGTCAAGTTAAAAAACCAAATTCTGATAGAAATTTAGTTGTATTTTTAAATTAATTTTGGGATTATTGATATATTTACAATACCAAGCTCTCTCATTTAGGAACATGATATGTCTCTCCATTTTTTGGATGTTCTTGTCACGTCATTCAATAAAGCTTATAGTTTTCTTCTTATAGGATATTTTAGTTTTTTTCTAAGTGTTTTATATTTTTAATCACTTCTTGGAGATTGAATCTTTTATTTTAGTATAAAATACCAAATGTTGGCCTTTCTGTATTTATTTTGTACTCTTTTTACTAAATTCTGATATATTCTAATAATTTTTCAATTTGTCTTCCATTGTTTTCCAGGCATACTATCACATCATATTAAGACAATAATATTTTTTTTCCATTTTTTTACTGACTTTTTTGCCAATTGAATTGGCTATCCCTTTGGGAAAAAATGTACATTCTTTTCTTGGTCCTGACTTCCTTGGTGTTTCACCATAAACTGTGTTTCTTTTCTTGGATTAAGTTAGGTATTTTATAAAATTATCTTAATAAACCATGGTTCTCTTCTTAGTTTATTAGGAATATATATAAATATTTAGTATGAGGAATGTCTTTATTTTTATCAAATTCCATTTGAGTACATATTTAGAAAATGAATAATTTTTTGTAAACCATTAATATCACAAATTATATTAAGAGATTTTCTAATATATAACTCATCGTTGATTTCTTGTTTTAATGACACCTGATATTAATTCTTTTCATATGGCAGTAAACAAAATTTCCCCCTTTTTTGATATTAATTTTTAATTTCACAGACGTTTTCTTTGCAAATCTAGTCCATACAATTTCTGCTGTTCAAAATTTATTAGACTTTTTGCTGGCTAATTATTTGATCAGTTTTTATATATGTTTATATAGATAAGATACAGTCCAAGTATCAAAATTTTTTGTTTTTTCTATATATTAATTTAAAAATTGTGTCCATATTTTTATACCCTTATTATTAGTATTTTACTTTCCTGGTCTGTCACATGTGATACTTGTTTTTCAGCCATTTTCCATTTGTATTCATTTTTTCTCTTACTTTACACATTTCTATGGGTAAATGGATGCACAGTTATTCAGCACATAAAGATCCATTATGGTTACATTTCATTGCAAATTGTGTTCTTTATCAGGATAAAATAATCGTCTTTGTACTTGTTAATACTTTTAAATTTTCTTGAATTTAATTTATGTAAAGTAATTGGTATCTTGGCTTTATTTGCTTTTGTTTGATATACCTTTGCTGTCATCTTGCTTTTAATCTTTTCCACCTTATTTTAGGAGTGCCTTTGATAAAGAACCTATTTGAATCCCCATTAGAGAATCATTGTCATTTAAAGGTGGAATTGGGCAGATTCAAATGTCATCATAATTGATAATATCTGGCCTTATGTCATACTTTTTTGCTCTCTGCTTTTAAGCTTTTTTGTTTCCTTATTAAATGGTGTTATCATTTTTATCTTTTATATCATTTGATATAAAAGCCTTTTCTTCTAACAGCCACGCCAGCACCACAAGCTCTATGCCCAGTAGCTGCAATACTGAATTCATTAAAGAAGATACTCAAAGGCTGAAGGATTATATTCAGCAGCTAGTGAATGACTGGGCTGCAGTCAGGCTGACCCTGTTAGAGCTGCAAAGTAGCACCTGGATCGCCTCAGTTACGTCGTTAAACCTCGGGGAGACAGCCAGAGGGTGGATCTTGAAAATGCAGTGCTGAGGGCCATTAAGGAGGAGAAGGCTCCTATTTTGTTTTATTATTTTATTTTATTTTATATATTTTTTGCTGCAAAAAGTTTTGTTGTTTACACTTGGCTCACAGCTTATTAGAGGCCTGCCAGGTGGCTTGGTAAGAAGATGCTTGCTGGTTGCAGGGGCTCAGGGAGAAGCGTGGAGGCCAGGGGAATGTGGAGGAGCCCCCTCCCCCGCCCAAGGCCTCTGGGCTCCGCAGCTCCTAGCTGTGCTTCAGGATGAGCCTTTCAACGAGATACTCCCCCAGCCCTGCCTGCGGCCGGCCAGCCAGCGGAGGTGAGTCGGGTGGTCGCCCGTGTTCTTGACGAGTTTCACCTCGTCTAGGAGACGGATCTTCAGGGGGTCACAGGGTCTGAGTCGGCAGAACCCAGGGCAGGCATATTGGAAAGGGCCTGGTTCTCCAGGGCCGGGGCGGCTTCCACGGCAGCCATGGTTTTACCCCACTCACCCTGGGACGGCTTCTGCGCGTCCTGGAAGAGGGCCCCTGCCACGCCGGTTTTGCATCTTGAAGAGACACTCAGCGCGGGGCGCCCTCCTGCTTCTCCTTCACTGGAGAAGTGTCCACGCCCTTCAGGGCCACATCACTGCAGTGGAAATAGAAGCCCAGAGAGAGGTAGGTGTGGGAGCCCGCAGATGCAGGTTGACCAGGAGGTTAACGGAGGCCTCCACTTGGGTGGAATAATTCTGATGGGTGTGGGAGCTTACGGTTGGTTGACAATGAGGAGCTAACCGTAAAAAACGGCGTTAGCTGGCCCGGAAGCAGGGGGTAGCCAAGAAGACGGTCCTGGAGGTTGCAACTGGAGAGGCAGTTGGAGGCTGGTTCAAGGCTGAAGAGGTGTGGATAGGCGGGCCCCAGATATTTTCCCGCCAAGCCCTGTTGAAGCAAGAGACAGATCCGTGGGACTCCAGGGTGTGCTGTCGTTTTTTTTTTTTTTGTACCTAGTTTTATTATAATTATCCTTATCTTAATAATCTAAATACTGCTAATAACTCACAGCTATTTCAATTTTCATTAATTGCCTTTAACTTCAAAGAAAGCTATGATGTTCTGGCAAGGCCAGCCCTCAGCTAAACATTGAAATAGGCATATTTGTATTTGATACCTCTCCTCTATTCCTTTCGTATTCTTCTTTCCTTTCTCCTGTAAAGATCTGCTCCTAGAGAGGATCTGGATAAATTGGTTCTCAGTAAGGGGAACTGGCTGATATAGACTGCGGTGTGTTCCTTTACCCCTCCCTTGTTCTTGTTGTATGTCATGCTCTCTGTAGCACTGGCTTTCAGCCGACTAGTCCCTGGTGGGTAATAGGGAAGCAGTTCAGAATTGCAGATGTGACAGTGCCAGAGTCATTGTTCTTTATTATAGTCCGCTGAAAGGTCGAAACTTGAAACTCAACAGAGGTGGTTTTAAATGGTGGACCTGATGCCAGGAATCCTAATGGAGGATGTTATTTTTTATGCATAATTTTTATTTCTTATTGACTACCGTTATGTTTTAGAAAATATTAACCTACAATTCATCAATCGCCAAAATCAAGATGGAAGTAATATTGTTTAATTTAAGAAATAGAAATTTAAAAAATTTTAACACTTCTCCATTCTATTCCCACTGCTTTATCTTTGTTGAAATTTTAGACCTTTATTTTAATTTATTTTTTTTATGAAATTCAGTTTTATTGAAATACATTCACACACCATACAATCATCCATGGTATACAATCCACTGTCCACAGTATGATAACATAGTTATGCGTTCATCACCACAATCTATCTCTGAACATTTTCCTTACATCAGAAAGAACCAGAACAAGAATAAAAAGTAAAAGTGAAAAAAGAACACCCAAATCATCCCTCCATCCCACCCCATTTGTCCTTTAGTTTTTATCCCCATTTTTGTACTCATCCATACACTAGATAAAGGGGGTGTGATCCACAAGGTCTTCACAATCACACTGTCACCCCTTGTAATCTACATTATTATATAATTGTCTTCAGGAGTCCAGACTGCTGGGTTGGAGTTTGGTAGTTTCAGGTATTTACTTCTAGCTATTCCAATACATTAAAGCCTAAGAGGTGTTATCTATATAGTGCATAAGAACGTCCACCAGAGTGACCTCTCGACTCCATTTGAAATCTCTCAGCCACTGAAACTATTTCGTCTGATTTTGCATCCCCCTTTTGGTCAAGAAGATACTCTCAGTCCCACGATGCCGGGTCCACATTGCTCTCCGGGAGTCATATTCTGCATTGCCAGGGAGATTTACACCCCTGGGAGTCGGGTCCCACGTAGGGGGGAGGGCAGCGAGTTCACCTGTCGAGATGGCTCAGTTAGAGAGAGAGAGGGCCACATCTGAGCAACAAAGAGGAACTCAGGGGGAGACTCTTAGGCACCATTACATACAACTTTAGACTCTCCTTTGTGGTAATGAGCTTCATAAGGGCAAGTCCCATGCTCGAGGGCTCAGCACATCAAACCGCCAGTCCCAATGTTTGTGACAACATCAACACCAGTCCAGGTGAGGATGTCCAACACATCCGCACCTTCCCCCAGATCCTTGGGGCTGGGGAGAGGGAGGCTGTAAATATATTTTTTTATTATCTGCCCAAATTACTCTGGGATGTGTCACTATTTCACTGCAGTCTATACTAACCTACCGTATCTCACTTCCTATTCAAAGTTCCATGCAATTGTGGTGTTTGAACAAATCGACTGTAGAGTTGTACCGTTTAGAAGATTTAGATCCTGTACCAAATAGATATCTATTCCCTTGGTCTCATATGGAAGTTGAAGTTTTAAAACACAATCAGTTTCAACCTTTATCCTTTGGCCTGGCTTGCCCTGGTCTTAACCAGATCTGCTTCATTCGTATCACTAATTGAAGTCTGGGCTCTTTTTCAGCCTTTTATTTATTTATTTTTTTTGACAGTGGCTGTATGCACTAATACTGACATTCATATCTGCCGAGCTCTAGTTCTGAGTTTCAGGTGTCTCAGAGATATGCATTGTTCCAGAGACCAATCAGGTTATACACTAAGGTATCAGCATCTCAAAGTTTAGAGACAGGCATCACAATTCAGGGATAGAGTTAACTGCTGTAAGAGCTTACAATCTAGGGACTATTACAATTATTATTGGACCTTTATTTTTAGTATACTGCTTATATACTATTGCTTCTGGAAGAATAATTTTTGTTATTGTCTTAGTTTGCTTTGGCTGCTATAACAAAAACCACAGACTTGTTGGCTTACACACCAGGAATTTATTGCCTCATGGTTTGGAGGGCTGGAAGTCCAAAATCAAGCATGCTTTCTCTGAAATATGTGGTGTTCTGGCAGTGACCCATAGCTCGTTCTCTGCCCCTATCACATGCTGTCTCTCCCGTCTGCCTCATTATGCTGTGAACAGATTTTCTCTGCTAAGGACTCCAGTCATACTGGGTTGAGGCTCACCCTGGTTCAGCTTGGCCTCACCTTAACTACTAATATCTTCAAAGATCCCATTTACAAGTGGAATTTGTAAATAGGACCAGGGATTAGGACTTGAACGTGTGTTTGTGAGGGACATGATTCAATCCATAACAGTAATGGGTCTCCCATTTTATAAACAGATTTATAACAAGTATTTAGTCTGGTTTCAAGGTTCACTGACATTTCATTTATAACATGGCTTTCCAGTTTCCCAGCTTTTAATGTTGCCTAATTTCTCAATTAATAAATTCTTTTGGGGTTTATCAAGGGTGGTATATGTCTGAGCTCTTGTATGTCTCAGTTGGTTTTCTGTTGCCTTGAAACCTGACCAGTACAATTATTGGATCACATGATTACTCTTAAAACTTGTAGATGATAATTCATTGTCCTTTGGCACTTAAAGTTACAGAGAAGACTGAGACCAGTTTGAAATTCTGTATCTTTTTATAGGTTTACTTTATAGGTATACTTTTACCATTCAGCCTGGATACTTGTATTAATTTCTTTATCCCTGTGATTAAAAAAAAATTGAGATTTGTTTATGGTGTGGGTTTTTAAATGAACTTTTGCCTGAAATGTGGTATGAAAGACTTTATTAAGTTCACACGTATTTGTTGCCCTTTCATGCAAGAAGAATTCTCCATTTTCTTTCAAGCCAAGTATGTCCACATGACTTACCTTATCCAATGAATAAAAGCAGAAGTGACACATGTCACTTTCAGGTGGAAATTTTGAGACTAACCCATGCTTTGCCATGCCCTCTTTCCCCTGTCATGATGACAGTCAGTTTCCCATATAGTGTGAGCAAGTCATAATCCTTTTTAGCTATAAGTTATTAGGATTTGGAGCCATTTGATAACATGCATAACTAAGCTGAAACTGAGTAACGCATAGCGCATACATCTTTCTTTTTCTTCATCTAAGGCAATTGTTCTCAAAGTTTTTGGTCTCAGTGTTAAAAATTATTGAAGACCCCCAGTCTTTTGTTTTGTGTGGGATATATCTATTGACATTCCCCATATAAGATGTTAAAACAGAATTTAAAAATATTTATAAATTAACAATATTTAAAATATTTTATTAAATATTAAATATTAAATATTTAATATAAATATTAAAAATATTTATAAAAATCAACAATTAAACCCATTAAATCTCAGCATAAATAATACATTTTTATGAAAATAAACTATATTTTCCAAACAATACAATTCCATGAGAAGTGTGGCATTGTTTATATTTTTTGCAAATCTCTTTAAGACGGGTTAAATAAAAACCAGCTAAATTTTCATATCTGTTTCTTCACTCCATGTGGTGCATTATGTTGTTTTTGTTGAAGTATATGAAGAAAATCCAGCATGACATAATTGGAGAAGAGAGGGATATTTTAAAAGTCTTTTAGGGTAATTGTGGATATTTTTCTTTGCTATTACACCAAAATTCGGCAAGGGTTTTTTTCTTGAAGGTGAGTTTCAACATAGAATCTGAAACCATATGAATGAACTGTTTGTCCTCTGTTACATTAAAATCCATAGTCTATCTTGCATTTTGAATGGATCATTTGTAACATCATGCATTGGTTGTCACTCATTCAGTAAAAATGGGTTTCCATGCAAAAAGAGGCAATTTCTGCCAGCAACTCTTCTGAAGCAACCATTGTGTTTTACTATATGGCTTCAGGCTTTACACATATCTATTGGTATATAACAAATTACCCCCAAATTTAGCAACTTAACCCAAAAGTGAATATTTATTATCTCACACAATTTCTATAGATTAGGAATCTGGGACCAGTTTAGCTGAGTGGTTCGGCTTATGGTTTCTCATGACATTCCGGTCAAGCTCTCCAGGGGTCTAGTCATCTTAAGGCTTGACTGGGTCTGGAGAATCTACTTCCGAGATGACACATCCACATGCCTGGCAAGTTAGTGCTGTCACTGGCAGGAGACCTCAATTTCTCTCCATAGGGACCTCTCCATTAGGCAGCTTGGATGTTTTCGTGACATGTTGGCGGGCTTCTCTCAATAAGTGGTCCAAGAGAGAGCTAGGTAGAAGTCAAGATTTCTTTTATGACTTAGCCTTGGAAGTTACACACTATTATTACTGCAATATCCTGTTGGTTGCCAGGTTATCCCTATTCTATATGGAAAGAGACCTCAAAAGGGTGTGACTATTAGGAGGAGAGAATCACTGGAGATGTCTTGGAGGCTGAGCATTATACGGTATTTGTTACTAAGAATATAAAAAGACATGTATACCATGGTCAAGATTTCATAAAATTAATTGTTTTGCAAGGACATTCTTAAATGGAACTGGCATTTAAAAACCAATTCCTGGGGGTGAAGAATATAATGGCTACTGATACAGTTTGGTACCACTACTGTGATTTGTGCTAAGGTGCCAGCAGTTTTACCTACCATTGCTTTTCTACCATTACTGTAAATATCAGTGAAAAAAGACAACTAAAGTCTTTGCATTATGAAAATAGTTTTGACTCTGTGGGCTCCCTGAACATGTCCTAGGAATCCCCAAGGATTCACAGAACACATTTTGAGAATATAAGGGAAACTTTCTTCTGTTGCATTTTAGATTATTGTTTCTTTTTTATTTATTATGGTATGTTATTCAGGGATATCAATCATGTATATGTCAGAGCACTATTCCAATATCTTTAATATATCATTGAAACTTTTTTCATTTTAGTCTCTTCATTCTTTCCTTTTAGAATGATTCTCTAGTTATTTTCCACATTACTGATTCAATTTTCTGCACCATCAATTTTAGCACTCTCTCCAATGAGGATTTTTACTCTTTTTATGTGTTTATTTTTCCTTCAGTTGATCTTCGTCTCATCTCTTTTCCTTTTATTTGCCTGCTTCAATTCTGTTTTGTTGAAACACCGTCCTCTCTTTTCTCTGACATGCTGAATAATAGTGTATATAAAACACACAACATTGATTCTTTGTGTCTCTTCCCAGCAAGCTCTCCTTTGGGGTCCTCCCCCCTCAGATGGGATGGTGGTGCTAGAGTTACATTCTGGTGGCCATCCAGAAAATGTGCCTGTATCTCTGCCCAAACTTGAGTTTGGTACAGACTCTGTGTCTTTGAGTCAGACAATGGGCGAAGTAGGATGTCATGTCTGTTGTTTCCAGGCTGGGGCCACGTGATGAGATATAGCCTGGGTTTTCTTTCCAGTGAGGACTGGAAATAGTCGTCTCAATTCACCACCTTGTAGTTAATGGAGATCCCTCTTAGATTCTGGCATTGGCGTGTCTGCCAAACCTTGGTTTTTGGTGTTGTGGAATTTTATGTTTCTTTACAGAGGTTACAATGGGGATGAGAACTATTATAAACAAGATAAAATTTCATTGATTTTTAAAAAATTTTGCTTCTGAAAGTACTTGAAAGATTATAAAGATTAATTGCATTATAAATAACACAAATATAGTATGTTGTAGAATAAGTGGAGGTTTGGGGTCTGCACCAACTATAAGCCACAGCATAATCTTTTTTAAGCATTTCTGAGCATTTCACTTTTATTATTTTCTTTGGTTTTGGTTTTTAAAGTTTAATAGTAATTGGACTCGGGCAAGATGGCGGCATAGAGAGGAGTGGAAGCTAAGTAGTCCCCCTGGAACAACTACAAAAAACCAGAAACAACTAGTAAATAATCCAGAATAACTGCGGGGGGACAAACAAGACCATCCATTTATCATACACCAACCTGAATTGGGAGGAATGCCCGAGAACACAGCATAAAATCTGTAAGTAAAACCTGCGGAACCAGGTTGGGAGACCCCCTCCCCCATAGCCCGAGCTGCGGAGCCTCGTGGTGCCGGAGAGAAGCTCTCTCCCAGCAAGCGAATACAGCTCAGCTGAGCTCCAGCTGGGGTTTTAAGTAGCGAGTGTGAACTGCTCACTACAGGTATGCAGCCTCGAAAAACAGACAGAGGCTTTGGGTGATGACTGACCTGGGAGAGCCGGAGGGTTGCCTTGGACTGGGTCTGAAGGGGACTATCTGTTTCTTTTTTGGCTCAGTGGAGAAAGCCCCAGTCATTTTCAGTTTCCAGGGCTGTGACTCTGGGAAGGGTGGAGACACCACAAGCAGAGAGCGAGACCATTGAAATGCTAATGACCTCCACCTGAGGGGTCTGTCTTCTCTAGGAGGAAAGGGGTGGGGCCCTTTCCATTCAGAACCAGACCCCAGAGCCTGGGGGAACACGGCCACACCTCCTCATACCAGTCAAGAATTATAGGCTAACAGGCATCACCTGCTGGGCAGAAAAGCACAGTGACCCGAGGCATCAAAGGGTGGAGCAGTTTTCTAAGACACACCCTCAGGAAAACCAGATACTGAATATTTCTTCCCTCTGGGACCTGAGCCTGTTCTGGTCTGGGAAAACCTGATTTGGATAACCGAGGAAACCATGCCTAGACAACAGAAAATTACAACCTACACTAAGAAAAACAAAGTTATGGCCCAGTCAAAGGAACAAACGTACACTTCAACTGAGATATAGGAATTTAAACAACTAATGCTAAATCAATTCAAAAAGTTTAGAGAAGATATTGCAAAAGAGATAGAGGCTGTAAAGGAAGCACTGGACATGTATACAGCAGAAATCAAAAGTTCAAAAAACCTACTAGTAGAATCTATGGAAATGAAAGGCACAACACAAGAGATGAAAGACACAATGGAAACATACAACAGCAGATCTCAAGAGGCAGAAGAAAACACTCAGGAACTGGAGAACAAAACACCTGAAAGCCCACACGCAAAGGAGCAGATGGAGAAAAGAATGAAAAAATATGAGCAACGTCTCCGGGAACTCAAGGATGAAACAAAGTACAATAATGTACATATCATTGGTGTCCCAGAAGGAGAAGAGAAGGGAAAGGGGGCAGAAGCAATAATAGAGGAAATAATTAATGAAAATTTCCCATCTCTTATGAAAGGCATAAAATTACAGATCCAAGAAGCACAGCATACTCCAAACAGAAGAGATCTGAATAGGCCTACGCCAAGACACTTAATAATCAGATTATCAAATGTCAAAGACAAAGAGAGAATCCTGAAAGCAGCAAGAGAAAAGCAATCCATTATATACAAAGGAAGCTTAATAAGACTATGTGTGGATCTCTCAGCAGAAACCATGGAGGCAAGAAGGAAGTGGTGTGATATATTTAAGATACTGAAAGAGAAAAACCGCCAACCAAGAATCCTGTATCCAGCAAAGCTGTCCTTCAAATATGAGGGAGAGCTCAAAATATTTTCTGACAAACATGCAATGAGAGACTTTGTGAACAAGACACCTGTCCTACAGGAAATACTAAAGGGAGCACTACAGGGTGATAGAAGACAGGAGTGCGTGGTTTGGAACACAATTTTGGGAGATGGTAGCACAACAATGTAAGTACACTGAACAAAGGTAACTATGAATATGGTTGAGAGAGGAAGGTGGGGAGCATGTGAGACACCACAAGAAAGGAGGAAAGATAACAACTGGGACTGTGTAACTTGGTGAAATCTAGAGTATTCAACAATTGTGATAAAATGTACAAATATGTTCTTTTACGAGGGAGAACAAGCAAATGTCAACCTTGCAAGGTGTTAAAAATGGGGAGGCATTGGGGGAGGGATGCAATCAGCATAAACTAGAGACTGTAACTAATAGAATCATTGTATTATGCTTCCTTTAATGTAACAAAGGTGATATACCAAGGTGAATGCAGATAAGAGGGGGGGATAGGGGAGGCATGTTAGACACTTGACATTGGTGGTATTGTCTGATTCTTTATTCTGCTTTGATTTAAGGTTATTTTTCCTTTTGCTGCTTCCTAGCTGTCATTTTTTTTTTTTTTGTTTCCTCTTTCTTTTGCCTCTCTACCTTCTTTGACTCTCCCTCCTGCCTTGTGGAAGAAATGCTGATGCTCTTGCTTAGTATGAGCAGAATGTTCAATTAGGATGAACTTAAATGTTTGGAAATGAACAGGGGTGTTGGTAGCAAGATGTGAGAATAACTAACAGCGCCGAATGGTGTGTGAATGAGGTGGAAAGGGGAAGCTCAGAGTCATATATGTCACCAGAAGGAAAGTTGGAGGTCAAAAGATGGAAATGTATAAAACTGAATCCTATGGTGGGCAATGTCCATGATCAGCTGTACAAATACTAGAAATCACTTCATGAACCAGAACAAATGTATGACAATACATTTAGAAGTTAATAATAGAGGGGCATATAGGGAAGAACTATATACCTATTACAAACTATATACTACAGTTAGTAGTTGTTTTAGTTTGCTAATGCTGCAGAATGCAAAACACCAGAGATGGATTGGCTTTTATAAAAAGGGGGTTTATTTAGCTACACAGTTACAGTCTTAAGGCCATAAAGTGTCCAAGGTAACACATCAGTAATCAGGTTCCTTCACTGGAGGATGGCCAATGGCATCCGGAAAACCTCTGTTAGCTGGGAAGGCACATGGCTGGTGTCTGCTCCAAAGTTCTGGTTTCAAAATGGCTTTCTCCCAGGACATTCCTCTCTAGCAAGCTTGCTCTTCTTCAAAACGTCACTCACAGCTGCACTCCATTCAGTCTCTCTGAGTCAGCACGTTTATCTGGCTCCCCTGATCAAGGCCTGCCCTGAATGGGCAGGGCCACGCCTCCATGGGACTATCCCACCAGAGTCACCACCCACAGCTGGGTGGGGCACATTCCAAGCAAATCTAATCAGCACCAAAAGTCTGTCCCACAAGACTACATCAAAGATAATGGCATTTGGGGGACACAATACATTCAAACCGGCACATTCCACCCCCTGGATCCCAAAATGACATTATCTTTCCAAATACAAAATACATTCATTTCATCACAGTATCACAAAAACTTGAATCATTTCAGTAACAAAAGTTAAGTACAAAATCCCATCAAAATCAAATATAGGCGTGGTCAGTCCTAAGGCATACTTTTCCTTTAGCTTTGGATCTGTGGACTTAGAACAAGTTATATGCTTCCAATATACAAAGGAGGGACATTCATAGGATAAACATTCCCATTGCCATAAGGAGAAACAGTAAGGAAAACAGGGTTAACAGGACCAAAACAGTCCCTAAAACCTGCAGGACAAACTCCATTAGATTTCAAAGTCTGAGAGTCATTTACAGAACAACGTTGCATCCTTGGGGCTTGAGAGAGCGGGAGCCTAACCCTTCCTAAGGGCCTTTTCGGCAGCCCTTTCCTCTCCAAACGCTTAGGTGAGTGCTCCAACATACCCACACATTGGGGAGACCACCTTCTTGGCCCCACCCTCCTCAAACATCGGGGCAGCTCCCGGATTCCCTTCCATCTCTGGGGCACATGCTCAACCCCTTGAGAACAGTGTGGTGGCAGCCAGGCTCTCCCCAATTCCCTGGGAATGTGTTCCACCCTCTTTGGGACCTCAGGTGGCAAAACTCTTCCAGAGCATTGAGGTGGAATGCCCACCCTCGACCTCTGGGGCAAACTCACCCTTTCCATGCATGTGGGCTGCTCCGCTCTCCCAGCCCGAGACCTCCTGACTCCAGACCTCAACCTCCATGGCTCTGTCTTTGAAGAGATTTTTCCTTTAATTTTTTCCTTGTCTGTCTCCTCCAGTCCAGACCGTCAATGGCTCTGCCTATAAAGATCTCGCAAAAATTCTGTTGGCTTTGCATGAAGCACACAGGGGTCAAAGCCATCAGACAATAGGACTTTCCACAAATCCTTTCTGCTTAACTCCTTTTCCAATCTTGGCTTGTACTGAAATGGCGGCTGGATTCCATGTTTGGTTACATCCTCACGTTGGGCTGTAGCTTCTGGGATTCCACCCCCTGGAGGCTCATAATTTTCAGCTTCTGGTCTCTTTGAACTCAAGAGTTCAGTTCTAAGTCTATCTCTTTCCGCTCGCATTTTACTATAAGCTGCAAGGAGAAGCCAGGTTACGTCCTCCACACGTAGTCTGGAGATCTCCTCAGCTAAGTATTCCAGGTTGTTGCTTCCAGATTCCTCCTTCCATCTGACACCAGGACTCAATTTTGCCAAATTCTCTGCCACTTTAAAACAAGGATCGCCTTTCTGCCAGTTCACAACAAAACGTCCATCATTTCTGTTCAGGACCTCATCAGAAGTATCTTTCGAGTCCGTGTTTCCACAAACAGTCTCTTCAGAGCAGTTTTGGCCTTTTCTATCAAGCTCCTCACAACTCTTCCAGAAACTCCCCATTATCCATTTAAAAAGCCGTTCCAACATGTTTGGTATTTGCAAACACAGCAGCAAAAGCACCCCACTTCTCTGGTACCAAAATCTGTTTTAGTTTGCTAATGCTGCAGAATGCAAAACACCAGAGATGGACTGGCTTTTATAAAAAGGGGGTTTATTTAGCTACGCAGTTACAGTCTTAAGGCCATAAAGTGTCCAAGGTAACACATCAGTAATCAGGTACCTTCACTGGAGGATGGCCAATGGCATCCGGAAAACCTCTGTTAGCTGGGAAGGCACATGGCTGGTGTCTGCTCCAAAGTTCTGGTTTCAAAATGGCTTTCTCCCAGGACATTCCTCTCTAGCAAGCTTGCTCTTCTTCAAAACGTCACTCACAGCTGCACTCCATTCAGTCTCTCTGAGTCAGCACGTTTATCTGGCTCCCCTGATCAAGGCCTGCCCTGAATGGGCAGGGCCACGCCTCCATGGGACTGTCCCACCAGAGTCACCACCCACAGCTGGGTGGGACACATTCCAAGCAAATCTAATCAGCACCAAAAGTCTGTCCCACAAGACTACATCAAAGATAATGGCATTTGGGGGACACAATACATTCAAACCGGCACAGTAGTATTTCAACATTTTTTCATAAACAGTAATAAACGTACTATATCAATACTAGGAGTCAGCAATTGAGGGGGGTTGGTTAGGGATAGGAGAGGTTTAGAGTTTCCTTTTCTTTTTTCATCTTTCACTTTATTTCTTGTCTGGAGTAATGAAAAGTTTCTAAAAATTGAACAAAAATTAAGTGTGATGGATGCACAGCTGTATGAGGGTACCCAGGGGCAAGTGATTGTACACTTTGGGTCTTTGGATAATTGTATGGTATCTGAACAATCTCAATAAAAATGAAAAAAAAAAAAAAAAGCTGTCATTCCACACACTTGGGGCACAGAATTGATGTACAATGTTGCCTCAAATAAAAAAATTGGGGAAAAATTTTAATAGTAATTATTCTGCACATGCAATGTTGTGCTGATTTTTAATAAAAGTGTAATATAAGGTTATAATCCTTGTCTAACATTGTCATTGTTTGCTCTACATTGGAGATTTTAAAAACCCTTGATGCTTCATGATAAAAAGTCCACAGACTACTGGAAGAAGATTAATTCAAGTAGTAACTGAGGATATCTGTAGATACTGGGATTACACATAAATTTACTTTTCTTCTTTATGTGTTTGTGTATTTTACAAATTTGTCACAAAGTTAGTGAGTTACTATTTTTTAATTATTCAACTAATACATAAAAACATGCTGATTGTAAAAAAGAATCCAATAGGGGAGAAATCAAATACTTCATTTTTTAAATCCTCTTTGCCATACTTTTGCCCATATCAACCATTATCAGTTTGGTGTGAATGTTTCAAAACCTTTCCCACTGAATTTATATTCTTATGTGAATAGACGTGTGTTTTAAATAATATCCCACTGAATTCTTGGTTCTGCACCTTGGTTTTTTTCCTTTGTTGGTATGTCTTGGAGAACTCTCCATGTGAGCATGTGTAGATCAATCTCATTCTTCTAAAATGCTGCATAGTACTTCATAGTATGGATATATCAGTTTGGTTAACTGTTTCCTTATGAATGGTCATTTAGATTTTTGTTTTAGTACTATTAAAAGCACCATGCTGCAATGGACATCTTCATATAGGAATAGTTTTGCACAGGTACAAATAGGTTTCTAAATAAATAAAATAGAAATGGTGGGTCAAAGGACATGCCCATTTTAGCAGATGTAAAGTGTACAGTCTTGCATTTGGGTACTCAGGAATGGGCCTCGGTGCTCCCATTTCAGCCCTTGGCAGAAAGCCTCAGTGTTCCCAAGTGTGATAGTATGTGAACCGAAAACAGTGTTTGGAGGAATATATAACATTCTCTACAGTGGTTACATTTCTACATCTGCTGAAGGATGGAGGCAGCTGCCATGATGAATTTGCAATTTCCCCTCAGCACCTGGTGCTCAGGAACCCTGCTAAGGCCCTGAACACAGTTGTCCTCTGGTGGAGGGAGTGGCATAGGCACTCCAAATTGCATTAGCTTTAAAGGCACCTTTTTTTTTTTTTTTTTTTCTAGATGCTACAGATTATCCCCAACTAGATCAAGAATATGGAGGACAGGAAGGACAGAGGTAGAGGAAGAGAGAGATTGGGGCAGAACCAGAGGGCTCTGGTTTCACATGTATAGCTATTCTCCAAAAGACAACACGTGCTAGAGAAAAAAAGACAGCAAAATTATAACCATTACTTTTCAACATAGTAGGTTTATACATTAGAGACAATGCCTTACATAGAGTTTTGGCTTATTCTTTTATTTCTTTATTTGAGCGCTAGAGCAGTTGGTAAATATCGTTGAATTTTTCAGCGATGAGGATGAAATGCTCAACAGTTGACAAAGGTCTGTCCCCCTATAAAGGCCCATATCGCCGACTGCCACAAACAACAGCCTGGGGTCTCTTCAACACTTTGAGCTTTTAGTTCTTTCTGCACAGACTGCCCTTGGCACTAATCAAATGGGGATAGCAGCTTATTCTAAGCTTATATTGAGTGTCCTTTGAATCTTGCATCCTTCCATCTTCTACCTTCCAGTATGTGTTTGCCTTTCTGTAGGTAGCATTTTGTCTCTCTTTCATATGCCAGTGACTTCCGTATAGTAAGTTATTAAATTCTTATTTGTGTTGATATAATGCATGCGTATAGTACAAACACCGAAAAAAAAAAGAAAACCCACAAAAGATAAGAATGAAAAGTTGATTGTCCACCCACTCCCCCTGTATATGTACACATGTATATGTATATATATGTATCCATATCAGTGAGTATCTGTCTAGTTTTTACACACATGGTACTCTACTATACATACATTGTTCACCTTGCTTCTTTCCTTTATTAAGTGCTATTTGGAGATTATGTAGAAATGCCTTCTTTTTTTAAGGGATAGCTTTGTTGTAATATATGTAACAACATAATTCACCTACTATAAAATTCACTCCATTAATGTGTTCAACTCAGTGATTTTCAGTATAGTCACAGAGTTGTGCAACCATCAAAATATAATTCAACCATCTATCTAGTTCAAGAACATTTTCATCACCTCCAGAACACATCCTTATACCCATTAGCAGTCACCCTCTATTCCTCTATCCATCCAGCCCCCTGGCACCCACTAATCTTCTTTCTATCTCTATGGATTTGCCTATTCTGGAGATTTCACATAAATAAAATTCATACAGTAGATGATTGTGATAGTTTGAAGTTGTTATGCATCCCAGAAAATCATGTTCTTAAATTTAATCCCTTCTTGTGGGTGTAGATCAATTGTGGGTGGGACCTTTTGATTAGGTTATTTCAATTGAGATCAGACCCACTCCATTCAAAGTGAGCCTTAATTCTCTTACTGGAGTCCTTTATAAGAGGACAAAACACACAGAGAAGCTAAAGAGATGAAATGAAGAGAAGCTCACAGAAAAAGCCTCAGAGAAGCCAAGAGGAAGCCTCTGAAACCAGAAATTGGAAGCAACAAAACCTGGGAGAGAAGGACCAGTAGACGTGGCCATGTGCCTTGCTTTCACGACAGAGGAGCCTAAGCTCACTGATAGCTGATCTTCAGAGAAGGAACTGTCCTGTTGGTGCCTTTATTAGGACATTTTTCACTGCCTGAGGACTGTAAGCTTATAAGTTAATAAACCCCCATTGTAAAATCCATCCCATTTCTGCTATAGTGCATTTCGTCAGCTTTCGCAAACTCAAACAATGACCTTTTGTGTCTGACTTCTTTCACTTAGCAAAACATTTTCAAGCTTCATCCAATCAGTACTTCTTATGGCTGAATAATATTTCATTGTATAGACATACCACATTTTGTTTATACATTCATCAGGTGTTGGACGTTCGGGTTGTTTCCACTTTTTGGCTACCATTAATGTGTCTGTGAACGCTCATATACAAGATTTTGGTTGGATGTATGTTTGTGAATACACCAAGAAGTAGAATTGCTGGGTCATTTGGTAACTCTATGTTTGGCATTTTGAGAAAGTGTCAAACAGTTCTTCAAAGTGGCTACACATTTTACATTCCTGCCAGCAATGTATGAGAGTTCCAATATCTCTGCACCATTGCCAACACTTGTTATTGTCTATCTGTTTGATTCTAGCCATCCTAGTGGGTGTGAAGTGCATTTTCATCACCTCCAAAATACATCCTTATACCCATTAGCAGTCACCTTCTATTCTCTATCCATCCAGCCCCCTGGCACCTACTAATCTTCTTTCTATCTCTATGGATTTGCCTATTCTGGAGATTTCACATAAATAAAATTCATACAATAGATGATTGTGATAGTTTGATTTGCATCTCCCTAATGAACAGTCATGTTGAAAACCTTTCCATATGTCTATTGGCCATATGTATATCTTCTTTGAAGAAATGTATTTTCAAACCATTTGCCCATTTAAAAAAATGGGATGTCTTTTTATTGTTGAGTTGTAATAGCCCTTTACATATTCTGCATATAAGCCTCTTACCAGATACATGATTTGCATATATTTTCTCCCATTCTGTGCATTGTCTTTTCTTTTTTTTGGTTATGTCCTCCTTTAAAGCACAACAATTTAAAATTTTTGATTAGGTACAATTTATCTATTTTTTCTTTTGTTGCTCAGGATTTTGATATAATATCTAAGAAGCCATTGCCTAATCCAAGCTCAAGAAGATTTACTCCTATGTTTTCTTCTAAGTGTTTTATTCTTTTAGCTCTTGTATTTAAGGGTTGTATGATCCATTCATTCAGAGTTAATTTTTATATATGGTTTGAGTTAGAGATCCAATTTTATTCTTTTGTATGGGGATATGCAGTTGTCCCAGCACTAGTTATTGAAAAGACTATTCATTTACCATTGAGTTATCTTAGCACACTGTAAAAAATCAGTTGACTGCAAGGTAAAGGATTATTGATGGGCTCTCAATTCTATTCTATTGATGTATATGTCTGTCCTTATGCCAGTACCACACTATCGTGATTTCTGTAGCTTTGCAGTTTTGAATTGGGACTCGTGAGTCCTCCAATTCTGTTCTTTTTCAAGATCGTTTTGGCTATTCTGGGTCCCTTGTATTTCCACATGGATTTTAGGATCAGTTTGATATTTTCTGCAAAAAAGATTTTGAATAAGTTTGTGATGGTTAGGTTCATGTGTCAACTTGGCCAAGTGATAGTACCCAGCTATCTGGTCAAGCAAGCACTGGCCTAACAATTGCTGTGAGGACGTTTGTGGCTGGTTAATAAACCAACAGGCTGGTTTATTAAATCATCAGTCAATTGACTGCAGCTGTGACTGATGACTCATCTAAGGGCGTGTCTTCTACAATGAGAGAAATGCAATTGGCTGGATTTAATCCAATTAATCAGTTGAAGACTTATAAGCGAGACAGATAGAGGACCTTCACTTCTTCGGCTGCCCAGCGAAGCGTTTCGTGAGGACTTCGTTGAAGTTGCTGGTTCGTTTCCTGAGGAGTTCATCGAACACGTTCATCGAAGATCCCAGTTCATTTCCGGAGGAGTTCGTTGAAGTTGCCGGTTCGTTTCCTGAGGAGTTCATCGGACATCTTCCTTGGAGTTGACAGTTTGCTGACTGCCCTACAGAATTTGGACTCGTGCATACCCACAGCTGCGTGAGTCACTTTTATAAATTTTATAGTCATAGATACCTCTCATTGATTCTGTTTCCCTAGAGAACCCTAACTAATACAAAGTTCCTTATTCTTTTTAACTGCTATGCAGTACTCCATTTGTTTGGATCTTTAGTAAATGAATTTCACCAAATCATTTACTTGATATGGCGGAGAGACTTGGACTTTATTCTGTCATAAAATATTAACTTTATAATGCTTTTTGAGAATATCTTTTACCGTATAATCTCTGTGGGTGAGTTTTTATTGTCATTACTGTTCTTCTGTGTTCATATAATTTTTTTTCCTGGTAATTTGGAAGATTTGTACTTGGGTTCTTTTGGTTACTTTGAAACTATAATTTTTAATTCTCAATTTTTATGGGTCATGTTGAAATCAGTGTATTTCCTCTTTTGCATTCTCCCCTGCATCTGGTTTTATTGGGTTATATTATTTTTCTTAGTGTTTATTTTTATAGCTTTATCTATACTTATATCTCTACTACCACTTTTTCTTAATTTATCAGCTTATAAACAATGAAGAAATTAGCATATCATGTATCTCCCTATCTTCTCTTCTTCTTCCAATTCTTGATGTTTAATCATTTTTATATTGTCAGTGTAAATACCATTTACATTTCTTTATGGGACTGTAATCTCCATATTTTCCTTTGTTGTAGTCCCACGTTAAATAAATTAACTGTCTTATACCTATTATTTCACAGTAGTTTCTCTATTCATCACTTGGTTATCTGAGGCACATCATTTAGTTGTTTCCTCAGGAAGGTTTCATAGGAAATATATTTGTTTGTAGCTTTTATATGTGAATGACAGTTTGAGTTTAAAAATCTCATATCACATTTCATTCCTTCAAATCTTTCAAAGCTTTGTAGGCATTGTTCTACTAAGGTTTCTTTTTTTTTTTTCTTTTCTTTTTCTTTTATTCTTTTTTTTTTTTTTTTTTTGAATATGGCAATGGAGAAATCAAAGGTTACCTAATGTTTCTTTTCTCCTTAATAGGAGAAAACTTTTAATGAGGGGCCAACAAAAATAATTATTTGTCTATGAAATTTGGTAATTTTACTAGATTTTTTACATCAATGTTTGTATGATTGATGTTCATTTTGTATCAGTTCACTCCCTTTCTCTCATTCCCCTCTTCCCCCTCCACTAGGAAGCAATATGCCTTTCTGATTAGTGGTTTCAAGGCCCTTTCATTTTTGGATAATTCTCTTGGATTATATATAACTTTTTAAATTAAATTAATTTTTAATTTAGTTCTAAATTATGATGGCAATATTAAATGGCATTTTTTTTAATATAAAGAAGCTGTAGGTTTACAGAAAAATCATGCAGAAAGTATAGAGTTCCTGTATACCCTTCCTCAAACCCCCAGTTTTCCCTATTATTAATACTTTGCATTATGTAGTACTTTTGTTACAATTGGTGAAACCATATTATTATAATTATGCTATTAACTGTACTCCATAGTGTACATTAGGGTTCACTGTGTTGTACAGTTTTATGTTTTTAAAAATTTTTATTCTGGTAGCATATATATAAACTAAAATTACCCATTTAAACCACTTTCAAATATACCATTCAGTGGTGTTAATTATATTCACGAGTTTGTGCTACCATCACCATCATCCATTACCAAAACTTTTTGATCATCCCAAACAGAAATTCTGTACCAATTATGCATTAATTCCCCATTTCTTACCCTTACCTCTTTTCCTGGTAGCCTGTATTCTAGTTTCTGACTCAGTTTATTTACTCGGATTATTTCATGTCAGTGACATCATGGAATATTTGTTCTTTGTGTCTGGTTATTTCACTCAACATAATGTCTTTAAAGTTCATCCATGTAAAGTCACATGTATCAGACTTTATGGCTGAATAATATTCCATTGTATGTGTACACCACATTTTGTTTATCCATTCATCTGTTGATGGACACTTGGGTTGCTCCCATATTCTGAAATTATTAATAATACTGCTATGAACATTGGTGTGCACATACCTGTTTGAGTCCCTGCTTTCAATTCTTTTGGGTATATACTTGGAAGTGGGATTACTGGGTCATATGTCAATTCTGCACCTTCTGAGGAACTGCCAAACTGTTTTCCATAGTAGCTATGCCATTTTAAATTCCCACCAACAAGGAATGAATGTTCCTATTTCTCCACATCCTCTCCAATACTTGTTATTTTCCCTTTTTTTGAGTAGCAGCCATTCTAATGGTGTCTCATTGTGGTTTTGATTTGCATTTCCCTTATGGTTAAAGATGTTGAGCATCTTTTCATGTGCTTTCTGGTCATTTGTATATCTTTGTTGGAGAAATGTCCACTCAAGTCTTTTGCCCATTTTTAAATTGGGTTGTTTGTCTTTTTGTTGTTGAGTTATAGGATTTCTTTATATATTCTTGATATTAAATCCTGATCAGAATGTGGTTTCCAAATATTTTCTCCATTATGCAGTTTGTCTTTTTACTTTCATGATAAAGTCTTGTGATGCACAAAAGAGTTTAATTCTGATGAAGTCCCATTTATCTATTTTATTTAGTTGTATTATATCTTTAAAATGTATTTTTAATGTAGTCCCTTATTTTGGTTGTCTTCTTTCTGTGACAATTATAATTGCATTGCATGTGCTTTGTCTATTTTTCAGTTAAAAAATCTTTAACTTTTTGATTGCTATCATTTCCAAAAAGGAGTATTTATCTGATGATTACTCTGTTTTCAGCAGTTCCTTTTACTGCTTGTACTGCTTCCAGTGTAATCCTTGTTTCTGTAATAATTTATTTTTCTCTTATATTTCTTTCCTGAAGTCTACCAGCTAATATTTCATATTCTTATATAATCTTCTAAAACTTTTCTCCCTCTTTGTGTTTCTTTGTTTCCTTGTTTGGTAGTTACGATTGTTTTAAGTTTTGAAAATTCATAGTAAAATGTTTGATCGTTATTTTCAGCTGCTTAGGGCAACATATTTATTGGTGATTATTCTTTGTCATTTTTCTTTCCAGTTCCTTTACTCATTTTTTTTTTCTTGTGGCATTGTTTCTGAATAATTTTTAAAATATTCCTACTAATTTTTTAATATGATGAGTTTTTCCCAGACCAGCTATTTTCAGAAAATTACAGTGGGAAGGGATATGGGATTGTGTTTCAGGCTAGCAGGAATTCTTCCAAGTCTTATTACACTGGGTTTGTTACATGTGAATGAATACTTTTAGGATTTAAACTCCTACCTAGCCAACAGAATTTGGCAGTAATAGGGCTGTTTATATTGCACATTGTCTTTCCTCTCCCCTGCCTCAACAATAAAGTGCTCCTTGCAAATATGGTGTATGTGTATCGTTACTCGTTCTTCCCTGCCGCTTTAGCTTCTCGATGTCCCAGGGTCGGACAGGGTCCTGGCACCAGCCCTTGCACCCCACTCCCATCATTCCAAACAAGGACCATTAGTCTTGCCATTTACTTAGGAGAATTATGTTTTTATGGCTCTGTCCAAGATTTACAAGATTTAGGGCTTTAGGTAACCTCTCTTGGCTTCTTCCTGCAACTCTGGATTTTGTATTTATGTTTATGCTTTCTTTGTTGTTTTGGGGTGATTTCAAAGAGGTGAAAGGGACAGGGCCATCTTTACTGGATATCTAGAATGCTTATTCATGTTACTGTCTCATCTCTTTTAACTAATTTATGTGCTGGAGGGCAGGGATCATGTTTAGTGCACTGCTTTGTCCGTAATACCCAGATTAATGTTTGTTTTATAATTATACAAATACAGAGTACATATGGTGTTAAGTAACTCCCTTTTTGTACGAACTTACTCTTCCAGTGTAACTTGGAAGAATGAGATCAATCTTCTTTAAGTAAGTAAATCACTGCTTTCACTTACCTGGATCCGCTACAGAGAACCACACATTGGAAAACAGCTTCATTGTAAATCAGTTCCTCAAATTTGGAGCTAATACTTGAAATCAGTATTTGTTTTCTTTGTCTTAATGTATTTATTTCCTAATTGTCAGGCACCAGGACATCCTGTTGAATCTCAGTTTTAATTGTCTATTTCTCAGACATTCATAGGCCACTCAAAGTTAATTTCAGATATGTCGTATAGTCTATATTTTACATTGGACCATTCCAAAAATTCTCTCTAAATGTGCTGAAAATCCATCCCACCTGGTGCCATAAAATGGTATAAATGGATGTAAATTTTATTTTAGTTTTATAGATTACTTGGATTAATAATGGAAACCCTGATGCAATTAGAAAACACTGAAATAAAAATGGTTGTAGTGAGCATCTGCTGAACAGAGAGAGCCTCCCTGGGGACCAAGATAAGATAAGAACATCTATTTCAGTTCTTTGTTCTTAGCTGAGTAGTTCCTTATACTTGTCAGAGACATGGCACATGGCACTCAGTAAGTATTTGTTAAATTAATGATTGAATACGTAGCATAGACCTGGTTGTCTGGAGTGACTTTTGCCAACCACACTTACAAGGTGCTTAGGTACAAATCAGGAGGCCAGTTTTCATTTATGAAAATTCTAATGTAGAAGAAAATTCAACTCATGCTTCCACAAAATCATGAAGATGTTCTCATGACATCTGAGGATGTCAGAGCAAAAGGGTCTTTGGAGGACTTCTAGTCTAAAATAAAGTGGATAGCTTGCAAAAGTGAGTGTTGGAGTGGGATAAGAGACTTATCAAATATCTCCCAGCTGATTCATGTAGACTTGTTACCCAATCTGCAAGCTTGTCTGAGACCTAAAGAAAACATGGCAACACCTACTTTTCTTTCCTCCTTCCTCCTGGATAAAATCCCTTGTTTACTTTAGGGTATAAGCACTTTTAAACATGTTTTTAAAATTTTACTTTTGGAATTAGCTCTTATATAAAAGAGGGCTCTATTTTTTTAAATCTCCAACTTGATCTTCTCCTCTACCCGTGCTTGCCCACTCCCTGACAAAGAAACACAGAATCCACCATTCATGAGCATTGCATCCTTCCTGCATTTCAAATGCCAGATCTAAAATAAACCCAAAAGTCTTGGTTGAAAATGAGTTTATGGAAGTCACACATTTGGATCTCAGCATTACTGTGAAACTTACAGGTCCTTCTTGCACTGGTAGAAATTCACATGCATTTGGGCTAACATATTGCAGGTCTGAGTCTCTTTAACTGGGGCATTTTGTCATTAAGTATTCATAACTTCATCTTTATTCATGTCAGCCAAGCTTTTTATTGCCCTACCATTGTTTTTATTAACAGCAAAGTAGATGTGTTTATTTACACTTAGGAAATGAACTGAAGTTTCTTGGTGGTATGTGTCTTACTCCAAGTCTCCCACTGAACTCATCTTAGACTTACTGCAGCTCTGAAGCTTGCTTTGCTTCTCTTTCAGAGGTAATTTCTGGAAAGTGCACAAATAGAATTCAACAATTATAAAAAGGAGATGAGGCTCAACTTGTGGTTCTTATAGTTTATTAACATTTTTTTAAAAATAAAATGTGTTTTGATGATTGACGCATAGACAGTATGCTACGTCCACGAACTGCAGTGCATAAAATGACTTTGCTCAACAGTGTTTTATGAAAAAGAGAAATTAATCATTCTAATAATGAAAGAACCATAGTTTCCTCCATGTTAGTTAAAAGTCTATAGAATGGAAATAAATGACCACAGTGAATAAAAAGAGTGGAGTATTTAAATTGCTTATTTTTCAATGCAGCAAAGCACTAGTACGTGGTCTAGAAACAATTCCAAATGAAATTTTAAAGCCATGCTTATTTCTTATATGAATTTTCTAATTTTAAACTTCCCTTTTGTTTCCTATGTAAAACCTCCCATGTGAAGAATTCAAATGCTATATTTGAAATAAATTGTAACTCATTAATAAGCAAGCAGGAATAATGAGAGATGAGGACAGCATCTTAACTCCAACTTTCCTTCTTCTTTTTTTTTTTTTAAATAGCATTTGGAGAAACAAGGAAAACTAAGAGATTTCTCCAGTGTCACATAGCTTATATGACAGAACTGTAACTGGAAGCATGTTCTCAGACACCAGGTTAGAGCACTTTGCTCTGTCTCCTGTGGTGATTAGAACTCTGTTTTCCCTTCCAGTTTTATTCATTATGGTTATGAGTCTGGCAGCTGGCCTCTTTTTAGATTTATAGGACTCTCTTGACTTCTGGTGCTTGACATTCTTACAACATATTGAAGACATGCCTGTGTGTGCAAAGAAGAAAATAAAAGATCATCTTTCAGACAAATGTGCTGAAAAAAAAAACATGTCAGTGGGTTGGGCTTCTGACTATCCCTGTTCGTGTAATCATCCATCCATCCATCCATCGATCCATCCATCGATCCATCCATTCCTCCTTCTATCCATCCCTCCCTCCCTCCCTCCATCCTTCCTACCATCCTTCTATCCATCCATTCAGCAAACATCATTGGGTGCCAATTATTTGGCAGGACTTGTGCTGGTTAAAGGAAGACGCAATGATGAATAAAACGGAGGTGGCTTATGCCTTCAAGGGACTTACCAACCAGTGAGGGAAACAGAAATCAATCATATAGTGAAATAAATGGCTGCAAAATTATTAAATGAGATTAGTGACATGAAGGAAATAACATACCCTTTGGGGACAGGGTGTTTTCTCTGGGAAAATCTGCTTGGTCTGATAGCTGAAGAAGGATCAGGTGTAACTTAGGTAAAATGAGGGACAAGGAACATTCCAGGCAGAGGGAGGAACATGTCGAGAAGAACTAGGAAGCAATATGCACTTGAGGAAACAACAAGTAGGGTAGATAAGTGTGTATGTATCAGCCTGGAGAGATGGGAGGGTTGAAGGAGGCAGACTCTTGTAGGCTATTGTTCTGGTTTGCTAATGCTGCCATTTTGCAAAACACCAGAAATGGATTGGCTTTTAAGGGGGTTTATTTGGTTAGAAAATTACAGTCTTAAGGCCATAAAGTGTCCAAGGTAAGGCATCAGCAGTCAGGTACCTCCACTGGAGGATGGCCAATGGTGCCCGGAAAACCTCTGTTAGCTGGGAAGGCACATAGCTGGTGTCTGCTCTGGAGTTCTGGTTTCAAAAGGGCTTTCACCCAGAACGTTCCTCTCTAGGCTTCAGCAGTTCTCCAAAATGTCACTCTTAGCTGCTCTCAGGTTGTGTTTCAAAATGGCGTTCCCAAAATGTCTCTGTGTCAGCTTCTTGGGGCAAACTCTGGGCTAGTACCTACAAAGCATCAGCAAAACTCTCCTTTCAATGGCCATCTTCCAAATGTCTCTGTAAGCTGCAGCAGCAAGTTCCTTCTGTCTGAGCTTATATAGTGCTCCAGTAAACTAATCAAGGCCCACGCTGAATGGGTGGGGCCACACCTCCATGGAAATTATCTCATCAGAGTTATCACCTACAGATGGGTGGGTCACATGTCCATTGGAAACAATCTAATCCAAAGGTTCCAACTTAAACAACACTAATATGTCTGCCCCCCCATGGTTGCATTAAAGAATATGGCTTTTTCTGGGGGACATAATATATACAAACCAACACAGCTATCATTAAGAATTTGGTCTTTATTCTAAGAACAATGGGAAGACACTAAAGGGCTTAAGTGATCAGATTCACATTTTGACAGGGTCATTTTGGCTGCAGTATGAGGAATGAGCTAGGAATAGATAAGAGGGGATATTGGAAGATGGATAGGCCATTGCAGGCATCTCAGCAAAAAATAATGGTAGCTGGAATAGGGAAGTGGCTGTGGAGATGGAGAGAGTGGAGAGGATCAACAGTTATTTAGAAGCAAAAATGGACAGAACTTGGTGATGAGTTGGCTAAAGGGCTATTTGGAAGGGGTCTCAATGATGTCTTCCTGGTGTCTGACTTGGACAGCTATGTAGACAGTGGATCCACCATTTGTTAACAGAGAGCCTCGGGGAAATAACCTAACTGCTCCGCTCCTTAGTTTCTTTATTTGTAAAATAAAGCTAATAGAGTACCCAACCCTTAGTGTGGTTGTGCAAAGTAAGAGATTTCTAGAAGTCACTTGAAATATGTGTAGCACAGTGCTTGAGGTATGGTGAACAGAAAATGTATGTTCACTATCATCAATATTTTTCATATTTACAGAGAGGAGGGATACTGAAAAAGAATCAAGTTTGATGGATAATGTGTTCAGTTTTAGATACACTGACTGAATGATATCCAGGTGGCGATTTAGAAAATACAATTAGACAGGGATTTTGGAGCTTAGAGAAGGGCTCTGACATTTTGAATGGTAATGAAGATGAGACTGCCCAGGGAGAGGACACAGGGCAATAAAATGAGGGCCTGGAACTGAGTCTTTGAAGGAAAATAAAATGGGAATGTAGAGGAAAGGGAACCTTCAAAGAGGTAAGGAAGGCACAGCCAGAGGGTTGGGATTAGGACAGCAGGGCATGCGATAGCAAAGAAGCCAAGGGGAGAGGGTGAGTGTTTAATATAAGGGAGGGTCACCAGCACTGAAGGGTGCTGGGAAGCTGTGTTCCATGGGGGCTCAAAAATATCCATGGGGTTTAGTGACATCAATGTTGGGGTGATGGGCTCAGAAACAACTCTAGGGGTTCAGGAGGGAATGGAAGATAAGGAAATGAATAAAAACATTTGCTATGAAGGAAAGGAGAGGAAGAACATTCAGTTCTTCTCTGAGCGAAAGAAGACATAGTCCCTAGCTCATTTTCTCCCAAAGTTATTTTCCAATTAAAAGTGTGCCCTTGTGTCTTACAAGTGACATTGTCTTAGAACTGAAGAATTCTGATGAGTAGTCGTGTTTTCTTCCCTAAGACTATAAAAGGGTTATAATAGTAACTAGAGAGAACCACTTGTTCTGGGCCCACATGGGTTTGCTGGAAGCCCCCACCTTTCAGTCCTTTCTGACAAATGTAGGAGTTCCCAGGGGCTTCCTGTGTTTGTTCCCAATGTCAGTCCTGTTCTGTCCCGCTCCACCTGCCTTCTGCGCTACCCCTAATTTTGGTCAGGGGTCCCAAAGATGGAAAAGCATCTTTTTCTTATGGACACTTGGCATAAACATTATTGCTTAAATAATATTTTCCTGGATATTGTGTTCTTAGAACTATGGGGTCTCAGGGCTGGAATTCTATTGACAGCAGCCACTGTGTTTGTATATATAACCTAACTGTAACGGGGGCCCCATGTGGCCCCTTGCTTTGTATAGTGTCAATTAAAAGGATTTAAAGTCCTTCCAACTAATATAATTGAAAACACTACCAGTTTTTACTTAGCCTCTTAAAATTCTCCAAGGGGAGAATTGGAGGAAGAAAGGAAACATTCTTAATGCATAGCGACGCTTCTTCAAAGTCCTCTCTTCCCGTCTCCTACCCTAAGTATCTCCCACTGCAGCGTTCCCATTCAACAGTGCCCTAAGCCCCTTGAGAAGTGTAGTTTATTTTCCATTTGGACTGCTTTTCTTTCAGTAATCAACATGTCCCATTTCACCCCTCTCCAGATTCTGATGAATGAAATATTTATCTTTGGTTACCTCTGCTAAGATATATAAGGTGGGCTCTTGACTCCAGGGGCCTTCAGCCTATTATATCAAAGACCAGAATTCATACGCTACCCACAGCAGCCTTGGAAATATGCATTAAACATCTCATTTGTAGGAGAGAATATCTTGGGTGAAGAAGGAAGGAAAGAACAAAGATTTCATTCAGGCACTGCTGGTGTCCATTTGTGGGCTAGAGTGGGCTGGTAGAAAAAGTTGGATTTAGGCTCATGGGTTTTGATTGAATATTTACAAGGTTGTGATCGAGATTATAGAGAAAGAGGAAGGAAACTCATGGCTGGGCCCATTTGGCACCAGCAGCTTGGAATTCTGCATGAAATACCATGACTTGTGCCCCTCAGTTAACTTGGCTTTTGTGGCAGTGCATTTGCAGGGTTTGGTATCACTCATTTAAGTGTCTCCAAAGCCTGAGTCTGCAGAGAGGCTTCACCTTGTCTTCCAGGGCCCCAGCCAGTTGTCACAGTCCTTAGGTTCTTCTTCTCTCTCTCCCTCTGGTGGGACTCTCTAGAGGTACATCTGGACAGAGTCCATTCAGAAAAGCACATTATTTTCTCCCTTCCCTGACTCATCAGGGATATAATTCTGCAGCCCACCTCTTCCATATGGTGAAGGTCTGGTCCAAGATCATACCTGATTTATTATTATTTGACCTAATCTATTATGTATCAAGCACCATTCTAAGTATGTTACAAATATTAACTTACTTAATTCGTATTAACAGGTTTATAAGGTAGGCACTATTGTAACCCAAATTTTATTGATGGGGAAACTGAGGCACAGAGAGGTTAAGTAGTTAGTCCAAGATCACTCAGCTAGTAATTGACAGAGCCAGCATTTGAACCAGGCACTGTCTCTACAAAGTAAATGCTGTTTACCACTACCCTCCATTACTTTTTAAAGGAAAGCCTTTCTTTATCGTCATATGAGGTACACTAAGGCATGATGGAAGGAATTTATAAAGTGGGCATAGTAATAGGACTTGTCTTACTGGGATGTCGTGAGGATTTGGTGCTGTCATCAACAGAAAGCAGTTTGTGTGGTATTTGGCACTCTGTTAATGCTCAACAGCTATTGTTTTTATTATAGATTTTAAAAAGTGAGTCTCACGGGGGTTAATCGACCTGCCTGAGGTCACAGGAAGAGTTGGTGATAAAGCTCTAGTTCTCTGGATTGGTCTAGAGGGCAGACACTCAGGCCATTACTTCCCCTCACAGAATGTTTAAATAAAGTCATTCAGTAAAATGCCACAAAATCTCTAAGCTTGTTTCTCAAGTTGTAAGAACAAATTGCAACGGGCTCCGCAATGCCTGTAATTATTGTGGTCACCAACTGTAAACATGCTGTTTGGTTTTGTCAGTGCAAACAGCCAGCAGTGCTCAGGCACACTTGGATTCTTTTTAATATGTAAAGAATTTTCTGGGACTTAATGCCATCAGAATGTCAGAAGAGTTAATGGCAGATGTGGTTGTGGAAACGTTCTGTATTTTTAGACAACCTTTAATTAAAACACTTTGTGTGTCTCGGGGACCAAATCATATGCTGCCACTTGAAGGCTGTCAGAAGGGGAAAAAGTATACAAAGCTTCTAAAAGCAGCTTTGCTTATTTTTATCTGAGATGGAGCTAGGGAGCCTTTGCAGGGACAAAGCTATCTCTTGCTATGAAATTATATGAATTTAATACACAGGGCAAATATGCAAATTGCTCAACACATTCTGCTTAATGTGCTACAGTTAAGGAAGCCTTGAAATCAGTATGAGGATGGTGAGCTTAGCCAGGGCCCTCCAAAAGGCTCATGACCTGTAAGAATTTCATCATAGGTTGCAACAATTGCTTGTTGGTTTTGAGCATCCAAATAGAAGGGGATTGGCAAGACAACACTAATGCAGAATCATAGATTGACTTGGGGTGGGGGTGGTGGTGTCAGAATTACATCTCAAGGAGTGGGCATTTTGACATGGCTGTTTGGAATAAAAATAGTGTTTTTATTGCCAAGTAAGGTGCACAACAAAATTCTCTGCCCACCACTCTATTCCTGAATCCCTGCTCATTCTGTAGTGGTTTAAAAATATGTACAAATCCTTTGATATCTTCCCTTCAAGAGGTGGTGCCTAATTCCCCCCACTTTGAGTGTGTGGGCTGGACTTAGTGACTCACTTCTGATGAATAGAATGAAGTGGAAATGACACAGTGTGATTCCGAGACTAGGTCATAACAGGTGCTGGTGCTTCCTCCTTGCTCTCTTTCTTGTATTCCTCACTCTGTGAGAAGCTGTGAGGACATTCAAGCAGCTCTATGGCAAAGCCCATGTAAATGGAACCGAGACATCTGGCTAACAACCATTGATGGCCTTGAGTGAGCTTGGAAATGGGTTCTCTAGCCACAGTCAAGCCTTCAGATAGCAGAAAGCCCTGCTGACAACTTGATTACAACCTCATGATGGACCCTGAGCCAGAATCACCCAACTAAGTTGCTTCTGAATTCCTGAACTACAGAAACAGTGGGCTAATAAATGTTTGTAGTTTTAAGCCACAGTAGATAGATAACCAATACACATCTCTAATCCCAATCCTTCCCTCACAATTTACTTGGTCTGTTTGCCTGTTCCTCATTCCTTCAACAAACTCCATCACATCCCTGGGTCCCATCCACAGGTTAGGAAGTAGGCTTGTGGAGACAGTCGTTTCACACAGCCTGTGGTAATGATTTTACTTTTAAGCAGATGTCTGAGGGCTGTTTTTAGGGATTTTCAGAATGCACCCCTAGAAGCATCCAAGCCTCCTGCTTCTGTCCTAACGTGGTTGAAAGGAATAGGGTCAGCACAGTGCCCAGCACACTGCAGGAGCCCAAGAAACTCCTTCCCTCTTTCCTAGGTGAATTTGCAATTCTGGTTGGTTGCATTTTGATGTTGCTGTGACTCTCATGGACAGCTTGTGCCTGACATTCTCCACCCTGAACTACAAAATGGGCACACTTCCCAAGGGTCGCCAGAATGCCCTGCTGGTGCTCATCTAGAGTCCTCAAACGTCTGATTTTCTCTTCCTAAAATCTAGAAAGCTCCAGGGGAAAGATAACTGGGGAGCCATCAGCATGATTATTTTTCGTCACTATGTCCATCCCCCTGAAAATGGATGTGTGGCATATAAACCAGATGCCTACCTATGGAAGCATGCTTTTCCATTGCCTCATATTATACACTTGGACATTTGTTCCTTGGGAAATTTTTTGGTCCCAAGGACAACAAGGGAAACTACTTATTTAAAAGCAGCACATGAATAAAATTGAGAATTCTCTGACAAGATATTAGTGCTATTAAATGCTAGTTGTAAAGACCATCAGATTGTTTTAATTTTTTGACAAAATAATTGTAATCAGGAAAATCAGTAGAAGCTGAACTGAATCTGATGTTGGGGTTTGATGTAAATTAAGTTTATAGCTGATTTACTCCTTGGAATGAATGACAAGCTAACATGCATTTACCTTTGCTGTTGGAATATATCCAGCATTCCTGGCGTTTAATAGAAGTGGGTAGATTTAAAAAAAAAATGAACAGGTTGATCTGCAGGGAAGGAGGGACTTGAAAAGGATGAATTCAATGTAGAGTAGTAAAGAAATACCTTGGGAAAATGTAGTGAAAGTACCTGAGATTTTTTAAAATTATGAATTTAGTTCATTGAACTTCAAAAATTAATTTTTCTTCTTCAACTTTCAACTTAATTCCCAAGGTAGAGCAGAATTCATTTCATTTGCTAATTTAGGGAGCATTAGAAGAAGTGGCAATATAGCCCCACTCCTGGCCAAGAGGGCAAAGAGACCCACAGAAAGAAGACGCTGGATTATTCAAGCTGTGCAGGACCTTGCAATCACCAGTGGAGCCTTCAAATGTCTGGTGAGGCAGCTCCAGGGAAGGGATTGGATGAAGACCCAGGTCTTTGGCAATCATGAGCATGCTGGTGGATTCCTAGGCGTGCGTGTATATGTGTGTATGCACTGAAGGAGGCGTCCCTAAGACAGAGGGACTATGTAACACACTAATGTGGGAGGTTATATTGTAATTCAAGATGCTGTTTTGGGACAATTCTCCCCATGCCAAACTAGAAATTAGGATGCCCTGATTATATAAAAAGTACAGATGCCTGGGCATTGCCCCATAGAGGTTATGATTTGGTATGTAAGGGGTGGGGCCCAGAATTTCAGTGCTTGCAAAGCTCATGGGTAATTCTGATGTTCAATCTTGACTACCAACTACTGTGAGAGAGGGCAGTAGAAACTCATAGCAGGAGAGGAGCTTAGAGCTGGGGCACAGGAAAGACCTCCAGAACCACAGGATCCTGGAGCCGCTGTTTGGTTCATGGGCAGGATTTGAGCATATGGAGATGGGGGAAAAGGATTATGGATCTGATTAAGGACTCGCTTTCTAAATTCAGGAGTACAGCTAGAAATTGGTTCTTTTTCCCCTAAATGAATGGGTCTGTACAGAGAACATAGACTCACAAGATGGAGATGTGAATGCATGAAAAGTTTAATGCTTTCTCCTGTTCTTCCAGGCCCTCATGGGAAAGAAATGGGAAGACCCTGGTGGTGGTCCTCCATCCCATGGGACCCCCAGGAAATGGCACTCCTTCTCATTCAGTGAGGGAAGGGAGTACCCTTTTGTCAGTGGATCATTGTGGGTGCCAGAGAAGTGGCATGCCTCAGGTGGTGGCCTCAGGCTATCCCAGAGAGACAGCCATGGGTTCTCGTCATTTACAGAGGGAATGTAATCCTGATTCTTATTGAGAAGGGCCAGGTATTACGAGGCTTAGCTGCCCAGGCTGTCCTTACGACCATCAGCCCAAAAGCCAGTTGCATTCTTGTATCTCAAACAAAGCACTGAGGACTAAACTCAAAGCAATGCATCATAATCAGCCAGCTTTGTATTTAAGGCCAATAGACATCCATTACTAAAATAAGCACTCTCTTGGCTGAAGAGAAAAGTGGGCTTAGAAGGCTTGTTACAGGTGGCATTTGCCTGGAGAATGTGAGGGCTCCAAGGAGAGGATCTTCCTGAGAATGTCTTATCAAGACATTAGGCAGTCTAAGTGGGAGGAGGGACATATGTAAAATGGGGGGAAGTAAGGCAAAAAGTGGGTCTTACATAATTTGTCTGCAGTTTAGGATGTATAAAGAGAAAGGTAGGAAATAAGGTAGGACAAGAAAGCTGGTGTCAGGATGCAAAGGATTTTGAGAACTAGGCTGAGGAGTTTGGATGGGATTGGAGGCATTTGGAAACAATTGAAGGCTTTTGGGCAGCGAAGTGATAACACCTCTACAATAGTCACAGAGGGTAGAGAAGCTGGAGGTGGAATGCCACCGAGAGTAGTGCATGTCTGGGTGTAAGAATAAGCAACAATAAGGTGGCTCCAAGAATTGGGAGAAGGAAGCTTGGGGGAGGAGGTGTTTCTGAGGTATGGGCAGTTAAAAATGATAACTGGCTATTTATAGGGGAAAAGGGAATCAAAGAGGACTGACTCCTGAATTACTGGCCTGGGTGACTGGGAGAATGGTGTGTGTCGTTACTTAGAAACTAAGAAAACAGGAGAAAAAGCAGACTTTGGGGGGTGTGCTTTGGCTTTAGATATACTGAGTTTGAGGCACTGGCAAAGCATCCAGGTAGAGCTGCTTAGCAGGCTATGAGAAGATCAGGACCAGGAAGAGGAAAAAGCTGTTAATGTGGATACAGGAGTCATTTGCATAGAAGAGATGGATAGAGCCAAGGGACTGGTTGACATCACAAAGATGGCGGAAGAAGTTAATACCACAACATGTTAGGCTCTGTGTGAGGCATTATCCATGATCTCCATCCTTAAAACCGCTTTGTGAGGTAGACTTTATTGCTATATTATACATAGGCAAACAGAAGCTTGGAGTTGCTCAGTAACCCAGGCAATAAGCAGCAGAGCTGAAATTCAAGACTAGGTCCATACAGCTCCAACAATCCTCATCTTCCATTCCCAACATTCTATAAAGTAAAATAGGAAGGACAAACATTCAGAATAAAGGCTAGCCCTTTGAGTTGAGTAGGCTCAGTAACATTGTTCTTGTATTTGCATCTTGAAAACTTCATAATATGCCTGAAATGAGGTTCTGGCAATAGGGAAAGGACTAATGTATCAAAAAGAGCACAGATCCTGGAGACATTGTGATGTAGCTGGGGAGAATTCTGACTCTCCCACTCTCTTGCCATATTAAACTACCTGAATCATAGTTTTCTCCCATGAAAATGGTGGCATTCCTAATTGTTTTGCAGGGTTCTTTGTGTATCTATCAGATGAGATGCTGTAGATGAAGCAAGGAGCACAGTAACTGTAAATCCTAGATGTTCAATAAATATCAGCTTCCTCTCTCCTTTTCCGATGCCAGTTGTTTGCAAATCAAAGCATCTATTCCTTATTCAAATGGCACTCATGCATTGGGCCCTAGGTAGGTTAAGGATGGGTGATAGGAGCGGAAATTATTTACTAAAGAAATAGAAGTTTGTGTTGTTGGTGAGGCAGGAAGAATAATGGCCCCCAGAGGTGTCTATTTTTGAATCCTCAGGAACTTGCTTAGGTTACATGGAAGAGAGTAACTAAGGTTGCAGATGGAATTAAGGTTGCTAATCAGCTGATCTTAAATATAGGAAGATTATCCTGGATTGCCCAGGTGGGCCCCATGTAATTGCAAATGTTCTTCAAAGTGTAAGAGGTACAACTAGGTGAATGAACCTGGAGGACATTATGTTGAGTGAAATAACCCAGAAATGAAAGGACAAATATTTTAAGTCTTCAGTAATATAAACCATCTATGATGAGCAAACACTGAGAATTGAATTTGAGAATAAGGGTTATCAGGGATAGAATGTGGGCAGAGATTGGGCAATCAATGATGAAGGAGTACAGAATGTTCAAAAGGCTTATTGTAAAGGTTCTTAGATTGTGAGCTCATATAGCAGTCACATTTAGTCCTGAGTTTTAACTGTTATTTTAAAATTCTGAGATGCTGAGCTCTTTGTGTATAACCTGGTCAGTCCCTGGAACTTCGGGTATCTATGTGACACCTGACACTCAGAGTTAGAGTTCTGCAGCTCTGATAGTCAGCATTACCCCATACAGCAACTATAAAAGAAGCTGAAAAAGAGTCCAAACTTCAATTAGAGATATGAATGAAATGGACTTGGTTAGGGCTAAGGTAAATCAGAACACAGGGTAAAGGATGATGTTGATTTTATTTTTTTGGAGTAATGAAAAGGTTCTAAAATTGATTGTGGTGATGAATGCACAACTATATGATGAGACTGTGAGCCACTGATTGTATACTTTGGATGGATTATATGGTGTGTGATATATCTCAATAAAACTGCATTAAAAAAAAGTTTACAGGGATATTTGGAGTGAGAACCAGAGAGAGAGATGGCAGCCTGAGGAGGACTCAGACCTAAATTCTTGGAGAAAGGGGAATGTGAGCAACCTGTAGAAGCTGCAAAAATTTCTCCCCTAGAGATTCTCCCCTAGAGCTTCCAAGAGGAAAGCAGCCCTGCCAACACCTTGATTTTAACCTAATGAGATCCTTCTTAACTCTAAAGAGACCTCCAGAACTGTAAGAGAATAAATTTGTGTTGTTTTAAGCTTCGAAGTCTATGGTATTTTGTTACAGCAGCCAGAGGAAACAGATAAAATGAATACAACTGAAAAAGACTACAAAAAAACAACATTGTCAAGCCCACTCATGATATAAATGAGGATGCTGAGCCCAGAGGGGTGGAAGTGTCCTGTGAAGACACCCAGGAAGGAATAAGCCCAGTTTGAGAAAGGATGTAGCTTAACTGGTCTGCCCCTTCTGGCTGAACCCTGGCTCCACCTGTCAGCATGTCCAATTGGCTCAGAGAGGCGTTGTTCTGACCAAATCCTAGGGATTCCTTTTGGACAACCAAAGGAAGAGACAAGTTTGGGAGAAACCCATTCCAGGGAATAACTATACAGTTGCTTAAGAGTTAAGCTAAGTTTAATTATCTTCAACAAGTTACATTTTTTGCACTGGTGGGTCTAATGTTATTGCTAAGAACTTCATTAAGGGAACTGGGGACAAGTTTAGCTGAGTAAGGCTAAGGGAAATGGCTCTCTCCTAGACCTGTTTGTCTCCCTCCCATCCCCTCTTTTAACTATCTGGGTTCTGGTTCATTCATTCATTCCCTTTTACATCTCACCCAGTTCCACATGTCTCAGAAGTCTGTTTCAGATGGGCACTTTCCTGAATCTGAATTTTAAAGATAGTTTTCAACGTTTCTTCCTGTGATAACTCTAAATTTCATTTCATTTACAAAGTCTTTACCAGCAATATTTTTATAACTGTTGCTCTTTTTCATCTAATATGCTACTTTTAGATCTGGGTAGGTCTGAAAATGTAAGGATGTACATTAGTCCTCCGCAAAATACTTAATCTGGCTGTCACTTCTCAGGAGAGCTTATGCCTCGGAGCTTGGTCCCTCTCTGCTTGGTGTACAGCTCTGCGTTTCAGCTTGTGGCAACAGTGACGATGGGATCCTACCACCCTAGAACCACCTGAACACTTGTCTGACACCACAGCCTCCAAAGTTGTTCCATGAGATATCCACCCGGGTGGATGTTGTGTAACCAACAGTTCAAAAGCTGCTACTAGTGTCCTACAAAAGGACTTGCTTAAGCTTTCACAGTGAATTGATTTCTAAGGTCCCCTTAAGTTCTGAAATGCCTCGTTTTATTTGACAGCCATCCTGTTATCTCACTTACCACATGCCTTCTTACAGAGAAGATGACACTGTGCTGTAATGTTGAGGCGAGGGGGAAGGTTTCAAACTTTCTGAGGCCATGAACGCAAAGCCTGTCTGCCTGAGAAATTTTTTTGACTGTGACTTTATGAAAACATTGGTGCTTCTTAATGTTTTCTCAACCACTGGATTCCAAGTAATAAAAATTTCTCCAAGAATGTCATAATACCCCTTGCCAAAAAAAGCCCAAACAGTTAAAAAAAAAAAAGGAAAAAAAAAGGCATAAAAAAAGACATTAAGAAGCAAAAGCAAGTGAAGTAATTTGATCAGATGTCAGAGGAATGAAAAAATTCATTGTATATGATTTTAATAACAAACTCTTTGTACTATTAGAATGTGAATTTAAAAAGTGTCAAATCAAAAAGTTTAGAGTTTTCCACACACTTCTTTCTTATAGGTGATCAGTTTACTTTTATCAATATCATATGGTTTTGATTTACATTTCTTTTTGTTTTAAAGATGTTGAATATTTCTTCTACCAATGATTTCATTTTTGTCCCTACATCTTTCTTGGATGCACAGGTACTTACAGAGTATGGTTCAGTAATTCAAAAGGAGAGAGAGAGAGAGAGAGAGAGAGAGAGAGAGAGAGAGGGAGAGAGAGCCACTTTATATTTATTTCTTTTATTGATGATTCTGGCTTGTTTGTTTATTTGACAGGCATTTATTGAGTGCCTACCATGGGCTGGACACTTTCCTAGTCACTGGTTCCTCAGCCACGCTTCTTTATAAGTTTCTGGGTTTTTAAAATGGAAAAGCAATTCATTCTGTGCTTTACATTAGGGGAAATTGTAAATCTATTTTATGAAATAGTATACACACCTGCCTTTGTTTCTCATATGGCTGCTCGTACACAGAGAGGCTGGTTCTTGCCCTAGAGCTCTCATGACACTTGACTGCTAATTGCTACCTGGTGAAATAGAAGGGAGTGGAAAATTAGAGAAGTGGGGAGGCTAGAACAAGGCTAGTTAACCTTGTTTTGTTGCCAGATGAACACCATGCTTTCAAGGTGGGAGTAGTAAACTAAGCTTCAGCATTTCCCATTACACTTTTATTTTCTTAACATGCTCATTTATTGAAAATCTTTGAATTATTTTTCAAAATGCTTTTAGGGTATATAAATACTCAGCTGCCTTGCCCCTGTTAGGAAAACTCTGAGATAGGACCTACTCTGTTTCCAGAGCTCTCCTGCAGGTTGAGCCAATGCCACCTTCTAGGACTTAACTTCATGTTGCATCCTTGTTAGGCTTCCTTTCTTTTCTGATTTCTTTTCCCACATTCCATACTGGTTTCTCCTGGGAACACTTCTTTGAAAAGTCATCATTACATAAATCTTCATGACTGTATCTGCTTCTTAAGTTAGGGGAAACTAACATAAGAAAATCATTCATTTACTAGACTGTAAGTTCCATGGGGGCAAGAATCATAGATGGAAGTATTTGTTTACCGTTGATTTACTCATCTATTAATTCATTTTCTCAACTGCCTTTTGTTTGTTTCTGTTCTCCCTCCCTCCTTTCCTTCCTTCTATCCAAACGCTCATTCATCCATCATTTTAATGTTTATGCACTTGGCTCTGTTAGCTATTATATGAGACTACATAAAAACATGTTTATTTGTCTGACAAGTCAATATTCACCACAAATACATCAATTACTTTTATTTTTATGGCATTTTGTAGGTCTACAATACTTTTCTCCGTATCTTTCCTTCTTTGAATACCTAACTTTGTATATGCTGCATGGTGCTGCAACTTACAGTTGACTAGAGACTGGGAATTCTTAATTCTCATTTAAATCTTTTGAATATTTTTACTTTTCTGCTAAGGTAGAGTCTTACATTAAGTAATATTATCATCAGAATGATATTCCATAACTTAATCAGGGGAGCAACATACCATAATTTTTGTCACGTTCTATTGGTTGGAAGAATGTCACGGATTCCACTTGCACTCAGAGGGAGGGGATTATATAGGACACAACACCAAGGAGTGGAGACCCTGAGGGCCACCTTAGGCTTTCATTGTTACTGTCAAGAAGTAATATGGCTGTTCCTTCCCCACCCCATGGATCTGTTTAAGATTTCTCTTTATGCTTAAGTTTTTTACTGTTTTAACTATGGTGTGTCTAGGTGTGAATTTCTTTTTATGTATTCTACTTGGTGTTCTTTGGGATGCTTGAATTTGCAGTTTACATATTTCCTCAGTTATGCAAAAATTTTAACCATCATCTTTTCAGATATCGCTTCCATCCCATTCTCTGTCTCCTCTTCTGGAATTCCAACCAAGCAGAATTAGACTTTCTCTCTGTATCTTCTTTATCTCTTGCTTCTGTATTTTCCGTCCATTTTCTCCTCTCTGCTGAATTCTACATAATTTATTCTGATCTATCTTCCAATTCATCAATTCTCTGTTAGTAGTGCCCAGTCTGCTGTCAAACATATCCTTTACTTTTTTATTCTGTTTACTGCATTTTCTAGATATTCTGTTGGCTCTTTTTCTTAGATGCTATGCCACTTTTAACAGTTTTCTGTTCCTGGGAGATATACTCAAAATTGTGTTTTATTTTTTAAAATATAATAGAAATAATTCTTTTGTTATCTGGGTCTAATCTTTCCAGTATATGAAGATTTTAGGAGTCAGTTTCTGCTGCTTTCTGTTTTTGTTTATTCTCATTCGTGATATCATGTCACCATGTCTGCTCAGTTATTTTTGACTAAGTGCCAGTCATTGCCCTTGAAAAACTATTTCTGGGGATTTCTCAAGGCCTAGGATGAATGCATGTTCATCTAAAGAGGGGTTATGTTTGCTTCTGCCAAGCATCTGGAGCACTGAGAATCTATAACTACCTTCATTAAATTCACGTCTCAACTTAAGCATTTCACTTTACCCCTGAGTTTGCAGTATGGAGTCAGATTTATTTCTGGGTCAGTCTGATCCCCGGGGTGTAGCTTCTCATCATCATGGCATAATGTTGGGTGTGCAGGGGTCTGTCATATTCCTCACTATGGGCTCCACTCTGTCCCTTGGTCCTTGGCCCAGGAGGCCATCAAAAGAATAGTTTGGTTTCCCTACAAGGGCAAAAAATGTCTAACAGGACTAGCTTACCTCACTGGATCCTGGTCTTTTTCTCAATTTAGGCCTATTAATTCAGGGATGAAGTGCCTAAAGCTGAGTTTAGGAAGGTTTGTGTGAGGGGCCAGGGTACTGTAGTAAGGAGGAAAGAAGGGAAGGTATTGGATATGTTAATGGTTAAATTGAGACTCAAAAGATAAGTGGGAACACCCTAGGGAAACAGCTGAGGCCAAGTTGTAGAGGTGGGAGAGAATATCCACGTTTGAGAAACTGCACAGAGCTGGTAAGGCCAGATCACGAGACTGTGGGGGACAGTGGATGAGGTTGGTGAAGCAGGAATGGGTCAGATAATGAGAGGCTTTTTATGCCACACCAAAGAGCATGGTCTTTATTCTGAGGACAGTTGGAAGCAGCTCAAGAGTTTAAGTGGCAGAGAGTTTGATTAACAGGACCACAAATATGTGACAGATAGAAAGAGCATCCTTGAAGGAGTTTTGAGATTGGACTGAAAAGAGAATGGGAAGGAGAACTGAAAGTCTAATGCCATAATTAGGAGGAAGTTACTTTGCAGTATACCAGGAGAGAAATATGAAGGCTCTGAACTAAGGCAGTGGCAATGGTTCTGGAGGAAAGGATATTTAGTCTATAGACTAACAGGACTTGGGGATTAAATTGGGGAATTGAGGGTGATTTTCAGATTTCTAACTTGGATCCTGAGTCGAGAATAGTGCCATTCAGAGAAGAAGGGACACATTTTAGGGGATTGGGATAGGTACTCTATTTAGTTTGAGCATGTTGAATTTTAAGTGCCTTTGGGGCATTGGAAAGGAGATATTCCAGTTATCAGTTAGATATCTGGTATTCAAAGGCAAGATTGAGGCTGGAGATATAGATTCATTATTTAGAGGTGTCAATTAAAGCCATGAATGTGGATATGCCAATCCAAGAAAATATATAGCGTGGAAAAAGGAAGAGGGCTAAGGATGGAACCGTGGGGAATAATGACATTTAAGAGATGGGTAGAGGAAGGGAGTTCAGCAAAGGAGCCCAGAAGGGGCAGCCAGGGAGGTAGGAAGAGACCAGGAGAGCATCCTGTGTGGAGACATGGCAGGGAGAGGGGAGGAGCCCACAGTATAAATGCAATGGAGAAGCCCAATAAGGAAAGACTTCAAAGAATTGTCAAATGGGTCACTTAGGAAGTTATTGGTGACTTGAATTGGGGAGTGTCCAAATAAAATGGTTGAACAGAAGCCAGTCTGGAATAGTTTGGGGAGAAAGTGGGAAACGAGGACATAGAGTCATCTTGTGTAGACTACTTTTTCAAGAAATTTGACTACAAAGGGAAAGAAAGAAATAAAATATGGAGGGGGCACCAAGAGAAAGCTCATCTGAAGGAGAAAAGGAGGTCAGTGCACAGGGAGAAGCAGAATCCAGAAGTGTGGAAAGTATGGAGTTGGCAAAGTTGGAGTTCTTGTGTCTAATAATGTTGGAGCTGGCTCCACTTTGCCCTTTCTAGTTCTGTGAATTAAAGACATTTCCCCTACCCAGCACTACTACTACTACTACTACTACTACTTCCCCCTCCACCTTCTCCTTCCCCCTCCTCCCCCCATCCTCCTCCTCTTCTTTTTTTTTCTTCTTCTTCTTCCTATTCTTATTCTTACTTTGCTTAGGCAAGTTTAGATTTCTGTCACAGAGAATTTGTTGAATCAGTGAAAGATGCCACGATGTGTGGGTTCTCCTCCGATTTAGGACTCCCGTAGCTCAGAGCATCAACTTTGCTTGGCTGTTCACATCTTTTGCAAGAGAAGAGCCCAAGTGGCAGGGAGAGGCTGCAGTTGATATGGAGAAGAATGAAGTACCATTACGATCTGCAGGCATTTTGTAGATAATTATAGAGCTACAATGTAGCTGTCAGGATCTTGGCTTGTAAGAGAATTGCATTGTTTTGATAAATCCTTGACTCTGCGGAGTTGTGGCACGTTTATATTTCCTGCTCAGAATGCCATACTGTTCTCTCCTGGATTATAGGGTTTTATAGAAAGAGGACTGACCCTGCAAAACAGAGATTTCAAACTTAAAGACTTAACTTTTTCAGTCATCTTCCAAGGAATTTTTTGGTCTTTTTTTTTTGAATTAAGATTTATTCACATACCACACAATCATCCAAAGTATGTAATCCATTGATCGCATTACCATCATATAGTTGTTCATCACCCTGATAAATTTTTTTAACATTTGCCTTGTACCCAAAAAAGTGAAAGCAAGAATGAAAAGAACAAGAGTAAAAACAGAACATCCAAATTGTCCCCCCCATTCTTCTTTTTTTTTTTTTTTTTTTTTTGCCCCCATTTTTCTACTCATCCATCCATACACTGGACAAAGGGGAGTGTGATCCACACGGCTTTCCCAATCACATTGTCACCCCTCATAAGCTACATTGTTATACAATCATCTTCAAGATTCAAGGGTTCTGGGTTGTAGTTTGATAGTTTCAGGTATTTACTGCTAGCTATTCCAATTCATTAGAACCTAAAAAGGGTTGTCTATATTGTGTGTAAGACTGCCCACCAGAGTGGCCTCTCACTCCTTTTGGAATCTCTCAGCCACTGAAACTCATTTCATTTCATTTCACATCCCCCTTTTGGTCAAGAAGATGTTCTCCATCTCATGATGCCAGGTCTAGATTCCTCCCTGGGTGTCAGAGTCCATGTTGCCAGGGAGATTTACACCCCTGGGTGTCAGATCTCACATAAAGGGGAGGGCAGTGATTTCACCTGCCAAGTTAGCTTAGCTACAGAGAGAGGGCCACATCTGAGCAACAAAGAGGCATTCGGGAGGAGATACTTAGGCACAATTATAAGCAAGCTTAGCCTCTCCTTTGCAATAACAGTCTTCCCAAGGGCAAGTCCCGTGATAGAGGGCTCAGCCCATCATACTGCCAGTCCCCAATGTCTGTGAGCATATCAGCAACCATTGATGTGGGGACCAAGGAATTTTTTAAATACCAGACTATTAGTTTCAGAATTTGATAGTATTAATCTTTAGAGGGAGGGGGCTATTTTACCTTATCTCTCCTTCCTCCCCTCATCTTAGAGTTCCTGAGTGTTTATTGAAGACCTAAAATGTGCTAAGTGCCATCCTAAGTGTGTTCATATGGGATGTCTCATTTAATTGTCATAATATGTTTACAGTATAGGAATTTTGATATCATTTTTCTTTCAGAAGAGAAAGTGGAGTCTCTCTGAAATTAATTATTTACTTATAAGTGAGGGATCCATTTCTCCCTACTAAGCAATACCCAGCAGCTTTGATAAGTCAAGATCTGTGTAAGCTCTGGAAAAGGACACATCATAATTGCAAAATGTTTCTTCTGTATGAAAAGCAATCTCCTGCAGCACAATCTGGATTTATGTGAAATAGTTGGAGGAGATTCTGGACATTATATGTTTCAGGACTGAATTGAATGGTAACCGTTGCAAATTCTGTAGAAATTCAGTGAAAGGAGGGATCCCTGTGAGGTACTGTAGTCAAAATGACTTCCTGGAATAAGTGAGACTTGAACTTGGCTTTGGAGGATGGGCAGTTTGAGAAAGTAGATAAGCCATTTTATAACAGAAGAACCGCTTGGCAAAAACAAAGATTTTCTAAGTGTTGGAAGTTGGTTGGACCATAATGAAGGTTAAACTGACTAAGGTTTCATCAAGGAGGTCAGTTAAGATAAGCTTAAACTCAATATGGTAAACAACAGGGAATTATTGCAAAACTTGAGCAGGGAGCATTTGGCATCCATTCTTCCATTCATCTATCCATCCATCCATCCATCCATCCATCCAGTCAAGGAACACTCAATGAGTGCTGTGTATGAGGCTGTATGTTTGGAGGATAGAGATAAATTATAAGCACAAATAATTGAAGTTCTCAGCAGAATGAAAGCAAGGAAACTAGAAGGGAAAAATTCTAAGCAAAAGAGGAAGTGTTTTCTTATCTGTTAAAATTTAAATTTAAATTTAAAACCTCCCTCAAAAAATTACCTGCTCTGCCAGGATTCATGAATGGCTGTGATTTATTATTCTTCAATTAAAGTTACTTTTGAACATTTCCCACCTCCTCAATTGGACCATAGAGAGTAGAGGATGAGTCTTGTTTATCTTGTAAATGTGTACAATTTATAAATCTGTAGTCCAATAAAGACTATGTGCCAGGCACTATGCTAGTTGCCAAAAGTACATAAATTTTTGTTGGATTCAATCCATGTAAAGAGTTAGGGTCAGATGCCTTGAAGGTCCATCCTTATTGTCCCATTGATTTATGAATCACTGTGAGGCAAAGGAGAGATAAGCTTTATAGGGTTAGAGCAAGCATGGATGAGGCAAAGCAGTACTGGGGAACGGGTGATACTTGGAGGTGGTGCTGGGTGTGGGGTGGGTGTGAGCAGTGGCAGCAACACTAAAATGGACAGAGGAGTATTCTACAGAGGAATCCTCAAGCCATGGTTGGAGGTACCAGTGCCTGGGTCTGTTGGAGGCATGCACAGTTTCACCCTCTCACTGCCCTTCAGTCTCCTCATCTGTGAATATGTCCGATATGGCTCCTTGTATGCTAAGAGCCAGATTGTCTCAGTGGAGTAACTGCAGATTGGGGATGTGTTAGCTGTTTTATCCTATCAAGGCACTTGATTCCTTGCAGTATTCTATTTGTCTTGAAAGCACCAATGGCATTCCCCAAGCCTCTAAATTTTATTCCTAGCCTACACACTAATGAATTCTTGTTTAATGACTGGAGAATACTTACGAGCACCTCTGCAGATGTAAAACAGGTAAAACAGGAAAAAAATGCATCCCTCTGGGGCATCTTTTTCATTTAAGTTTAGCTGTTGAAACAATAATGGAAAGACCCAGACATCCTGGTCACTAAAAGCCAAAGTTATGAATTCTGAACTTGACATCACGGGATTGGTATTTGCTAGAATGTATGTGCTGACTGAATTATAAGTATGTGACAATTTAGAAACACCTCAAGAAATTTATATGACACAGAGTGCTACTCGTGTTTGCATCAGCCAACATGCTTTATTGGAAAATAGGCATGTTGAATGCCAGATCAGTTACATGAATTTTTCCTAAAAATTGCTAATTCTGTAAATTTCACATCAGCAGATTTATTTAAGTGCAATTCTGCTGAATGAATATAGTAATTCATGTTGCATTAAAAAGTGGCTTTATCTGGCAGTTGCACCTGTCAGCGGGTGTCCTCAATTTGCTTAACTGAAGATATTTTTCTGAGGTCATTTGTTTGTCTTTCTAAGGTTAAAGGTCCTGTGCAATTTTCCTCTTCACTCACATCTGCAGAGGTTCTCAGAATGCCTGCAAATGAACACTACATGCTCTGTTTCAAAATCTTAGGTGATTTTCCCTGTGGGCATATACATTTACTTCTTGGGTCTTGTAATTTACTTGAAAATGCACATTTACTCATACTAATAAAATTTTCTTCTAGCTATGTATTTTTCCCGCATTACATCATCTTATTAAGCACTAGAAACCCTCAAGCCTGGATTTCCCCCAAAGACTGTGGGAAATTTGTGACTGGCTCCATGCAATAAGCTCTTATTCTGTGATGCTCTAAAAATAGTTGTATCAAACTGCTAAAACATTTTCCAAGTGACTTAGATAAATGCCTTTCTTCTGTGCTCAGGAGCTATTAGGTGACAGGATGGGAAGGAGACTTGGAGATAATCTGGGCAACACTTTTAGTTTACAGAAGAGAAAATTGAGTCCCTGAGAAGTAAAGCTCATGGTCCACAGAAAGTCTTGGTATTTCCAGCAATGGATCCCATATCTCAGAATTCTCTACTGTGAAGAGAAAATGTCCAACTTGCGTGCTTAGAAGATAGGAGATCAGGAGTTCTGGATACCTGGATTAAAATCCAAGTTTGATTACTTTGGAAAATCTGATGTCTCAGTATGTGTCAGTTTTCTAATCCCCCAAATGGGTATAATAGTAGTAGATTCCTTGAAGAATTGTTATGAGAAGTAAATGATATAATCTATCATTAATGTAATGTCATGGCTCTATGGTTGGTAGGTATTATTATTTTTATGAGCATAGGATAAGATTGAATAATTGTTTGTTACAAGGAAGAAGTGGTCTGAGGCAAAAGTGATTGCTGTCCATAAAGAATTTCTTGGAAAAGAAACATTGGGAGAAAGGTAACAGACATTTCGCTGTCATCCTGTTATTTTGAATTTGCAGTAGACACACTGGAAGTTGAATCATGCCTTAAATATCTGATCCTGCAATTAGGGGAGTAGACCACTAGGTGGCAGTGGTTTATCAGGCATGGTTCTGTGCTTTCAACCACCAAATTGGTGATTAACGGAGATCATTCAAATATGTTTCCATTCACATGCATTTTAATGTGGACCTCTTCATCAACATTATTTATTAAAATAGTTTAATTAACATATAACTTTTGAATTCGTATATGCTTGGGATTTAAATCCTTCTTACACTTCCTAGATGTATCAGTTTGGGCAAACCTCTGTGTAACCAACACCCAGATCAAGACATAGAACATCACCAGACCCAGATGACCTCCCCCAAGGTCAATACTGTTATGACTTCTAGCATCATAGATTTGCAAAATTTTGAACTCATTGTCAATGAATCATACAGTATAATCTTTTCTGTATTTTCTTTTACTTAATGCTACACTTTTCAGATTCATCCTTGTTGCTGTTGTGGAGCAGTTTGTTCATTTTTCTCTGGAGTATTGTATTTCATTGTACAATTATACAACCATTTATTTATCCAGTCTATTGATGGACGTTTGAGTTATTTCCAGTTTTTTTTTTTTTTTTTGCTATTAAAAATAGTGCTACTAAGAATATTTTGTAAAGTCTTTTGGTGTAAATGAGTATGCAATTCTTTTGGGTATATATCTAGGAATAGAACTGCTGAGTCACAGGGTAAGCCTATGTACAGCTTTAGTACATACTGACAAACAGTTTTCTGACATGGTTGTATCTGTTTGCACATTCATTAGCAATCTGTGAGAGTACCAGTTGCCCAAACATCTTTGCCAATAATTAATACTGTTATATTAAATTTTTTAAAGAGTATCTGGCAGGTTTGCAGTGATATTTTGTTGTGTTCATTTTTTTGTAAGGTGGTAAAAATTTTGTGTTTTTTTAATTGGAAATTTAAATATTTTTAATTTTGGTTGCTAATTTTTTTCTTTATTAGAGAACTTGTGGGTTTACAGAACAAGCATGCATAAAATACTGGATTCCCATATATCACTCTATTATTAACACCTTGCATTGGTGTGGAACATTTGTTACAATTGATGATAGCATGTTTTTATAACTGTATTATTAACTATAGTCCATGGTATAACTTAGGACTCGCTGTGTAGTGTAGTTCCATGTTGTTGTTTTTTAAAATTTTATTCTATTGCCATATAAATAATCTGACATTTTCCCTTTTAACCACATTCATATACATATTTCAGTGTGTTAATTGCGTTCACAATGTTGTGCTACCATCACCGCCATCCGTTACCAAAATGTTTCCATCATTCCAAATAGCGACATTATTTAGTACATTTTTAGCCTTAACTTCTCATTCTCTATCCCCACCCATGTCCCCTGGTACACCTATATTATAGATTCTGACCCTATGAGTTTGCTTAGTCTAGTTATTTCAAATCAGTGAGATCATACAATATTTGTCCTTTTGTGTCTGGCTTATTTTACTCAACATGATGTCCTCAGGGTTCATCCATGTTGTTGCATTTATCAGGACTTCTTTCCTTTTCACAGCTGAAGAATAATATTCCATTGTATGTATATTACATTTTATTTGTCATTCATTGGTTGATGGGCACTTGAGTTGCTTCCATATTTAGGCAGTTGTGAATAATGCCACTATGAACATTGCTGTGCAAATAGCTGTTCGAGACCCTGCTTTCATTCTAGTAGTGGGATTGCCAGGTCATATGGTATTTCTATACTTAGGTTTCTGAGGAGCTGCCAAACTATCTTCTACAGTGGCTGCACCATTTTACATTGCCATCAGCAATCAATGAGTGTTCCTATTTCTCTGCATCCTCTCTAACACTTGCTATTTTCTTTTTTTTTTTTTTTTAATAGCTGCCATTCTAATGTGTGTGAAATGGTATCTCCTTGTGGCTTTGATTTGCATTTCCCTGATGGCTCATGATGTTGAGCATCTTTTCATGTGCTTTCTGGCCATTTGTGTATCTTCTTTGGAGAGATGTCTATTCAAGCCTTTGCCTGTTTTTAACTTGGGTTGTTTGTCTTTTAGTTGATAAGATGAAGGATTTCTTTATCTATTCTGGATATTAGACTTTTATTGGATATGTGATTTCCAAATATTTTCTCCTACTGTGTAGGTTGTCATTTTACTTTCATTATAAAGTTGTTTGAGGCACAAAAACTTTTAGTTTCGATGAAGTCCCATTTATCTATTTTTTCTTTTGTTGCTTGTGCTTTGGGTGTATAGTCCATGGAACCATTGCCTCACACAAGGGGCTGCATTTCCTTCTAGGAGTTTGATGGTTCTTGCTCTTATATTTAGGTCTTTGATCTACTTTGAGTTGATTTTTTTATAAGGTGTGAGGTAGGGGGTCTTCCTTTAAAAATTTTTTTTTAAAATGAAGATCCAGTTTTCCTAGCACCATTTGTTGAAGAGACTGTTCTTTTGCAATTGAGTGGTCATTGCCCCCTTTTCAAAAATCAGTAGGCCACAAATGTGAAGACGGTTGCTTTCTGAGCTCTCAGTTCTATTCCACTGGTCTATATGTCTGTCCTTGTGCCAGTACCATTCTGTTTTTTATTTTTATTTTTTTACGTCCCCAATATTCTTATAAAACATTGATTTTACATTGTTCAGGGAGTTCATAGAAGTGGTACATAAAATATGTTTCCTTTTGTGTCTGACTTATTTCACTCAGAATTATATCTTCAAGTTTCATCCATGTTGCTATATGTTTCAGGACCTTGTTCCTTCTTACTGCTGCATAGTATTCCATCGTGTATATATACCACAATTTGTTTATCCACTTGTCTGTTGAAGGACACTTGGCAATTGTGAACAATGCTGCTATGAACATTGGTGTACAAATCTCTGTTCGTGTCACTGCTTTCAAATCTTCTGAGTATATACTGAGAAGTGGAATTGCTGGATCATAGGGTAATTCAATATTGAGTTTTCAGAGAAACTGCAAAACTGTCTTCCACAGTGGTTATACCATTATACAGTCCCACCAGCAATGAATAAGAGTTCCAGTTTCTCTATATCCTCTCCAGCATTTGTAGTTTCTTGTTTGTTTGATGGCAGCCATTCTTACTGGTGTGAGATGATATCTCATTGTGGTCTTGATTTGCATCTCCCTAATAGCTAATGAAGAAGAACATTGTTTCATGTGTTTTTTAGCCACTTGTATTTCCTCTTTGGAGAAATGTCTTTTCATACCTTTTGTCCATTTTGTAATTGGGCTGTTCGTACTGTTGTCATTCAGTTGTAGGATTTCTTCATATATACAAGGTGTTAGTCTCTTATCAGACACATGGTTTCCAAATATTTTCTCCCATTGAATTGGCTGCCTCTTCACCTTTTTGACAAATTCCTTTGAGTTACAGAAGCTTTTGATTTTGAGGAGTTCCCGTTTATCTTTTTTTTTCTTTTGTTGCTTCTGCTTTGGGTATAAGGTCTAAGAAGCTACCTCTTACTACTAGGTCTTGAAGATGTTTCCCTATATTATCTTTTAGAAGTTTTATGATACTGTCTCTTACATTGAGGTCTTTGATCCACTTTGAGTTAATTTTTGTATAGGGTGTGAGGTAGGGGTCCTCTTTCATTCTTTTGTTTATGGCTATCCAGTTCCCCAGCCCCATTTCTTTTTTTTTTTTTTTTAATCTTCATTTTATTGAAATATATTCACATACCATGCAGTCATACAAAACAAATCGTACATTCTATTGTTCACAGTACCGTTACATAGTTGTACATTCATACCTAAATCAATCCCTGACACCTTCATTAGCACACACACACAAATAACAAGAATAATAATTAAAGTGAAAAAGAGCAATTAAAGTAAAAAAGAACACTGGGTGCCTTTGTCTGTTTGTTTGTTTGTTTATTTCCTTCCCCTGTTTTTCTACTCATCCATCCATAAACTAGACAAAGGGGAGTGTGGCCCTTATGGCTTTCCCAATCCCATTGTCACCCCTCATAAGCTACATTTTTATACAATTGTCTTCGAGATTCATGGGTTCTGGGTTGTAGTTTGATAGTTTCAGGTATCTACCACCAGCTACCCCAGTTCTTTAGAACCTAAAAAGGGTTGTCTAAATTGTGCGTAAGAGTGCCCACCAGAGTGACCTCTCGGCTCCTTTTGGAATCTCTCTGCCACTGAAGCTTATTTCATTTCCTTTCACATCCCCCTTTTGGTCAAGAAGATGTTCTCCATCCCACGATGCCGGGTCTACATTCCTCCCTGGGAGTCATATTCCACGTTGCCAGGGAGATTCACTCCCCTGGGTGTCTGATCCCACGTAGGGGGGAGGGCAGTGATTTCACCTTTCAAGTTGCCCAGCCCCATTTCTTAAAGAGACTGTTCTGTCCCAGTTCAGTGGATTTGGGGGCCTTATCAAAAATCAGTTGACTGTATATCTGGGGGTCTATTTCCAGACTCCAGTTCAATTCCTTTGATCAGTATGTCTATCTTTAGCCAATACCATGCTATTTTGATCACTGTAGCTTTATAGTAAGCTTCAAAGTCTGGAAGGGTAATTCATCCCACTTCATTCTTCTTTTTTAGGATGTTTTTGGCAATTTGAGGCCCCTTTCCCTTCCTAATAAATTTGATAACTAGCTTTTCCAAGTCTGCAAAGTAGGTTGTTGGAATTTGGTTGAGATTGTGTTGAACTTATACATCAGTTTGACTAGAATTGACATCTTAACAATATTTAGTCTTCCTATCCGTGAGCATGGAATATTTTTTCACCTGATTAGCTCCTTTTTTATTTCTTTTAATAAAGTTTTGTAATTTTCTGTGTAGAGGTATTTTATGTCCTTGGTTAAGTTTATTCTGTGGTACTTGATTTTTTTTGGTTGCTATTATGAATGGAATTTTTTTGATTGCCTCTTCAGTTAGCTGGTGTATAGGAACATTACCAATTTATGTGCATTAATCTTATATCTTGCCACTCTGCTGAATTTGTTTATTAGTTCAAGTAGCTTTGTGGTCGAATTCTCAGTATTTTTCAAATATAAGATCATATCATCTGCAAGTAATGACAATTTTACTTTTTCCTTTCCAATTTTGATACCTTTTATATCTGTATCTTGGCAAATTGCTCTGCCTAGAACTTCTAGCACAATGTTGAATAATAGAGGTGACAGTGAGCACCCTTGTCTCATTCCTGATCTTAGAGGGAAGGCTTTCAGCTTCTCCTCATTGAGTGCTATGATGGCTGTGGGTTTTTCATATATTCCTTTTGTCATATTAAGGAAGTTTCCTTCAATTCCTACCCTTTGAAGTGCTTTTATCAAAAAGTGATGTTGAATTTTGTCAGATGTTTTTTCAGCATCTACCTAGATGATCATTTGATTTTTCCCATTTGATTTGTTAATGTGCTAAATTATATTAATTGATTTTCTTATGTTGAATCACCCTCACATGCCAGGAATTAACCCCACTTGGTTGTGGTGTATAATTCTTTTAATGTGTCTTTTGATTTGATTTGCAAGTATTTTGTTTAGGATTTTTGCATCTCTCTTCATAAGGGAGATTGGCCTAGTTTTCCTTTTTTGTAGTGTCTTTGCCTGGTTTTGGTATCAGACTGACATTAGCTTCATAAAATGAGTTGGGTAGTGTTCCCTTTCTTCAATCTTTTTGAGAGAGTTTGAGCAGGAATGGTGTCAACTCTTTTTGGAAAGTTTGGTAAAACTCACCTGTGAAGCTATCTGGCCCTGGGCTTTTATTTATAGGTAGATTTTTGATGACTGACTGGATCTCTTTGCTTGTCATTGATTTGTTGAGGTCTTCTATTTCTTCTTGGGTCAGTTTAGGTTGTTCATGTGTTTCCAGGAAACTGTCCATTTCCTCTAAATTGTCTAGCTTGTTGGCATATAGTTGTTCATAGTATCCTATTATGATTTTTTTTTTTTTTAAATTTCCTTGGGATCTGTAATAATTATCCACTTCTCATTTCTGATTCTGTTTATTTGGGTCTTCTCTCTTTCTGTCTTTGTCAGTCTAGCTAAGGGTCTGCAAATCTTGTTGATCTTCTCAAAGTACCAACTTTTGGTTTTATTTATTCTCTCTATTGTGGGTTTTTTTTTTTTTTTTTTTTTTTTTTTTGGTTGTTTTGCTTTGTTTTTTTGTTCTCCAGCTCATTTATTTCTACTTCAATCTTTGTCATTTCTTTTCTTCTATTTGCTTTCTGGTTAGTTTGCTGATCATTGTCTAGCCTCTTTAGTTGTTCAGTTAGGTCTTTGGTTTTAGCTCCTTCTTGTTTTTTGATGTATGCATTTAGAGCTATAAATTTCCCTCTCAGCACTGCCTTCACTGCATCCCATGGTTTTGATATGTTGAATTCCCATTTTTATTCACCTCTAGATATTTACCTATTTCTCTTATAGTTTCTTCTTTTACCCACTGGTTTTTTTAGGAGTGTGTTGTTTTACTACTATGTATTTGTGAAAGATCTGGTTCTTTGGTGGTTATTGATTTCTAGTTGCATTCCATTATGATCAGAGAATGTGCTTAGAATAATTTCAAGCGTTTTAAATTTATTAAGAGTTGTTTTGTGCCCCAGCATATGATCTATCCTGGAGAACATTCCACAGGCACTAGAGAAGGATGTATATCCTGGTACTTTGGTATGTAATGATTTACATAAGTCTGTTAAGTCTAATTCATTTATCATATTGTTTAGATTCTCAATTTCTTTATTGGTCCTCTGTCTAGTTGTTCTAGCTATAGAGAAGAGTGGTGTATTGAAGTCTCCCACTATTATTATAGATGTGACTATTGCTCCCTTCAGTTTAGCCAATGTTTGTCTCATGTACTTTGGAGCTCCTTGACTGGGTGCATGAACATTTATGAATGTTATTTCCTCTTTGTGAATTGTCCCTTTTATTAACATATATTGTCCTTCTTTGTCTCATGACAACTTTGCATTTAAAGTCTCTTTTGTCCAATATTCATATAGTTACACCTGCTTTCTTTTGATTGTAGTTTGCGTGGGATATTTTTTTTCCATCCTTTCACTTTCAGTCTCTTGTGTCACAGGGTCTAAGATGAGTCTCTTGTAAACAACATATCGATGGGTCATACTTTTTAATCCATTCTACCAGTCTGAATCTTTCAGCTGGAGAGTTTAATCCATTTGCATTCAAAGTTATTACTTTGAAGGGAATTCTTGAACCAGCCATCTTATCCCTTAATTTTTAGTTGTCAGATCTATTTTTTCCACCTCTCTCTTTTTTTCCCTTTAAGTCACCCTTACTAATACTCTTCAGTTCTGTGCCCTTTTCCAGACTTTACTCTCCTTTCTTTTTTTCTCAGCTGGTAGAGCTCCCTTTAGTATTTCTTGCTGGGCAGGTCTCTTGTTAACAAATTCTCTCAGCATTTGTTGGTCTGTGAAAATTTTAAACTTCCCCTAAATTTTGAAGGAGAGCTTTGCTGGATAAAGAATTCTTGGCTGGCAGTTTTTCTTTTTCAGCATCTTAAATATGTCATACCACTGCATTCTCACCTCCATGGTGCCCACTGAGGAGTGAGTACTTAGTTTTATGTGATTTCCCTTATATGTGGTGAATCGCTTCTCTGTTGCCGCTTTCAGAACTTTCTCCTTATCTTCAGCATTTGACAATCTGATCAGTATATTTCTTGGAGTGGATTTAGGATTTATTCTAGTTGATGTTCATTGACATCTTTTTTTTTTTTTTTTTTTGCATATTTATGTCATTCATATGTGTTGGGAAGTTTTCCCCAACTATGTCTAGAAACACTCTACTTTGTAGCCCTTTACTCTTCTCTCATCCTTCTGGGATACCAGTGATTCTTATAGTTGTTTAGTTCATGTTGTCCATTATTTCCCTGAGATCTATTTCGAATTTTTCAATTTTTTTCACAATTTGTTCTTTTGTGTGTTCACAGTCAATTGTTCTGTCCTTAAGTTCACTTATTCTTTCTTCTGCCTCTTCAAATATGCTATAAAGTCTCTAGTATATTTTTAGTTTGATCAACCATATCCTTTATTTCCATAAGATCTGCTAGTTTTTTATTTACTCTTTCAAATTTTTCTTTATCCTCTTCTTGCATTTTCTTGATATCCTTTATGTCTCTTCCCATCTTGCTGAAGTTGTTTTGGAGATTTGTGTGTACTTTAATTGTTCCAAATTTTGTAACTCTTCCAGCTTTTTAATTTGTTCATTTGGCTTGTCCATGTCTTCTAGATTATTTAAGTGCTTCATGACTTTCTGTTGGCTTTGGGGCTTGTCTTTTTAGGTTATTTTAGGACATGCAGGATTATTTGAGCATTTATATAGTTTGGCAGAAATATAGCTTGCTGTAATGCAGTTTCCCTATCCTACCAGCAGGTGGCTCTCTTTAGCAGCCTTTTATTCTCAAGCCAGCCCTCCCTGAACTTCTTCTGTGCTGTTGGCTGAGTCCAAACCAAGAGGGGAACCAGTCAGTGCACCAGTTCTCTGTGTGCACTGGGGACTGCCTGTCCTGGGGATGCAGTGTGTACCCTGTGCAGTTCAGTGGGGAGTCTGCTCAAGGGCACCCTTCAGATCAAATATGCTCCATTCCCTGCATGCTGTGGGTCCATGCACACTGGGGTATGGCAGGGGCTGCTGATGCATTGGTATGGCATCCTCACCTATCCCTGCTTCTTGCTGGTGCAGCCCCCAGACTTTCATGTGGGGAGGGTAAATGCTGTCTCCTGTTCCCTCACAGGAACTCCTGGTCTTATGGCTGTGGAGAATCACCTCCCTAGCTAACTGCCAAGGTGGGTCCACAGGAGTGGAGAGCCACTGCTCACTTCCTTGCTCGGTGGCCGTCTCGCTGCTGCCAGCCCCAGGAGGTGGTCCTGGCCTAAACAAGCTCACCCTGACCCTTGAGGATTTTTGTCCAGGTCACCGACACATACTGTAGGGGACCCTCTATGGCCAGTTACAACCTGTGCCTGTGGTTCTGAGCATTCTCCGGCCTCTCTCTAGTTTGTTTCATGGAGGAGAAGCCCACTCTGCCTCACTCACCCTGTTATCTTCCTGTAAGTCCCTCTCTCTCATTTCTTTTTCATTTTTAATGCAATTTCATTCAGATGTATTCACATACCATCCTATTATCCAAAGTGCATAATCAAGTGTTCACAGTATCATTATATAGCAACAATTTTTGAGCATTTTCATTACTCTAAAGAAATAAAATTAAAAATAAGTATAAAAGTAAAAGAAGGAAAAAGGACACCCAAAACATCCCGTGCCCCTCTTCCCTTCCTCTAACTCATTTTCTTTTCATACCCATTTTTCTACCCCTCTGTCCATTCACTGTATAAAGTTAGTATGAGTCACAAGGTTTTTGCAATCACATGGTCACTCTTTTACGCTATGTAGTTATATGATCATCTTCAACAATCAAGGATATTGGATTGCAATTCAACTGTTTCAGGTATTTCCTTCTAGCTATCCTAACACACTAAACACTAAAAAGGGTTATCTATATAATGCATAAGAATAACCTCCAGAATGACTTCTAGACTCCATTTGAAAGCTCTGAGACACCAAAACTTTATTTTGTTTCATTTCTCTTCCCCCTTTTAGTCCTATAGACTTTCTCAATCCTATGAAACCAGGTCCATGTGAAGCTTGGGAGTCATATCCCACTTTTCCAGGGAGATTTACACCCCTGGGAGTCATGTCCCATATAGGGGAGAGGCAGCAAGTCCACCTGCCGAGTTGGCTTAGAGAGGCCACATCTGAGCAACAAAAGAGGTTCTCTGGGGGTGACTCTTAGGCACTATTATAAGTAGGCTTAGCTTCTTCTTTGCAGTAACAAGCTTCTTAAGGGCAAGGCCCAAGATTATGGGCTGGGCCTACTAAACTGGTAGTTCTCAATGCTTACAAGAATATCAGGAATTCCCCAAGTGGGGAAGTTTAATATTTCTACAATTGTTCCAGTCCCTCAAGGGAGCCTTTGCAAATACTTTTTATTCTCTGTCCAGATCACTCTGGGATGTATCGGGGCTTCACACTAACCTGTACAAACCAACCAGATCTCATTCCCTAATCAAGTTTCCATGTAATTATGGTGTTTGAAATAACTGACCATATAAGTTAAATTATGTAGTGTGGTATAGAAAATATAGATTTTGCACCAAATAACATCTCTTCCTTTGGTCTCACACAGAAGTTGAAGTTTTAAAACACAGTCCATGTCATCCCTTATCATTAAGTCTGATATACTTTAGTCCTAACCATGTCCATTTTGTTTATAACTCTAATTGAAGTCTGATCTGTTTTTCAGCTTCTTTAACATTTGCTGTATTGGGTAATGCTGACATTCACAGCTGCTGAACTCGGGCTCTGAGTCTCCGGTGTCACACATACCTGAATTTCCAGGGTCCAACTGGGTTATACTGAAACAGCACAGCATCTCAGAAATTTAGAAATAACTGTTAAAATTCATGAATAAATGTGACTGCTATAAGAGCTTACAATCTAGAAACCTTTACAGTACACCTTCCCTTGATGACCTATGCTCTCAGATTCAATTCTCAGAGTTTGCACATTATAGTTAGTCCATATTAGTGAGGTGTTGTAATGTTTGTCTTTTTGTTTATGGCTTATTTTACTCAACATACTGTCCTTAAGTTCCATTCACATAGTTGCATTCCTCACAACTTCATTCTTTCCTGTTGCTGCTCAATATCCATTGTGTGTGTGCACCACAGTTCATCATTCCATTCATCAGTCAATGTTCTCTTTGGCCAACTTCTTCCATTGAAAATCATGAATACTGCTGCCATAAACACTACTGTGCCCATTCATGTCCCTTCTCTCAGTTCTTCCAAGTAAATACCCAATACCAGGGTTGCAGGACCATATGGAAACCCCATACATAGCTTCCTTTTCAACCACCACACAGCCCTCCAGATGGGCTGCACCATTCTACTTCCCCATCAACTGTGAATAGGTGCATCCCTCTCTCCATGTTTTCTCCAGCACTTATATTCCTGTTTATTTTTCATGCAGTTTTATTGAGATATATTCACATACCATAAAATCATGCAAAGTGTACAATCAGTTGTTTACAGTATCATCATATAGTTATGCATTCATCACCACAACAAATTTTTTGAACATTTTCATTACTCCATGAAATAAAAGTAAAAATAAGAATAAAAATAAAAAAGAACACCCAAAACATCTCATACTCCCCTCCCCCCCCATTATTCATTTACTTTTTGTCCCCCTTTTTTCTACTTACCTGTTCATACACTGGATAAAGGGAGTGTGAGCCACAAGATTTTCACAATCACACAGTATCGTCCCATATAAGCTATATGGTTATACAATCATCTTCAAGAATCAAGGATACTGGATTGTAGTTCAACAGTTTCAGGTATTTCCTTCTAGCTATTCTAATAAACTAAAAACTAAAAAGGGATATCTATATAGTGCATAAGAATGCCCTCCAGAATGACCTCTCGACTCCCTTTGACATCTCTCAGCCACTGAAACTTTATTTTGTTTTATTTCACATCCCCCTTTTGGTCAAGAAGGCTTTCTCAATCCCACGATGCTGGGTCCAGCTCATCTCTGGGAGTCATGCCCCACATTGCCAGGGAGATTTACACCCATGGGAGTTATGTTCCACATAGAAGGGGCTCTCCCTCCTTTTTTGAAAGGAAATCTTGCTGGATGTAAAATTCTTGCCTGGCAGTTGTTTTCTTTCAGCACTTTAAGTATTTCAACCCACTGCCTTCTTACCGCCATAGTGTCTGAAGAGAAATTGGCACTCAATCTAACTGGGACTCCCTTGAATGTAATACATTCTTTTTCTTTTTAGCTTTCTGAACTCTCTTTCTTGTCCTTTGCTTTCAGTAGTATGATCAATATAGCATGTGGTGTATGTTTCTTCTTGTTTATTCTGTTTGGTGTTCTCTGGACTTCTTGGATGTGCATATTCATGTCTTTTGCTAACTTTGGGAAGTTCTCTGTCACTATTTCTTTGAATATTCCTTCTGCCCTTTCTTTCTTTCCTCTCCTTCTGTGACTCCCATAATGTGTATATTGGTATGCTTGTTGGTGCCCCAGAGGTGAACATGGTCCCTCATCCCTGAATTACTTGGGATTCTTTTGTTTGAAGAGAACAGAAAATCCAACCATATGGCTTAAATTGAAAAAAGAATTTATTGATTCATGGAATTGGAAATTCCAAAGGTAGGGTGAGCCTCAGCATAGAATTGATTCAGTCAAAACACCTTCTCCAGGACCCAGCCACTTCCTGCATTTCTCCTTAGCTTTTTTTTTTTTTTTTTAGAGAATTTGTAGGCTCACAGAAAAATCATGCAAAAAGTACAGAGTTCCCACATAGTCCCTGTTACAGTTTTCCCTATTACTAACACTTTGCATTAGTGTGGTGCCTTTGCTACAATTGAGGAAAGAATATTAGTATAACTGTAGCATTAACTGCAGTCATAGTTTACGTTAGGATTCAGTTTGTATTATACAGTAATATGTTTATTTTTAAAATTTTATTCTAGTTACATATACAACCTAAAGTTTCTCCTTTTAACCACATGCAAATATATAATTCAGTGCTGTTAACTACATTCACAATGTTGTGCTACCATCACCACCATCCATTATCAAAATTTTTCCATCTCCTCAAACAGAAACTCTGTAGCAATTAAGCATTGACTACCCGTTCCCTATCCCCATCCAAGCCCCTGGTAGCCTATATTCTAGTTTCTGAGTCTATGAATCGTCTTATTCTTATTATTTCATACCAGTAAGATTATACAATGTTTATCCTTAAGTGGCTGGCTTATTTCACTCAATATCACAGTTCATCCATACTGTCAAAAGTATCAGAACTTCGTTTCTTTTTGCGACTGAATAATATTCCATTGTCTGGATATCACATTTTGTTTATTTGTTTACCTGTTGAGGGACATTTAAGTTGCTTCCATCTTTAGGCAATTGTGAATAATTCCTTTATGGACATTGGTGAACAAATATCTGTTCAAGTCCCTACTTTAAATTTTTTTTGGGTGTATACCTAGAAGTGAGATTGCTGGGTCATCTGTTCATTGTATACTTAACTTTCAAAGAACCATCAAACTGTTTTCCACTGTGGCTGCACCATTTTACTTTCCCACCAACAATGAATGAGTGTTCCTATTTCTCCGCTTCCTCTCCAACAATTGTTATTTCTTTTTTTTGAGTAGCAGCCATTTTAGTGGGTGTGAAATAGTATCTCATTGTGATTTTAATCTACATTTCCCTAATGGCTAAAGATATTGAGTGTCTTTTCATGTGCTTATTGACAGTTTGTATATATTCTTTCCAGAAATGTCTATTTGAGTCGTTTCCCCATTTTAAAATCAGCTTGCTTGTCTTTTTGTTGTTAAGTTGCAGGATTTCTTTATATATTCTGGATATTAAACCCTTGTTGGATATGTAGCTCCCAAATATCTTCTCCCATTCTTCTTCTCAACTTTTTGGGGTGTCACCTTCAGCTTCAGGCTGACTTCCATCATGTTAGCAAATCTGCTGTCAGAGTTCCAGCCCTGATATTGGTATACTATGTGACTAAAAAGAAAGCATCTCTTTCACTCTGTTCTCTCTTATTTCTCCAAGGTCCTCATCTCCCCTCAAATCTCTTTGGGTCCACTGCTTAATTTACATCTGTCCCTGAGGGTGGGGGAAAGGGAAGCATCCATAGCTTAGGCCTGTGTCACCTGAGTTAACTCAGGGGTAGGGGAGATGCTACGACCCTGTTTGGAATTGACCCATTGGAATCAACCCATGGCCCTGAGTGTTGTGTCAGCTTCACCCACAGCACAAGGGCTTCGTGAGGGAAACAGGATCTGAACTAAAATTGGGTACTGTTAGGATGGGAGAAGAGGTGAGTAGATGTTGGGGCACTAGTCACCCAAAGCCCCTTGAATCCCATGTGCGACGTAGACCAGAGTCCAGAAGGGAGATAAGATAAATGAACTTTATCTCTTGTCTTGTGGAGCACTCCAGCAATTAGAATACAATTTCTACAATTTTAAATTTATTAAATATTTTGTTTTCCATCCCTTGAATATTTTACCACCCCTTCATCATGTGTAAATACAGATATGCCCATATGACATGCACAGGTACACATATGTGCTCACATAATATATGCTCACAGGTTCTTCACTGTCTTCTTCATACTCAAGGAACAAATTCCACTCAGTTCTACCATTCATCCCTAACAACTTCAAGGAAAATTGCAGGTTTGATCAGTGGCCTAATGTATTTAAATTGCCACACTAGTGTCTGGGTTATGATGGCAGGAAACTAGAGACTCCTAATTTACCCTCCCCACCTTCCCACTGACATAATTATGAAAATATAGAAAGGGGTCCAAGTTTCCAACAGAGTTGGAAACCAGAAATATTACTTAATAATTCACAGAACTTAGAGGAAGCCCCAAGGAACAAAGTAGGGCCTTAGGGGATAAAAAGGTCATGAAACTTCTTTCCCCATTATGGAGATCCTCTCTCTCTCTCTTTCTCTGCAATAATGCTAATGAAGAAAAGAGAGTTGACAGCTGGAAAAACTGAGGTATTAGTGCAAACTGGAGACTACGTTTTTCTTTCACTGTTTTTGACAAATAAATAAATATACACTGCTTCAGAATAGAAAGATAACCAGACAGAACCGTCCTTAAGTTAGATAAATTGAAAATCATGCGAAAACTGAGTGAGGATCGGCAGATATGGGTAGTTCAACGGGAGGCAGACAGACAGGATTGGGGACTAAAACAAAACTACATGTGCTTTTTATGAGCAAATATCAAGACTGAGATCTCTCCCTGATCAAAGGCTTGAACATGGAAGAGAGAGAACATGGGACTCAAGATGCAGAGGAAAAGCATACTTTGGAAAATATTTATTATAGGAAAGAGCAGAAAATTTCAGAAAATATCGGACTGCAGCTCAGTAAAATCCAGGAAGCCAAGGATAAGATGAAAAGACAATAGACTTTGATGAAAAGGAGATTATTGTGATAAGGAAGGCTTTTAAGAAAACTAAAATGTAATGACTTTTTAATGGTTGATAACAGTTCTGGAAGCAAACATTTATAAAAATACACAGAATAGTGCATTCCTTTTAAATTTATGTGGTTACCAGAGATGATTCCACATCCTGTGCCCCTCCCACTTTTGGACAGATGTTTTCAGCAGTTCAAAATTTGTTTTACAAATGTATATTTAGCCTTTTTTAATGAGAAGAAAGTTGTAAATAAGATTCCTTCTTTACTATTTTAGCTTTCCAAAGAGACTTACCATCAATGAATGCCAAGTGTACTATTAAAACTGCTCCAAATGTTAATTAATCTGACACCTTTAAAAATGTTTGATCATTGTTGCCAATTAAATTGTAGAGTTTAAGCTTTTAAAAGTTATAGGTATATAGGCATTTAGCTTTAAGGACCTTTAGAATGAGCCTAATAAACAGCACATAGAAGTTTACACTAAAAATGCAATCACAGAATCACAGTCAACATCAGAAGTAGTAAAGAGCCAAGTTAAGGCTGCAGAGAATTTAATCAGAAATGCAGAGTTGTGGTTTTCAAACTGAGAACCGTGGAACACCATGGAGGTCTCAGGGGCTGCTGTCGGTAGATGAAAGAGGCTCTGTGGTGTGGAGTGGACTTCCTTTCCCACACTCCAACCAATGCAGGTTTTTTTTTTTAAACTTTTTTCTTTTTTTAAAAATAATTTAGACATTTGCAATTTTCTTTGAAGAATTGTTTACATGGTTAAAACAATCTGAAAACCCCTGATGTTGAATCAAATTGAGAAAGCCTACTGAGATTGATAGAAAAATGACAAAGAAATAAAAATAGTGAGAGAAGATGACACAAAGCACATGTAGTGGTGAAGCAGCATGTGGCTAACAGAATGCTTGGAGAAAGGATCATTCAAAGGAAGGAGAAACAATGATAAAGACCTAGGGGAAAATTTTTCTGAAGCTGAAGAAATATCAAGTTCAATTAATCATAATAAAAAGCCAAGGTTGTCACATATTGCTATAAGTTTGTATCTAGCTCTAGCTCTTTTTCTTTCTGTCTTATCTATCTTATCTTATCTCATCTCATCTTATCATATCTTATCTATCATTAGTAATGGGACAAATATAATGTAAAAATGGTATTCATTATAATAACATTTTTCCTGAAAATCCCAAATATTGTTAAAAAAATGGAGAAGAAAGTAGGCAAGAGTCACAGAGAGATAAATGTGAAATGTGTTATCTTAAAGAGAAGTAGTAATAGATAAGATTTTACGTTTATTTTGATCATTAGAGAAATATATTTTTGAGTATGATTTTATAAACCTTAAAGATAATCACTAGTATAAATTTTAAAAATTGCCTAATATTCATATCACCAGAGAAGAAAAAAGAGATGAAATGTGGTGGGAAACTATAAGAAAAAATGAAAAACAAAACAAAACAAAACAAAAAAACAAACACAGTAAAATATTCTCCCAAACTCCAAAAGCCTGAAATAAGATGAACATAAATATGATGAAACATTTGTGACAGTAAACATACAGAGCTTAAGATATTCAAATAAAGAGAGAATTAACCTTAGCTTGGGATGAAGAAACAGCTACCAAAATCTTCTTATATGTTATCTGTAAAGGGCACACCTAAGAAATAAAAGAGGAAAAAAAAAAAAGGAAGATTAAACCCAATGTGTTGGGGAACTATTCATTTGTTTGCAGACAAACAAACAAACAAAGGAAAAATAAAAAATCCTGAAAAATACTCAATTTTATATAATCAAGAATTAAAAGTAAAAAATCATCAGAAGTGATGGAAGGTCATTTTATTCAGATAAAATATAAAAGCCACACAACAGACAAAAAGTCAGAAGTATACATGCAATAAATAACATGTCATTGGCATATAAACTTTTAAAAAATTTATATAAGGGTATGAGAAGAAAAAAATGTAAACCCAGAATAAAATAATTTTAGCACAGTTTCCTATGTCTTTGAAAGATCAAATATCCAAAACTAAGAGTATAGAAAATCTAGATGGTAACTTACTAAGTTTAACAGACCATATTGAAATTTGTAACATAAAAACGATAGAATACTCCTTGTTAAGAGTTCATTGACCAAGTATAAAATGTAATTAAAGCACAAAGAAAATCAATATATTTGAAATGAGAGAAATTTTATAGTCCACTTTCTGAGATCACAACCTCAATCATATGGGAAAAAAGTTGAAATCCCCTAAAATAAAAAAATCTCGAACTTGTGATTTCAAAAATCTTAGAAAACAGTGAAAATGAGTGTTTGAAATCTAATGAAAACAAGAAGAAAGGATGATATTAAGCCAAAATTAACAATTAAAAGTCAGAATAAACGATGGGAATTATAAAGAAATCAATGTAATCTCTCTTTCTCCAATTTTTTTTTTTTGTGAGAGGAGGAAAAAAGATGTTAACTGTATGTACAATTAAGAAAATAAATTTTGCTATCTCAAAATATAGACTGATTTAAAGGAAAATTCATCTATAAACATTTACTTCAGAAGTAGAAACTTCTGAAAAACAGAATAACTATGGACAAATTTGCATATGGATGTCAAAATTTACATTTTAAAAAAAGGACATGGATGGATAGTTTTATTGGTAGGTACAAATGTATAAGAAACAGAGCAAGGAAATATATGGAAAGTTTCTTCATTCACATATAAGTAGCCTTGATAACTGAATTGACAAAGATACCCTTTCACCATACACAAAAAATTACAGTCTAATTTGAATTATGAAAATAAGCAAAAAAAGTCCTGAGTAAAGCATTAGCAAATTGGGTCCAAGATTCTATTCAGTGAAGATGAGTTTATAACCAACTTAACATTCTGGGAATGCAATCATGGTTTAATCTTAGAAATACCTTACTATAATAGATATCCATATGTCAACAGAAAAATCTCAATAGTAGCAAAAATGGCATTTGTTAAAATTTAAATTCAATTAATGATGAATAATAATGAAGTGGGAATGGAAAATTATTCCTTGACATGATCAAGTTTCTATCTTGATTTCTCACTCAGGCCAAGAGTCTTAATACTAGTCGAATGCAGAGGCTCTTAGTGATGATTATAATGCATTAAGCTGGCGGGGATATGCATAAAGCGCTATGAGAATACAGCGTACACACCTGGTTTTTAAAGGAAGTTAGTATTGCAACAGGTTGGCAGCACATGGGCCTTTGAGCATTTTACCGATGGAGGCTGTTCTGTCCTTGATTGGTTGGGTTATGCCAGGAAGCACTGATCAGGAAGGTGGCAGGAACGGATATAGCGGCCGTGGTGTCCACATTGACATTGATGAGAGGAAGGAGAAAGAGAAACTGCTCATTGTAATACCTTTGAATGGAGATAATTTGATTCCATTCACTGCCTTCCTCAGTAAACTCAAAAGGACCATTTCCTAGAAGAACTTGAAGAAACGCAAACTAGCTTAAAGACCTCTGCAGGAAGGAAGGGAGGAAAAGACCTTCAGCTTCGACTAGGTTGCTTTATCTACAGAATTTTAAAAGTTTGCAACATTCAAGCATATAGCTATACTTATAGCATTGTTGAAAATTTATACACACTACTGCTTATATATGCAAAAGATATTTTCAATAAAATTATTGGGTAATATATCATACATACAAAAGAGTACATAAAACATCTATGTTCAATATGGAGAATAATAATAAAATGTACATCCAAATGCCCTCCATCCAGCTTAAGAAATAAAATCTTTCCAGTTCCTTAGTGCCTCCCCAATCACGTCCCCACCCTCCCCTATAGAGTAAACCACCATTTTGAGTTTGTGTTTATCATTCCTTTGCTTATCTTTGCATTTTAATTCCTAAGTATAAACCAACAAACAAAATAGTGTTTAGTTTTGCCTGTTGTAGAACTTTGTATAAGTGGGACATATACTATTGGTAATGGTGGCCTTACAGACTTGCTGCTACAGAGAGTGAAACTGACCAAGGGCCTCAGCTGATGTGCTTGGACATCCATGCCTCATAGTGCCAAAGTGGTGCCTCCCATGGGCTGCTCACTATCAAGAACTATTGTGAGGATCCTGGAGAGAGAGGTCTCTTGAGAACCAACTATGGCTCAGTGATTCCCTGGAGAACCTCTCTTAGACTGCACTGCAGTCTAGGACGCTTCCACCAAACCCTCGCTTTCTTTCTCTTTTACTCAGGGGTCAAACGTGTATTGCAGTATGATGGCTTTCCCAGCCGTCCTCCACCTCCCTCCGTCTTTCTTTCACTTAAGCATTTCCTCTACTAAAATCCTTGCATGTTTAACTCCATCTTGACATCTGCTTCCAGGAAGACTTGGACTAACAGAGTGATCTTTTGGGGTTTGTTGCTTTTGGTGAACATTTTGATTTTGAGTTTCCTCCAAATGGATTTGTGAATTTCATTCATATTCTCCACTGTGTGGTATCCATTTTTTTTTCCTTAGAGTAAGCAGGCAGCAAGTTTATTAGGAGTGCATGTGAGAGGACATGCGGCATTCTCGCCAAGACACAGGTGAGCGGCAAGAGCCCCCGACCCTGTGGGGCAATCTGCTTGTATAGATTTTTGTTCCTTTTATAATTTTTATTAACTGTTTTACTACCCTCCCCCTTTTCCTTCTCTGTGGATGCTTGACAGTAGATGACTCACTCAAATGGGTGCCCTTTGGCCTCCAGGTGCTGTATTTTGCTGTTCTTCTCTGAGATATCTTTCTCCTTGAGACCTGACCGCTCCTGGAATTTGCCCTTGCTCAGCCAGCCACCACCCTAATTCTAACCCTACCTCATTTCCCCTGCAGAGATTTCTAGCTCCTTTATCTTAAGGGAATTTGGGCCAATGGTCCATCTTCTGTAGCTGCTTCAAGCTGTCAGTGGGCTGCAGGCTGCTTGTGGAGCATCGAAGTCTCTGGCTGCGCTATTGAGTGTGGCAGCTGAGCTGGGGGAACAGGATCTTAGCCCCTGGCGAGGAGGAGTTTGTTGTGAAATTCTTCTAATCTGGAAGAAACAAACTGGGTGAGAAATTGTATACACAGGCTGAACAGAAGCAGGGGCAAAATAGAGCTCAGGGTATTCTCTAGAGTTTTTAGGAGCACTGTTGGTTGGGGTTTGGCATACTGAGGCAGTTTGCAATATCTGGCTGAAAAATTTGCCTAAGAAAAACTTCTAGAGTGACTTAGCGACTTCATTTGAAATTTCTTGGCCACTGAAATTTCTATTTCTCTGTTTGGTTAACTAATTTTATGATGCAAGGGCCAGGCTCATCCCTGGGAGTTATGTCTCATATTGCTAGGGAGACTTACACCCCTGGAAGTCATGTCCCATATAGGGCAGAGGGTAGTAAGTTTATTTGTTGAGTTTGACTTAGAGAGAGAAACCACATTTGAGCAACAAAAGAGGTTCTCTGGGGTGATTCTTAGGCATTAATTATACATAGGTTTAGCTTTGCCATTACAGCGGTAAGTTTCATAAGGGAAAGCCTCAAGAGCGAGGACTTGACTTATAAAATTGGGAACCCCTATTGCTTAAGAGAATAGCAAGAATTCCCCAGGTGGGTAAGTTTAATAGTTCTACATTTTTCTCTTGTCTTGTAAGGGACTTTGCAAATATTTTGTTGCATCCATTTTTAAAAATATAATATACTTTCTTTAGCCATTTGTCTATTTATGCACAACTGGAGTCTCCCAGGGGACAAATCACCTGATTCTGTATGGCCCACAACATAAGAATGGTTTTTACATTTTAAAATGGTTGGAAAATATCAAAAAAAGTATAATTTTTCATGTCTCCTGAATATATGAAATTCAAATTCCCTTCTCCAAGAATAAAGTTTCATTGGAACACAGCCATATTTATTCGTTTAAGTATTGTCTAGTGGCTGTTTTCCTGCTACAATGGCAGAGTTGAGTCGTGCTGTATGATCTGCAAAAAATGAAATATTTCCATTTGGCCTTTTCAGAAAAAGTTTGTGGACCGCTGCTATAAATAATGTTGCTATGAACAATCTTGGATAAGTCTCCTGGTGCCTGTGCGTGAAGATTACTCATCATATACTCCTAGGAGAGGAATGTCCAGGCTGTAGGATATATACGTTTAACTTTATTAGGTAATGCCAAACTGTTTCCCAAAGAGATTAATTTTCTCTTTTACCAGCAGTAGATGTAATGTTGCGATTGCTCCACATCTAAGCCAACAGTTGATATTGCCAAACTTTTAAATTTTTACCAGTAGAGTGCATGTGAAAGGTTTTCTCATGGTTTTATTAGGCATTTTTCTGATTACTAATGAAATTGAGCATATGTTTATGAGCCATTTGTATCTTCTCTTTGTGGGAGAACGCTATTTCTTTTATCTGTTTTCTCTTCGGTTATTTGTCCTTTTCTATAAACAAATCTGCTGATATTTTAATGGTGGATTGCATTAAAGCTATGGATAATATAGAAAACCTATAGGTAACTGATATTTAAAATACTGAGTCTTCCTATCCAAGAACATGATGAATTTCTCCAATCATTTAGATTTTTAAAAATGTCTTCCAATGAAGTCTTGCAATTTATGATTTGTTCCTACATTCTTTATATTTTTAGCTGCTTTTGAATATGGTGTCTTTTTCCTTTCAACCTTTCTATATACTTAGTTTTAACTGCATTCTGTGAAAAGCAGATGGATGTTTTTAATCAATTATCAGTGCCTTTTTCCTCATATTCCTGGTTATTTTTCACTGTGTGTTAGTTATTTCCCTTGAAATACTATTTGGGGGTTCCTGGAGGCTTAGTGTGGCTGTGCCATTCTCCGGAGAGGCTTTTGTTCATCTGCAAAGCACTGGGGGCTACAGAATTGTTATATCTTACTGGTAAATGGAACCTTTAATCTTCTATGATTTTCTTTATTGCAAGTGATTCTTTTTGCTTTAAAATCTGTTTTGTCAGTCTTCTTTTGGTTAACACTTTGTTCTTTTATCTTTTTTTCATATTTTATTTTCAAATTGTATATATCCCTTAAGTTTTAAAACGTGTCATATCAACAACATGCAGCTGAATAAAAAAAATCTTTCTTTACAATATTTGTCTTTTAACTAGAGATTTTAGACCATTTTTTTTTGTGATTACTGATATATGTGTGTGTGTACGCGTGTGTGAGTGAGCACATCATCTTATGTATTTACAATGGTGTCTCCCTTTTTCTGTTTCTTTTCATTTCTTCCCTTCCAGTAGTTAGGAAGTTATAACCTCTTTGTCTATTCCTTAGCCAATAAGGGATCCTCTTATAATAGAAGTCAGATCATGTCACTCCTCTGCTCAGAATCTCTCAATTGCCTCCCTTTTCTCTCGGAATGAAGGCCGATGTTCTTGGAAAGCTTCTATGGCCTACGTGATTTGGCCCTTTGCTTCTTTCTGACCATTCTTGTCCTTGCTCCATCTGTTCTGGGCACACTGGCCCCTTGACTTCCTTGAACACTCACAACATGCTCCCAGTAAGGCTTTGTACCTGCTGTTCCCTCCACCCAGGACCTTCTCCCAGACATCCTCATGCCTCCGTATTCATTTCCTCAGGTTTCTGCTCAAATGTCACCTTACCAGTGACACTTTTCTGATTACCCTCTGAAAAACAGCAAACTTCTGTACTCCCCACTTCCCTTCTTTGCACTCATCACCCTCTGGCATATCACATATTTTCTTGTTTATTGTGATTTGTGTGTCTTATCTACCAGAATTCAGGTTCTACGAGTGCAAGTTCTTTGCCTCTGGTTTACTGCTGTGTTCGCAGTAGCTATGGCAGTGTCCTACATGTGGTATGAACTTAGTATTTGTAGAATGAATAGATGGATACCTTTTGGGTAAATTTTTAGGCATTCACATATCATCCCTCATCCTTTGCTTGTCCTCAAATGATTTTGTTCTATAGTGAGGGATTTATAAGACCTGATTGCCCTGGGGAAGTAATGGGGCATCTCAGATATGTGTGAATGCAGGACCTTGGATTGCCTTCTGTGTCCTCATTGGTTTCTCTGCTGGGGTGGCTGGTCTGGTCCTATGCATGGATTCCTGTGCATTTCTCCCTTGGGTGTTGCTGGGTGCTGAGGCACTTTGGGGCTTTGCATGGGCACTTGTGTTGAAGTCTTTGGATTGGGTTGTTTCCATGGAGATGTGACCCACCCAATTGTGGGTGATACCTTTGATTAGATTATTTTCATGGAGGTGTGGCCCTGCCCATTCAGCGTGGATCCTGATTAGTTTACTGGAGCCCTATAAAAGCTCAGACAGAAGGAGCTCAGTGCTGCAGCTGAGAGAGACATTTTGGAGATGGCCATTGAAAGCAGACTTTTGCTAGCCCAGAGTTTTCTGTGGTGAAGCTAAGAGAGCCCAGAGTTTGCCCCAGGATATGCTAAGACAGGATTCCCAGACACTTAGAGAGAAACATCCTGGGAGAAAGAACCAAGAACACACAGGAGCTGAGAGAGGAGCTGGAACACAACCCCAGGGTCAGCAGATGCCAGCCATGTGCCTTCCCAGCCAACAGGTTTTCTGGACATCATTGGCCATCCTTCATTGAAGTTAACCTATTGTTGATGCCTTGTCTTGGACACTTTCATGGCCTTAAGACTGTAACTTTGTAACCAAATAAACCCTCTTTATAAAAGCCAATCCATTTCTGGTATTTTGCATAGCGGTAGCATTAGCAAACCAGAACACCCTCTAACCCAGGTTTTACTCTAAGGAAAGTTAGTGAGTGCCTGGACATCTTTGACTTACCTCTTGTTCCATCTCTTTCCTTCCCACATTCCAGTGGGCTAGAAGGGGTGGGCTTCCCTTCTTTCCTTGTGGGAGAAACTTCTCTAACATCCTGTTTGAAACCCCTCTAATAATGGCTTACAGTAAAACTCTATGGTCTGCAAGTTGGCTGAGCTTGCCTCTGATACATAAAGAAGAAGTGTTTGGAGTTAAAATTCTTTTCCTTCTGCTTTATTTTTTGAAGCTTAGTTTTCAAAGCCATTCTCTTGCTATAGAATCAAAGATTATACAACACCTTTTTCCTCTTCACATTCCTTCTATAATAGGGTCAATAAATTCAAATTGACATAGGTGTACATGAAGAGAAAATAGATGCAGTAACTAAGGACTGCCTGATGTAAACTCAATTACGTCCAATATCAGTTGTCTGATTTCTATCTGCTCAAATGGATGTTTTAATCAATTAATGAGGCTTAAATGACATAATGACTTTAACACAATTAGCTTGATCTCTGACACACAATAGGTTTGTCTAATAGTTACTGGCTGCTGTTTTACTGTTTCTAAAATCTTCCCAAATGCCCTTATTTTGAAGAGGAGACCATATCTACACTATTCATGAGACATTTAACTGAACATTGATTGTATCTCTTATGAACTATTGGCTGGTTTTATTCTCTAACCACTAATATATTTGAAATGATTCCTTAATTAGATTCTGCTGGTGCAGAGTAGGTTCATGCATTCCACATTATTCTTCTAGGCTGTGCCAGGCCTATGCTGGTACTGGGCACAGGAAGTGGAATCAGCATTGGTTCCTGCCCAAAGGAGACAAAGAAGTGCACTCAGATATGATGGGCTCTGTGATCAAATGCCAAGGGTCCCAGGAAATACTCTATGGAAAAATGACCCTATAGCTGTGCTTTATAAGATGAGTGGGTGTTTGCCAGGTGGACCAGGCATAAAGGACTTTCCAGGAGGCAAAGCTGTGTGGACAAAGCACTGAGGGGTGAAATAAATGGCAGACTCAGAGAGCTGCAAGCAGTTCAGTGCAGTTGGAGGATGGTTCAAGCCTTGGAGGAGAAGAGCAAAGAACAGTGTTCAAGAAACTGACAAGGGCTAGATCAGGGCAGTGGCTGTTGAATGATTTTAGGCAGAGGAGAAGCATGATCAAATTGGCCTTTCAGAAAGATCCCCTTAGCCCAGGTGCAGATAATAGATTGGAAGAGGCCAAGTCTAGAGGAAGAGAGTCCACTTAAAAGACTATGAAACTAAGATGGATGTGGTAGAAAACAGACAAACAAAAAAGAATGTAAAATCACTGGGTTTTGGTGCCTCATTGATTTCTTAGAAAATGCTTAATAGGAAGATAGAAACAATAGCTAAGCACCACAGCTCTGTACACGCAACTTAACTTTAACTCTTTACAACCACCTATTAGGAGGGACTATTTTGTTCTCTATTTACATTGGGAAAACCTGGGCACAGAAAGGATAAGTAAATGACCTAAGGTCACACAGCTAGTGAGTTGCAGAGCAAGGAATTGAACCCAGGCAGCCCAGCCCCAAGAGTCATCCAGTCCTCTTAGCTCCTGAAAATTATATTCTGCAGAAAATGGGCCTTGGTAGAATGGGGGGAAATGTCCTCCAGATCTAATACTTTCAGGTAATGAAATGCAGAAGATGTGGAATTGGGTTTGTAAACTCTGTGAGCTGAGTCCAACTCTAGCAATTCTGTTTTGATGCATTTTTGTCCATCAACTCTTGAATACCACCTGGAAAAAATGGTTGGGAGCATTAGCAGGGGGCTGGGTTGCAATGGGGGCAGGCTCACACCTTCCAGGAGAAGACATCTAAAGAGTTAGTTTTTATTTTTTAAATTTAACTTATCCTGTTGGCACCACTGATGTTTCACTCTGGCTTGAAGTTTTGCAGACGGTTGTTTTGTGATATTGGAGAAATTGTTATTTGTAACTATAAAACCAGACTGAGATGGAAGACCTCATGGTTAGTCTCAATAGATACTGCACAAGTTCTCTTTTTGTTTTTTAACTGATGTGCTTTCCAACAGAACATAACATATTTCTGAATGTACATTTCTCCTCCCTCTTCTTTATAGTTATCATGTTTAAAAGCTAATGCTGGATTCTTAAATACATCAGTGGGCCAATTTCCCCAAATCACTTACATGCTTTTTTTTAAATGCATTTTTTATTGTGAGCTTTAACATATATACATAACAGTGATAACTTTCAAAGTACAATTTAACAAGCAGTAAGAGAACAAATTTCAAGTAATATCATGGGTCACATTTTCACAACTTCAGCTATTTCCATTATTGTAAAATGTAACATACATACAGAAAGGTGTTAACTTTCGATGTACAGCTCAGCAAGCAGTTATATAAGTAATTTAAAAAATTGTTATGGGTTACAATTCCACGGTTTCAGCTCTTTACTTATTATGCAATATAGGGTATATATGGAAAGGTGGGGACTTTCAAAGCACAATTCAATGAATAGCTATAGAGCAAATTTCAGAGGATGTTACAGATTACTATATGCTTTTTTAAAAAAAAAAGGAATTGTTTCCTCCCTTGGCTGAGAAAATTAGCCAAAACCTCTGTGAACATTTCTTCCCTCTGCCGGCAGAGGTGCAATTAGCAGTCCCCTGGTGCCTGGGCAGCCCTCGCCAGCACCCGGTACTTCGGCTCATGAGCAGCAGAGAGAAGGTTTTGAGACTCAAGGTAGCTTTAAAAGCTTTATACCTTGTAAAATCCAATTACTATTTAGAGTGAATGGTGGTGTTAAATATAGTTGTTCCTCTATAAAGGTATAAAAGCATCCCTTAATTGGAAATGAATGCAGACTCTTAAAAAAAAATTGTATCTTGATTAGAGAAAAAAGTAAATGAGACTAATTTTCTTGGTTTCTTTAGTCTATTGATGTATATTTATGTCTATAGCCATACACATGCCTGCACAAACACAACTATTCCTATTGTTTATGTGGGTCAGGGAAGGGATTTTTCTAATGGTGTTACAATCAACTGCTTTCTGGAAATTCCTGAATAGGACAGGTGCTGACCCAACTCCAGGTTTTGTATTTCGTGCTTTTGTGAACATCAGGGTCTCTAACCCCAAATTTGGACATGACTTGGGTTCTCTGTGATGTTGGGGAAACTTCCTTGTAACAAAGTTTCCAAGTTCTCTTTTGGGGAAGGGTGGCAAACTGAACCACTTATGAGGTCGCTTTCCCAAGTCAACCCCTACACCCTGCTTTTTTTCTCTAGGTTTGATGCTGTTTCTGAGAATGGTAGCTTGAGAGCCACAGGCCCGTGTAGCTGAGTGGATCACTTTTCTTGGGATGAACATCTTCCCAGTGATATCATCTAATTTTAGGCTGCAGTAGAAGGAAATAAGGCACCAGACTCACAGGCAGGAAGCAGGTGTGAGAGAAAGTGCACATTTGCACCCTGAAACACAGCTCAGCGCAACACTGAGAGGGGTCTCTTGGTGACAGAGAAGGTTCTGGAAGGTGCAAACCCACATCCAGAAAGGAACTGGAGCTCAGCAGAACTGGGCTGGGGCAGCCTTCACCAGCCCCCATAATCCCAGTAATCCAGGCTGCAGCCAAGGAAGGTTCGGGGCATTCCTGCCCAAATCCCACAGGGCCGGTGGTGCATCAGAATCAGGTCATCAATAACAAATACTTTTCTGAGCATTTATGTTTCTAGGCACAGGTAACAACAAGAAGAATTATATAAAAGCCAACTGACAGTGGAAAGGAAGAAGTCTGTTTAATTTCAACTTCTTTGATACATTTAAATATCTTAATTGTACACTGTGTTGATGGTTCTGATGAATAGAACAGGACATCTTCTCTGAAATATTAAAAGAGAAGTTTTTGTTAAGGAATAGTGCTTTCACTTACTTTGAGGTAAGAAGCCACCTATATTTTGTCACTATCTTTAAAAATGGGCATTATTGGGTTTTCTCTTTCCTGTCCCTCCTGGAGCTTTTCTTCCTCTTTCCTTTCCTCCCCAACGGAGTCAGAACATTCCCTGGGACTCTGATAGCTTCCCAGGCCCTCTTGCACTCTTGGTTTTCCTCCTCAATGTTATTATTCTTCAATATATCATAATCGTGTTAAAGGAAATAAAAGAAAAAGAAATCATCTACCATGTTTCTAAAAACTCATTTCTACTGAATTTTTGTCTCCTAATAGAATAATATAAGTTCATTACAGAAAATTTAGAAAACATGAACAAGAGGAGGTAAATTCCCTTGTAATTCCAACATCAAGATCACTATGAAAACATAGACTTGGGATTTTCAGACTCAGTCCTAAGACTTTCCATGTCTTTAGTTAGAGTTGAGTGAGGCCTTTTCAGAATGGGGAAACAATGTGGCCTGTGCAGCATCAAAGAGCAGATCATGCTATGGGATCATTCACGGCATGAGCCTCTCTCTTCCCCATTGTAAGACAAAGTTCTCTAAGTCAGGGAATAGTGCCCATTCATTTTTTAACACTCCTGGGCCCCCAAATGTCCATACCTTTGTGCTGTTGCCTTGTTTTACTGCCGTTCTGTTAACCAGGACCCATGGAACTCAGTTATGCTGGCAATGAGGTCTCAAACTCATCTCAAACTGAACCTTTGACTTCCTGCCAAGCATTACGTCTTCCATTGCTTCCAGTTTCCTCCACCACCCAGCCAGTTATGCAAGTCAAAAACCTAGCAGTAATTCCTGACACCTTCCTCTCCCTTACTTCTGCCTCTAGGCCAATCTGTGACCATGAGCTATCAATGTTACTCCCTCAAAATCTCTCCAATCTATATTCTTCTTTCTGTTTTCATCATAACCCTGGCTATCTTTTCTTGCCTGGAACACCATGGTATATAGCCTTGTAATTGGCTTACCCATCTCCATCCCAGCTGAGTGCCAATCTAATCTCTACCCTGTAGATAGAATGAGTTTTCTAAATGCAAATTCCAAGCATATTGTCATCATCTTACTTACAATCCTTTGGTGGTTGTCCAGTTCTCTTGGATAAGGATGGAACTCCTTTCCATGGCCTATAAGGTCTGTTGGGTGTTGAATCACGTCCCCCACAAAAGGCATCTTCAGTTCCTAACCCCTAATCTCGTGGGTATGAACTCATTTGTAAAGAGGACCTTAGAAGATGTTATTAGTTAAAATGTGCCCAAACTGAATGAGGGTGGGCCTTAATCCAATATGGCTGAAGTCTATGTAAGCAAAGGATATTGGACACAGGAGCTGGAAGCCAGAAGTCAGCTGGAACCCAGAAGAAAAAGAAGAGGATAGTGCCATGTGATGGGAAAGCCAAAGGTAGTGTTCTAGTTTGCTAATGCTGCCGGGATGCAAAACACCAGAAATGGATTGGGTTTTATAAAAGGGGTTTATTTGGTTACACAGTTACAGTCTTAAGGCCATAAAGTGTCCAAGGTAACACATCAGCAATTGGGTACCTTCACTGGAGGATGGCCAATGGTGTCCGAAAACCTCTGTTAGCTGGGAAGGCACATGGCTGGCATCTGCTCCAAAGTTCTGGTTTCAAAATGGCTTTCTCCCAGGACATTCCTCTCTAGGCTGCAGTTCCTCAAAAATGTCTCTCAGTTGCTCTTGGGGCATTTGCCCTCTCTTAGCTTCTCTGGAGCAAGAGTCTGCTTTCAACGGCCATCTTCAAACTGTCTCTCATCTGCAGCTCCTCTCCCAGTTCCTGGGCATTCTTCAAAGTGCCCCTCTTGGCTGTAGCTCCTCTTCAAAATGTCACTCTCAGTTGCTCTTCAAAATATCACTCACAGCTGCACTGAGTTCCTTCTGTTTGTCAGCTCATTTATATGGCTCCAGTGATTTAATTTAGACCCACCCTGAATGGGTGGGGTAACACCTCCATGGAAATTATCCAGTCAGAGTCAGCACCACAGCTGGGTGGGGTGCATCTTCATGGAAACAATCAGAGAATTACAGTCTAATTAACATGGATACATCTGCCCACACAAGATTATCAAAGATAATGGCATTTTGGGGGACATAGTACATTAAAACCGGCACAGGTAGCAAGGATCTCCTGCTGGCCAGAACTCTATTGACAGGAGGAAGCAAGACTTCTAGCCTCTGAAGTATGAGCCAATAAACTCCCATTGCTTAAGCAACACACTGTGTGATGTTTGTCGTAGCAGCCTGGGAAACTACGACAAGGTTCTTCATGGCTCTGTCCCCCATTTCTTTTTTCATATCATGCTGCCCCCATTCTCTTTGTTGCATTTTTTTCTCTTAGTATATAAATTATGTTTTGACTTTGCTAGCTATGCCTTTTTTTATATTGTTTTAATTTTCATATACTTAAATCAGTTATTCTCATACTTTGTGGCTTCTAGATTTTTTTTTTTTTTGTCATCTCAAGAAGGCCTTCTCCATCCTAAGATTACAGAAATATTCTCCTCTATTTTCTTTTATAGCTTTGATTTCTACATTTGACTTATTACTCTATCTTTAGTTTTTATGATGTGAAGTAAGGTTTAATCCTTACATTTTTTCCAAAAGAATAGTCAATTTTTCTATATGGAATTTAATAAACATTTAATCCCCTAATCCCAGCCCTCTATTCTCCATGAAATATCATAAACTAAGGTTCAATGAAGCTGTTTTTCTGGACTCTTAATTTCATTCCACTGACCTCTGTCTTTCTCTGCTGACACAAAAAGGCACACTGTTTCAATTACTGTAATTTTGTAACAAGTTTTGAATTCTAAGGGAACTAGTACCACAACACTGTTCTTTTTTTTCAAATTTCCTTCATTATTCATGTACATTTGTTTCTTTACCATGAATTTTAAATTTCTAGTGATTCTTATAGAACTGTAAAATAACTGTCAAATTTTATGATAAATTCTGTGGTGATTTTGATTGGGATTAAGTTGAATTTATGGTTTAATTTGGGGGACAACTGCTATCTTTATAATAATGATTCTTCCTATTCAAGAACTTGTAGTTTTCTTTTATTTCCTCAGTAAAGTATTGCAGTTTTCACCTAAGTATTGTATAATTCTAGTTTAGTGTTAAATCTAAGTATTTACCTTTTGTTGCTTTTGAGGAAGCAATCTCTTTTTCTTATATTTACTGATTAATCATTGCTAGTACATGGGACAGACATGATATTTTTTTGTTTATGTGTCATGTGACATATGACAAAATTCTTTTATTTGCTTAATAGCTTTCTTGTGGCTTGTGTTTTGGACTTACGGTAAGCAACCATATCATATGAAAATGACTGTTTTGTTTCTTCCTTTCCAGTATTTATATCTTACTTCTTTTTTGTTTTATTTTATTGGAGGTTGGAGAGAGTGGTAATTGGATACCTATTAAGAAGTGGCTGTGCTAATCTGATGGGAGGTAATAAATAGCTGAACTTTGTAGCAGTTGATGTAGAAATGGAAGCTGCCAAATGATTGCCAGAGCTTGGAATCTGATTCAGTGGCTGCAGGGATGCTGGAGGGAGGAGAGGAATGTGATACTAATGTTCCAAGTCGGTGAGTAAGAGGATAGTGGTGCCAGTGTAAGGTGGGATATTGGGAAGGGAACTTCTTTTGTAGGGGAAAGAGTAGGTTTTAGACTGGTGGAGTTGATGTCCCAATGGGACATTCAAGTATAGTGTCCAGCAGGCAACTGAGTAATTAGAGATTAGGACAAGTCCTTATTTTAGATAAACAGCTGCTCCCTCTGAAACCACTTGGGCTTGCCCCTCGTGGTACCATTTCTGGGTTAGCATTGGACAGGGTATCAGATCAAGTGGTGCATAAGGATGTGCAGGTGACATCTTTGCTGTTGAGAAGTGGGGAGCCCTGGGCTCACTTGGAGCTGGGGGTCTTTCAGTGAGTGAGAATATCGCAGATGCTCATTTCAGTCACATCCTGAACCGTGGAATAATTTCTGGATTTAGATCTGGATATGAGCTGGCCTGTTATTATGATGATAAAGTTTGCAGCATGTGAATTTGATTTTTTTTTTTTACTTACAAATATCAATGGTTTTATAAAATTACTTTTATAAAAAATGAGATTTTTTTTCAAGTCTAGGAAAGAGTGGTAGGTGACAGAGCAGGGGAAAATGAGTAAGTCCTTGTGCATTTGGAGATGGGATAGAACTTGGATATTGTAGAGAACTGTTCCCATCCCCTCTGACACCAGCTAATGATTTGTCTCCACGGCTGTGTTTAGACCTCGGGCTGTCATCACCTCTCGTGTGGCTCCTACAGATCTAAGAGGGAGCTGGTGCACAGCCGTGTCACCGCCTGCTATCACCCTCTGCGCTGACTTCCAGGGTACCCGGCTGAGGATCTGCACATCATTACTCAGATTAATGAGGACAGATGGGTTTTTGTGTAATCAGCCTTACTCTGTTGCCAGTCTGATTTGGTTGCCAGGTGGAATATTTCAGTAATGAATTATTACAAATATAGAAACCGGTTCTGACTTAGGAAAAAAAAAAGATGGGGTGTTAAAGTGTGGAAATAAGATCCTGCATTATTTTGCATGAGGTTTGCCTGAGGGCATGTGGGTAGTTTAAGATTAGTAGGCTACAGTTTCAGTAACCTTAATAACAGGTAACAAAGAGAAAAAAATGTAACACCTCTCTTGCTTTCCCTTACCAACTCCCCTTCCTTTTACCATCCTCAGGAACTGAGGCTGAGCCTGTGTTTAAATTGCAGCCTTTCCAGAGTCCCTACGGGGATTCATTCATAAAGAAGGGAGGTATTCAGGAACCTGGTATAGTAGGGATTTACATTCCATCTGTCGAGATCAGGAGGATGGATGCAGGACTGGGCTGGGAAGAGATGTTGATGAGAGAGAGAGATGAGAGGTGGGGTGTGGTGGGAAGGCTGCAAGAGCTGATGGTTATGCTGTGAGCATGGTTGGCTGCGGTCACATGAGCTGAACAGAGTCACCATTAACGATTGGGCTTGCCAGTGTTTTATTATAAGGAATGAAGCAGGGATGTCAAGAGAAGCTATTGTACTTGCTGTAGTAAGGTGATAATAACGTTTAACTTCATCAATATCATTTCTCATTACTTGCAAGTCGTCTCTTATTAGCTGTTGCCTTTTTGCTACAAGCGTGCCTCATCCAAAGTATAAGGTGGCCTTTTCCCCCCAAAGTTCTTCCTCCTCACTGAGCTGATCAAATTGACAGTGCATTTATTTTTCTACCCAGCAATCTGTATATGCTGTTGTGTAAAGATCTCTAACATGGATTTTTAAGTGAAAAATGAGCTGTGCAGAATAGAGGGTATGAACTCCTTTCTGTAATTCTTTTAAACAGTGTGTGTTTGAATATTCATAGTACCATGCTTCAAAATAGTCAAAAAGTGAAAACAAGATGATTGTCCATCAGCTGAAGAATGGATAAATAAAATGCAATATATCTATATGATGGAATATTATTTGGCATTAAAAGGAAAAAAATACTGGTGCATACTACTGCATGGATGAGCCTGCATTATGCTAAGGCTCATTTATTTTTATGCTAATAAAACATTATCTAAGTGAAAGAAGCCAGTCACAAAAGGCCACATAGTTTATGATTCCATTTATATGTAAGGTTCAGAATAAGTAAATCAATAGAGATAGAAAAGAGCTTAGTAGTTGCTTGGAGCTGGGAAGTCTGGGGGGTGGGGAAGGGAGTGACTGCTGATGGATATAGGGTTTCTTTCTGGGGGGTGGTGAAAATGGTCTAAAATTGATTGTAGTGATGGTTGCACAACTCTGTGAATATATTACAAACCATTGAATTGTTCACTTTAAATAGGTGAATTGTAGAATATGTGAATTATACCACATGCTATTATACATACTATATAATATGTAATATATAATACATACTATAAATATAACATATATATACACATATTGGCTATTATATATTAAAAATGTTTGTATGTTCAAATGTTGGTATACACGTAATATATTTTCCTGATAAGATAGATGAGAAACTGTAAACAGTGGTGACCTTTTGGAAAAAGGAGTAGCAGAGGAAAACTCATGCTTTTCATGTTATACCTTTCTACGGTGTTTGAAATTTTTAAGCCATTTACTTATATTACTTTTATTTATAAATTGAAAATTTAAAATATAGATACCACTTCTCTTGGTGCTATACATAATAATTTTTAGAATTTACTATATAATGTCCTCAAGGGCAAAAACAGGTACTTAGTGAGCACTTAGTAAATGTACATTGAGAGAGGTTCTCACTTGCCTCTCAAAATATGCTGCCCTGACCTAGAGATTTTATTGGTAATGAAAGAAGGTGTTGCCCCCCAAAAAAGGTTGGGGTCCAGACCAATATTTATTGAATACATACTATGCCCCAGACATTGTGCAAAAATGTGCTTTATATGCATCATCTGATATAACAACTCATTAGCATAGTAAGTGCTCACTGATGTGGCCTCTTATTAATAAGAAGTTGGTAACCCAGGTTTGGCTTAGCAGCTCAAAGGCCCTCTCAAATCCCAGGCCTTTCTGTCTGTCCATTCTGCCATCCTCAGTGGGTCAGTTGTGGGTGAACTCGTGGTTGTAAGGTGACTGCTGATGCTCCAGCATTTTATCTTCACATGACAACATTTCAAGCAGGAAAGAAGTGGGGGAAGAAGGGAAGAACTGGGGAAAAGGGGCTTTTCCTTTTGAGAAATTCTCATTACTGATCAGGAATAAACATTTTTCCTTGGAGCCTCCAGAAGACTTCCCCTTTATGGAATCAAGGCATGTTTCTCCCCCCACCCCCACCCCGTTTCCCTAACAGTTTCTGGCAAAGGAGAATGTGACTGGCCTCGACCAATTATTATCAAAATCTTGGGGCTTGTTACAAAACCTTTTCTGTTGTGGAGGTGGGTAGGTGACCACCAGTCTGGACTTCAAATCCTATAAAGTAGGGTACTATTATTATCCCCATTTTACAGATGTGGAAACTGATACATATACACATCTCTGTAAGCAGCAAATGTCCACAGCCTAACTCTAGCTATCAGCTCTTCACTACTACATTATGGTGCCTTCCTGGAAAATCCCCCCAGGCAAGATCCTAGATAAACTGAAAATATAGAATCCTAAAAGCATAATATATAAATATTTAAAACATAATTATATAAAATACAAACATATTAAATACAAAGCATTTGAACTGGAAAGGACACTTAAGATCAAGTTATTCCCAAAGAATGGCCCCAAACAGCAGCAGCAGCACCTGGAAACCTCTTAAAAATGCAGATTCTCAGGCCATGCCCCAGACCCACTGAATCAGAAATTCTGTGGGTGAAGCCCAGAAATCTATGTCTTAATGAGTCTTCCAGGTGATGCTGATACCTGATAAAGTTTGAGAACCATTGACCTACTCCAACTCCTTTGTTTTAGAGATTTGATCAATGTCATTCAACTTGTAAGCAGCAGAGATGGAATTAGAGATGGAATTGGCAGTGAGGTCTCCTAATTCCTTGATAAACATCTAAATTACAGATTCTTTTCCAGCATGCATTTGGAAATAGATTCTCCATTTTTAAATAGCATCAGACACACACAACTCATTTAAAAATTGCAATAATTAAAAAAAAAGCCAATCATGTGCAGGCATCATGTTGTGTTCTTATAATATTTCTTTACATCCTCAAGCAACACAGTGAGGTAGGTGTTATTGCCTCCATTTTACAGATGAAGAAACTGAAGCTTGGAGAGGCTAAGCAACCTACTCGCAGTCCTCCAACTGGTAAACCAGAGTCCAAGGTTCAGATTCCAAATGCAGGGCTGTTTGAGGCCCAAGCAGGTGAGCAGGCTGCATGCAATGCTGGGCCAGCCTTGCTCCCAAACAGGAAAAGAAGTCACTGGCAGGTGCTCCTGGCTGCAGGCGGGTTTCGAGCCTGAAACCTGAGTACAATGGGGAGTGAGGCTGGTTCAGTAAAGCGCTTTCTGAAGCTATGTGCATGAGGCTGCAGCTGCAAGCAGGCTGCTGGTGAGGCTTGCCTCTTCTACTAAGGGGTGCAGAGGCTATTTCAGGTGGGTCTCTGGTGGGGTCTAACTTCTCTAACTTTTCAGAGGACCCCCAAGGCCATGCGGATGCTGTCCTCAGCTTCATGCCTGGGTGATAGGACCAGGATCAGAATGGATGAGGAAGAGAGAGGTGAGACTGATGGCATCTGGGCAGCTGTTGTCCATCAGCTGGAAAGCTAGCCAGAGCTTCCCATGGGGCTGGTCCCTGGAGTACTATGGTACCAGCTCCTGGCTATGGGCCAGTGGTAGTCGATATGAGCTGCCATCTCCTGCAGGGCCCCACACCTGGTGCCTGGAATTACAGATTGAAGGGAATTGTCAGAGCATGATGGGGCTCCACAGCTGGAAGGGGCTTGACTGACCATATGCTCCAGTGGCTTTCAAACACTTAAACACTGTGGAGACCTTTCTTCAGCATGAAGAATTGTAGGCAGTAAAAACCAACATAGAAAGCTATTAAGAGCGACTTCCATGAAGCCCCTGGAGGCCCTTGGAGGCCCCTGGAAGCTCTGATTTCCTCCAACTCCCTCACTGCAGAGATGGAAAACTGAGGACAAGGTAGAATTCCAACCACTGGGGCAGAGTTAGGGCCTGGAGCCCAGGTTCTCTGACTTCCATTGTGGCTCAAAGGATAGAGCTGCTCAGGGATTGTCCAAAGCTGATCTGACCGGGAGAGCAATGTGTCCTCAGACGCCTGGGGGAAGCCATGCCCAGTCTGCACTCACCTGGAGATGCAGGGAAAGGGAGGGTCTCCCTCCAGAAGACTGGATCATTAGAGGTTGGAGCCAAGACCCTGGAGGTAACTGCAAGCTCACAGTGCTGAGAGACCTGTGTGTAACTGGGTCAAGCCACATCCTTCCATTAGGAGGACTGAAAGTCAGGAGGAGTGAGGGAGGTGCACCTTCCAGCCATATCTTTGAAAGAGGACAAAAGCAAACATGTTCTGAGACAGATTGAGGAGCCTTGGGAGAGAGCTGACACATGGATGGCCCCAGATATATGGACTGGTTCCCTTGGCCCCTTCTGAGGATGATGTCAAAGGAATTGAGGGTTTGTTCCAGCCTCTGAAGGGGACTCAACATTTGGCAGAGCCACCAGCGAGGCAAGAAAAGAGAAAGATGGAGACCATAGCTGGTGGGGATTGTGGTCCTCCAGGTTCTTCGGCTGTGCTTCCCCAAGCAGCCAGAGCTGTGCCTGCTCCAGGTTTCATCCAGCACCCAAGCCCTGGACTTCATCAGTCAGTAGGTTTTATCCAGCTTCACCAGCCCCTGGGCTTCATCCCAATTCTGGGCATTATATAGACGCCATAACTACCGCAGAGCCAAGCCTTATCTCACTTCAGGCATTTTGCCCAGCCATGTTAACTACTTATTCTGATTTTTGAAGTTTGTCCCCACCCGGGGTTTTACCCAGCTCACTGACCTTTATTTGATGACATGGACTTTATGTAGAACAAAATTTCTCTGTTTATTATTGAACTTGAGACTATTCAGCTTGTATTTCATCGAGCAGAGCTCAGAGAGTTAAACTTGTCAAACTCTTTTCACCTTCCCTAGGTGCTGTTCTAACATATTATTTGGCTGGGGTTCTATGAGGCAGGACTGTGGTAAGCTCTACCTGAAAGTTAGGCTTGGCATAGTTATCCTCATTTTAACTATTTCAATTATCCTAGCCTATGCTTTAATTATGGAATTTATTCATGGCACACTTATTTATACATTTCCCAAGTTGCCGCTCTAAGCATGGACTCCAGATTTACGCAGCCTTAAGTTCTAGGAAAACTAATCTCTGCTGTGTGACTTGGGGCAAGTAAATTAACCTCTCTGAGCTCCAGTTTTGTTATTTGTAAATCAGATAATGGAAATAATACATATAAAATGCTTAACATTGTGCCTAACACTCAATCAACTTTGGCTACTGATTTCAATGTGAGCCTCACAATGAATAGAGTGTGGAGAAGCAAGATTAAGAGCTGGAGCTGGGCAGGTGATAAATAAAAAGTTGACCAACTTAAAAACAAACTAACAAGAAATTGCTGATTTTTTTTTTCTAAGAAGTTCTAGGCGACGAGCCTTCTAAGAGTGGTGGCTGAGATGTTCAGTGAAAGCTGCTTCATCTTCCCACAGCTACTGAGGGGCTGAAGGAGGTCAGCATCCCAGGAAGCCAGCACCTCCTTTAGCTGGGTTCCTTTTGAGGATACTGCCTCCCCTGCCATGTCAGCAGGGGGTCTGGGACTTGTTCTTTGCCTCCTCTCCCCTACCCAACTCCGTTCCCTTGCCTCTCGGCTGACCTTGGTTTTTGCTTTGCTTTTTTTTTTTTTTTTAATCCATGTTTGTCATGAAATTGCCTGCTCTCAGGGCTCAGAGCAGGCTAGAAGGCTTAGGAGTGAGGGATGGGTGTGGGGTTGGGTGGGCATCAGGGTGTCAGTGCAGAAAGCATTGGGTCCCGCTATAGTGATGAGCTTAGAGAACAGGGAGAGCTAGTGTTCAATGGTAATATCCAGAAATAGGTAACATGAAACTTCATCTCTTGACTTCACTGCAACAAGTACTGAAAAAAACTGTGTGAAGTAGTATGTTTATGTGTCTGTGTGTTTGTGTATGAGAGAGAGAGAGGTATCACTATTAAACCTTATTAGGTCCTCACCAATCCTATTCTCCAATTCCCTCAATCATAAAAACAGCTCTCTAGTGGGAACCCCTCATAGCCAAAAATTAAGTTTTTGCCACACCACATCACTCTCCATAATACCTCCTGGAGATGGCTATGCCTAAAAGTGTTGATGATGGTAATATTAAACTTGGTAATAATCACGGCATGCCCTTAGAGAGTTCTTAATCTAAGCCAGGTTGTGTGCAGGTGCTCGCTTGTTTAATTTCACAACGGCCCCGAGAGGCAGGTGAAGTAATTGCCCCAATTCACAGATGAGGAATCAAGAGGCACGGATTGCTGAGGTGGCTCACCCCCCCGCCACCCGCTGCCTTGCCATGTTGCTGCAAGCCTGTCTGTCTGTCCAAGGACCCCGCCCAGCAGTGCCTGCCGCCTCTTTTCTCGCCTGTCTCCCAAGCACAGCAGGGAGGCCATGTGTCCAGTGCCCACTTGGTTCAGAGATCGCCAGAACCCTCTTCTTGGGCATGATAGCGCAAAGCATGTGCGGTTGACATCAGCACGACCAGTGGCCTGACAGCCCCATCACCTTTCTCTTTCTTTGTCCCTTTCTCTTGTTTTTTTCTCCTTTTTCTTTGCCCTTCCATCGCTGACTCCTATTTCTTAAAGGGGGCCCTTCTGTGGCCTCTGCCCTTGTTGGGTGTTAGATCTTTGGGCTGAGCTCAAGTTATTTAAAAAAGCCCCAACTGTGATGATATGCAGCCTTGCCTGTCCCAGGTCACACATTTATTTTTATAATGAGCCTCTGCCTCTTGTCTTCGCTGTGGACTTAATTGCCTGTTAACATGAGAAAGGATGCCAATGGCACTTAATCAAAACAAAGTAAAACAATGCAATAATGATCTGCTAATTTGTTCCAAACTATTTATTTGCTTGTGTTTGTTTATCTGTCTCTTTATCTATTTATTCGATGGCTTATTCTTTTCTTTTTGATGGAAGAGGGATTAAGAGTGGAGTAGGAGGGAGAGTTTGTTAATTCAAATTGATTTACCATTTCTCTTTTCTACCATCTTTTTTTTTTTTTTCCAAGAGAGGCCTTAGGAATTTCTATAGAGCATTATGTTTAACTTTCTTTCCTACAGTTTAAATGAGATCTTTTCTTTAGGACATTTGCACCAAACTTGGGTTCAGGGTAGGGACGAGCCCATCAGTTGGTTCAAACCCTGTAAGAGCTGGTCTTGGGTAAGGAGATCAAAACCCCTCTGCGGAGGCAGCTGGGCTCAGGGTCGGCCTTCCCCTCAGGCACAACAGGCAAAAGGCCCAGGCCCCCAATAATTTTAGGGGTCCACAGAAATGTCTTAATTTCTCTTAAAATCAGGAGAAAGAAAATGAATACAAGCAAAGGTGGATTATGTTTGTCTTTATATCAATGCATTTGTAAAATATAATTTTTAATATTTTTTGATGGAGGAAGGGGCCTTTGAAGGTTGAAGTGCCCAGTGTCCATGGAAATCGTAAGATGACCCTGTGTTCTATCTTTGCCAAGAACCACAGGCCCTCTCCCCTCCCTCGCTGGCCCCCTTCCGCTCCTGGCACCTCGGTACTGAATCCAGAGAGGGGTTGTGTTGCTATATTGCCTGTGGTTAGAGCTCTTCCAGCACTGGTTTTGAATTTCCCTGTTACCACCACACTGAGTAAAAAATAAAAAATCACCAAATGATGGAAGAGAAAGGGAATGCAGAAGCCGTCAAGTACCATGGTTTCCAAACCGTTTTCCACTTTTCAGCTGTAGCCACTTTATTTAAAAAATCCTTATATGAAAGCATTTGCAAAACGAGAAAGAGAGAGTGTGTGCCAACTAAGCAGCAGCTGCCCAAATGGAGGGGCAACACCTACTCCAGGCCCTCAGGGGTCTCTGGAGGTTTGGGCACATTTAGGGCTTCGAGTAGCTGACCCTGACAAGCACACACCCAGCCTAGCAGCCTCCTTTTGGGAGGAGACAGAGACTGGCAGAGGGCTGGAGTCTTATCCAAAACTCCAGGGCTTGTTAAGGGCAGAACCCATCTTGGCCTCCAAAACTCCCTCCCCTTCAGTATTCATTTTCCTAGAATTTTAATTTGGTTTGGCCATATGGATTCATTGATGCCCTTTTAGGAACCATGAGTTAATGCATAGTAAGATGAATTTTAGGGGGAGTTAGAAACTAAACGCCCAAAATTACAATGTTGTAAAATCCTTGCAACAACATGGTGAGTCTGGCGTTATTTACGTTGAACAGGCAGGGAGCTAAGCCCATGCTCTCTCACATATTTTGCTTCCTCTTTAAAGAAGAAAGTCCGGGAAGTTCCTAGCCTTCCCTGGTCCTCCCCTTTCCTCCTTCCTTATCTTCTTCCTCCCTCCTTATCTTCTTCCTCCCTCCCTTTCCTCCTGGTCCCTTAGATCTGATGGGAATCTTGGTCCCTGCCTTCCCTTTAGTACCCGGGGAACCCAGACTGCAGCCCATCCACAGCATGACAAGATGAGCCAATAATGCTTTTAAAGCCCTTGAAGAATGTTTTCAATTATAATTCACATGACTTGGGCTCTGCTCTTTCAAATCTGAGTCAACAGGCTGATGGCAGCTGCTAGAGCAGTAAGCCAAGCAGGGACAGAGGCAGGAAAATGGGTGACAGCAAAGAGAAACAGGTTCTTTATAAAAACTTGATCATGAAGGTAAAACAAAACATGTCATTATAAAAATTGCATCAAATACATAGAAGCAAAAATTAAAAAGTATGCATATCGGTACCATGTAGCAGTATACCTTTGCACATGCCTGTGTGTATGTATAGGCACATTTATACATATATGCTCATTAATCTTTAATATCTTTAATAGAAGTGGGAACATTTTTAAATACTCCTTTGTCACCTGTTTTTCACCTTCCCTGCCCTTTTTTATGGTCAACATTTTTCTGTTATTAAATCTGCTATAGCATTGTGTTTTAAGCCCTTAAACCCAATGTAGGATTCCTTTCATTGGAAAAGCTATAATTAATTAATATCTTCACATTGTAAATCATTTAGTTTATTTCCAGTAGCTTTGCTATCATAAAGGTGCAGAATAATTTATAAAGATAATGTTGTATTTTGTTTTGGCCTTCGTAGAAGAGCCTGAGAGAATGAGAGTGTTTTGTTCTCCCTGTTTCTTACTCACTCCCCTTTTAAGAAGGGAGCCTTTGTACTTCTTTGCAGCAGGGACCTGAAGAAGTCCTTTCTTTCTGGCTTTTGTCTGAGTAAGACCCAGCTTATTGAGGGGATTATGCAAAGAGAAAGGGCAAAAGAAGATTTGTATGGGAGAAGAATTTTGGAGTCATAAAAGGGAGGAGAGAGAGGATTCTGGAAAGGAATGGATTTGTGCTCAGTTACCCACAAGTACCCCAGAGAGTGGCAGGACTTCACTGGGGAATGGCTGCTGAATGCTGACCATGGGCGGGGGGCTCTCAGCCTTGGCAGAGGTTCCTATGTTCAAGTAAGTCCAGAAGTTTTTAAGAAGGGAGCCTTTGTACTTCTTTGCAGCAGGGACCTGAAGACATCATTTCTTTCTGGCTTTTATCTGAGTAAGTCCCAGTTTATTGAGGGTGAGGTTGACTATAGTAAACCAAACCAGCTTAGAAAATGAAGCATCAGTGTCCACCAAGAGAAGGCCCCATATAAGCTCCTGAGGTTCTTTGACTAGAGATCCCAGGAAGAGAGCAGAACCTCCAAAAAGGACCAACACTGATTCCCTGCGTCCCTGGTGGGATGGGGATGGGTTGCAATCATATTTAATTTGATTTTACAGATTATAAAGTAAAAGGTAATTCTTGAATATGCTCATCTACACAGTTAGAAAGTTGTTTCATGACTACTATTTCAGTGAACTTCTTTACACCTATCTATGATTATTTCCTTGTGACGCAATCCTAAAAGTAGAATTGCTGAATTAAAAGAGATGTATGTTTTTTAAGGCCTTTTAAAGTATCCTCAAGAAATGTTGACAATTTTCACACCCTTTGGTATAATCGGGAGTGTTTATTTTCCACACAGCAATTCCTGGTCCATATCCATGTTGAAATCCTGATGTCCCTGCCTTGCTGGTGGGGGATGTTTCCTAATTAGACACTGGTTTGTTTTTCTAGAAGGAACTCCCTGGAATCCTTTCTCAACCTGGGTTCTATGAGCGAATAAAACCATAAATAAAATGTTTGAGTGACTATTTCAAGTTATTTCAAGATTATTACATAGCACGAACCATTCTAGGTATGTGGGTAAGAATTTATTTCTTATAAGGTATGCCTTGGCTTTGGGGCTTAATTCTCTCCTGGAAGGGAATCTGGTTGGAAAAGGCTCCTAGAGACTTGCTCCCTGTGGCTCCTGGCTCTACCCTCTGGAAGATTTTTCCTTTTCTGTCTTCCTTGACCATTTCTGAAATGGGTGTGGAGATGTTTGCTCACTTGGGAGCTTTTGTTATCCTCTTCCTTCTTCTGCAGCTTGGAGCCCCAGAGTTGTTGTACAATCTGCAGAGTCAGAGTTCTTTGGTTTATTTTAATTTCTTTAGTAATTCATAATTCCTTTTAAACTTGAAAGCATTCTGATTTATTTGCTTTTGTCCAGTACTATGTGCCAGTAATAATTCCTAGCTTCTTTCATGGTTTCTTTGCTTCTCAATCCCATACTACTTTCTTAATTTAGGTGGCTACCTTGAGTTCATCTAAGGTTTGATTAATTTAATTGTTGCCTTGGGTCACTTGATTCCCCTGAGATACATTACAGGGCCTTTGCTACACAAAGCATTTTTTTTCATGTTTATTTACTTATTATATTTAATATGATTTATTTTTGATTGTGGTAAAATATATATAACATAAACATCAGTACAGCCATTTTAAGTGGGTAATTCTCTGGCATTAAGTACATTGACAATACTGTATAACTTTCACCACTATCTATTTTCCGACTATTTTCATCGTCCTGCACCAAAACTGATACTCATTTAGCAATTATCCCCACTTCCTGTCTCCCCACATCTGGTGACCATTATTCTACTCTGTTTCTAAGAACCTGCTTATTCTAAGTGTATCAATTATAGAGAAATCAAACAATATTTGTTCTTTTATGTCTGGCTTATTTCACCCAATATGATGTCTTCAGGGTTCATCCGTGTTGTTGCAAGTATCTGCACTTCACTTGCTTATGATTGAATATTATTCCATTGTATGGATATACCACATTTTGATCATCCATTCCTCTGTTGATGGATGCGTGGGTTGCTTGCACCTTTTGGCTATTGTGAATAATACTGCAGTGGACATTGGTGTACAGATATCTGAGTCTCTGCTTTCAGTTCTTTTGGTATATACCTAGTAGTGGGTTTACAAAGTCATAGGGTAATTCTATGTTTAACTTTCTGGGGAACTACCAAACTGTCTTCTACAGTGGCTGCGCCATTTCACATTCCCACCAACAATGTATGAGGGTTCCTATTTCTCTGCATCACCCCCAACAATGATTTTCAGTTTTTTTAAATAACAACTATTCTAGTGGGTGTGAAGTGGTATCTCATTGTAATTTCAATTTTTGGGTAATGATATTAAGCATCTTTTCATATACTTAATGGCCATTTGAATATCTTCTTGGAGAAATGTATATTCAAATCCCTGGCCTATTTGTAAATTGGGTTGTCTGTCTTTTTATTGTTGTAGGAGGTTTTTTTTTTTTTTAATATATTCTGGCTATTAAACCCTTATTAGATAAAGGGTTTCCAAATATTTTCTCCCATTCCGTAGTTTGGTTTTTCACTGTAGAAGGAAGGATTTACTGCTGCCATTAAGCTATTTTTTTTCCTATATGTCTTGTATGATTTTTTTGTTCCTCAGTTATTCCATTACTGCCTTTCTTTTGTATTTAGTTGCTTTGTGTAGCATATCATTTTGATTCCCTTCTTTCCTTTTCTCTATATTTTTCAGTTATTTTCTTAGTGGTTGCTTTTGTAATTACAATTAATGTCTTATACTAATAACCTAGTTTGACTAGTACCAACCTAGTTTCAGTGGTATACAAACTCTACTCCTATATATCTCTCTGTCTCTTCCTCTCTGTATTGTTATTGTCTTAGATTACAACTTTATACATTGTATGCCCATTAACATATTTTTTAAATGTTATTTTACACATTTGCCTAAGTCATATGGGGGAAGGGAAGCAATTACTAACCCAAAGTACAATAATACAGGATTTTACTTATGTAGTTACCTTTTCTGATATTCTTTATTTCTTCTTTGGCTTCAAGTTACTGTCTATTGTCATTTTATTTCATCCAAATTACTCCCTTTAACAATTCCTATAAGGCAGATCTTCTGGTAATGAACTCTTTTAGCTTTTGATTATCTATAAATGGCTTAATTTCTCCTTCATTTTTGTAAGATAATTTTGCTGAATATAGAATCCTTGGTTGACAATTTTTTCTTTAAGGAATTTAAATATGCCTCCTACTGTTTTCTGGCCTCCATGGTTTCTGATGAGAACTCTGCTGTTAATCTTGTTGGTGATCCCTTGCAGTGAAAAGCTGTGTCCCTCTGGCTGCTTTCAAAATCCTCTCATTGTCTTTGGATTTAGACAATTTCACTATAATGAGTCTTGTTGTAGATCTCTTAGACTGTAGCTGCTTGGAGTTCATTGAGATTCATGGGACATTTTGGCAATTATTTCTTCAAAAACTTTTTCTGCTCCTTTGTCTCTTGTCCTTCTAGGACTCCAATGATGTGGGTGTAGGTATGCTTGAGGTTGTCCTGTAAGTTCCTCAGGCTCTGTTCATTTTTCTTCCTTATTTCTTCCTTCTGCTCCTCACACTGGATAATTTCAATTGTCTTGTCTTCAAATTTGCTAATCCTTTCTTCTGCTTGTTCAAATCTTTTGTTGAATCTGTCTGGTGAATTTTTCATTTCAATTTCTGTACTTTGTACCCCCCAATTTATGTTTATTACTTTTTTTTTTAATAACTTCTGCCTCTTTATTTTGTTCAGGCAAAATTTTCCTAATTTCCTTTAGTTCTTTCTATATGGGTTCCTTTAGCCCATTGAACGTATTTAAGACAGTTGATTTAAAGTCTTTGACTAATATTTCCAATGTTTGAGCTCCCTCAGGGATGGTTTCTGGCAAATTAGTGTTTTTTTTTTTTTTTTTTTTTTTCTGCTGTGATTGGGTTACATTTTCCTGTTTATTTTTATGTTTTGTAATTTTTTGTTGAGCACTGCACATTTGAGTATTATCTTGTTATAATTTTGGAAATCTAGTTTTCCCACTCATGTGGGATTACTAGGACTTTGTTCTTGTTGAGTGTTAGAGACATCAATTTGTGGCTTTTCCAAACTATTTTTGCTCTCAAACGAGGACCAGAAAGAGAAAAGAGAACAGATAGCTACTGCTTAAGACTACTCTGTCATTTTTTCCGGAGGGGCCTGGAACAATGGCTGCCATCAGAGCTGGCCCCTCGGTGACCTTAAGTAGCTGATCAGTAGCAGTGATGAGTGATCAGATCACACCTCCCCAGATTTTGGAGGTCTAGGTCCTTATAGCTCCCCTGGCACCAGCAAGCTGCACCAGGAGTCCAGGCTGTAGTCTCCACTGATGCTGGCCATTCAGTTGGGGGATGGGGGATGGTAGACCCTGAAGGGAGAGTGAAATTCACCAATAATTACTACAATTTACCAGTCTCTTCCTCCAGCTCTTCCTTGAATGCTGCACCATGTTCTACTACACTCCAGTGTTCCAAATAGTTGATTCAGATAGTTCCTTTCAGTTCAGTAGTTGCTTTGGTGGAGGGACTGATTCCTGGAGACTTCTACTTCATTATCATCACACAGTTCTCCTCTGCACTAAAAGCTTTTTAAAATTCCATCTTTTATGATTTTGTGTCTGGAAAGAGTTGACATTTCACCCCTCAATGTTGTAAATATCTGAAATCTTTCTAGTTCCTTTCATTTCTGCTTGTAATTCAGCCATTTGTTTCCTGTTGCAGCTCTTTCTTGTAATCCTTGCCAAACTCAAAGAATATCAACCAACGTATACAGCTAATGTTCTGTTTTCTAACCTCTTCTCTAGGATCAGTACATTCCTCTACACTTATTTCAGACAAAAGTTTTTCCAAATATTTTGTGAATCATGGATATCAGCTCCCAGCCTATCCTATGTTTCCTCACTGCCACTACCTGACTGCTAAGAAAATTCCACTTCCTATAGTAGTTTTTGCTTTAATCAAGAAAGGCAAAGTGCTGTAACAAACTTCTTATCTAAAGGCTTAATACAATAAAAGTTTCTTTGTCGCTCACAGAAAGTCCCATGTGAATTTTCTTGGTTGGGAATTTTTTCTAGCTGGCTCCTCTTCAAGTAGTACCTCTAGGATCAAGGTTTCTTCTTTCATCTGATAACACCATCAACATGTGGATTCCAAGGTTGCTACAAACAGGGAAGAGAGAGGGAGATTTGAGGGGGATTTTTTTTTTTTAATAGGTCCAGGCCTGGAAGTGGCTGTACGTCTTCCATCCACATGCCATTGGCTAGACATAGTCACACAGCCACATCCAGGTGCAAAGCAGCTGGCAAGAATAGCCCTGATTGGACACAAGCTCCATGAGGATAATGCCTGCCTCACAGTAGGTGCTTCATAGATATTTGGTCAATTATTTATTGAATTTTAAAGCTATATTGACTTATCTTTTCTTTTTTCATTTCTACTTTTGGTGTTCTGCTTAAAAGTAATTTCCTCTTGAAGTTTACATAAATATATTTATATTTAAATCTTAAATTTATCTAAATTTTATTTTAAAAGTATGGAGAGAGGGAGGGATTTATATTTCTCATTTTCCAAATGTTTATTCAGTTGTCCCAAGATTATATTGAATAAATTCTTTTTAAATTTACTTGAATGAAATATTTTGGTTGTACTAGGTTCTTTTTTTTTTTTTTTTTTTTTTTTTTTGTGGTCGTCAAAGATGCATTCACAATAAACATTTTATTTAAAAAACAGTATGACAGGAAAAACTCTTTTCACCTAGAGGAAAAAAATGTTTGCATTGCTAAACTTCAGTTTTAAAGAAGCAAATTAATTTCTTTACATTCACTTAATTCTTTGTCAGTCTCAGCATGGTTCATGAAGAAGACTGTGAGCCCTATTTTATTGTATTAATTAGAATAACCATTATTAAAATGATTGTGTTTCTCTTAAAAGTAACTATTTATATTAAATCATTTTGGCATCCAAAATATATAGGAAATTTCTTTTCTAGCAAGCATAGACAAAAAAAAAAAGGACCTTCCTAGCATAGTACAGCCTGTTACTTGAAACAGTTTGTGCTGTATATAGTTCAAGAACTTTCAACTTTATATTTCTTGTTATTTACTTATATATATTTAAGAAGATAAAGCTAAGGTATTTGCAAACTGAATCAATTTGCTTTTGCAATATGCTTTACTTTTATTTGGATAAAAATAACCTCTACTATAATTAACATATTGCTTTATAATCCATTTGTTTCCACTTAATATACAGAAAATATTTTCTAGGTTAGTAAATATATTTTTCAATGGCTTATACAATCTCATTTTTTTTTTCTTTTGATGTGCCCCAGTATCTTTTATTTCTTTCTTTGGCCATTATTTTTTTTTTTTAAATTCAGTTTTATTGAAATATATTCACATACCATACAGTCATCCATGGTGTACAATCAACTGTTCACAGTACAATCATATAGTTATGCATTCATGACCACAATCTATTTCTCAACATTTTCCTTACATCAGAAAGAATCAGAACAAGAATAAAAAATAAAAGTTAAAAAAAGAACACCCAAACCATCCCCTCCAGCCCCACCCTATTTGTCATTTAGTTTTTGTCCCCATTTTTCTACTCATCCATCCATACACTAGATAAAGGGAGTGTAATCCATAAGGTTTTCACAATAACACTGTCATCCCTTGTAATCTACATTATTATACAATCGTCTTCAGGAGTCCAGACTACTGGGTTGGACTTTGGTAGTTTCAGGTATTTACTTCTAGCTATTCCAATACATTAAAACCTAAGAGGTGTTATCCATATAGTGCATAAGAATGTCCACCAGAGTGACTTCTCGACTCCATTTGAAATCTCTCAGCCACTGGAAGTATTTCATCTCATTGTGCATCCCCCTTTTGGTCAAGAAGACATTCTCAATCCCACGATGCTGGGTCCACATTCATCTCCAGGAGTCATATTCTGCATTGCCAGGGACATTTACACCCCTGGGAGTCGGGTCCCACGTAGGGGGGAGGGCAGTGAGTTCACCTGTCGAGATGGCTCAGTTAGAGAGAGAGAGGGCCACATGTGAGCAACAAAGAGGTACTCAGGGGGAGACTTTTAGGCACAATTATATCCAAGTTCAGCCTCTCTTTCGCAGTAATGAGCTTCGTAAGGGCAAGTCCCATGATAGAGGGCTCAGCACATCAAACCGCCAGGCTCAGTGTTTCTGACAACATCAACACCAGTCCAGGTGAGGAAGTCCAACACTTCTGCACCTTCCCCCAGCTCCTTGGGGAGGGGGGCTGTAAATATATTTTTTATTCTCTGCCCAGATTACTTCGGGATGTGTCACTATTTCACTCTAACCTATACTAACCTACTGTATCTCACTTCCTATTCAAAGTTCCATGTAATTGTGGTGTTTGAACAAACTGACTGTAGAGTTATACTGTTTAGAAAATATAGATCCTGCACTACATAGACATCTTCTTCCCTTGGTCTCACATGGAATTTGAAGTTTTGAAACAGTCAGTTTTGACCTTTACCCTTTGGCCCGGTTTGCCCTCATCTTAACCAGATCTGCTTCATTCATATCACTAATTGAAGTCTAGCTCTTTTTCAGCTTTTTTTAAACAGTTGCTGTATGCACTAATACTGACATTCATATCTGCTGAGCTCTAGCTCTGAGTTTCAGGTGTCTCAGAGATACACATTGTTCCAGAGACCAGTCAGGTTATACACTAAGGGATCAGCATCTCAAAGTTTAGAGATAGGCATTACAATTCAGGAATAGAGTTGACTACTTTAAGAGCTTACAATCTAGGGACCATTATAGTGTTTGTGTCCACGTTAGGCTATGTTCTAAGATTCAATTCTGAGTTTACACATTGTAGTTAGTCCATATTGGTGAGGCATTATAGTGTTTGCCTTTATTTCTGGTGTACTTCACTCAAATACTGTGTACAGGATCCATTCACCTCGTTGTGTGTCTCGTGTCTCACAGCTTCACTCCTTCTCGTAGTTGCTCAATATTCCATTGTATGCATATGCCACAGTTCACCATTCTGTTTCTCAGTCTATGTACCCTTAGGTCACCTCCACCCATTGCAAATCATGATTGCTGCCTCCATGAACACCATTTTGCAAATGTCCATTCATGTCTCTGCTCTCAGATCTTCAAATGACGTACCCCATAATGAGGTTGCAGGACCTTATGGTCCCTACATACTTAACTTTTTGTGGAACCACCAAACTGACTTTCAGAAAGGCTACACCATTCTACCTGCTCATCTGCAATAGATAGGTACATCCCTCTCACCATGTTTTCTCCAACACTTTTACTCCTATGTATATTTTTTCCTACAATGTTATAGAGTTATATTCACATACCATACATTCATCCACAGTGCATAATCAGTTGTTCATGGTGTACTAGGTTCTCAATTACACTTGGGTTTGTTTCTGTATTTATTATGGTCTTTGTTCTTTGTTTAGTCCTGTACCAAGATTGCAATGCTTTAATTATTGAAATTATATTAGATTTTAATACCTAGCAGGGTGTCTCCTTTATTTATGCTAGTTTTTTTCCTAAATTCTTTTGGTCTTATTTACTCTTCAAGATGAATATTAGAATATTTTTGGACACATTTTTCAAAAGCATCATAGAAATTTGGGTTGAAATAATTTTAACTTCATGAGTTAACTTTAGGAGAACTGATATATTTACGTTTTCATTCTTCCCAAGAGAAACTTGATACATTTAAAAATGTTTTTCAAGTCTATGGTTTTTCAGGAAGATTCTGTGTTTCTTCTCTTTATATACACAGTCCATTTTTGTTATGATTATTCTTAGGTATAGCATATATATTTTTTGTTGCTTTTATGGATGACTTTTTTTTCATTTTATACTATTGCTGGTTATTGCTGGCTTATAGGAATGCTATATATATTATTGTAAATTTATTTTGTAATAGGAAATCTTACTGAACTCTCTCATTAATCCTAATCAGTTCTGTTAGCTTTTCTGGCTGATTCTCTTGGTTTTCCAGAGAGGCTATCACATCATCTCTAAATAGCTGTGATTTGTTGCTTAATTTCCAGCATTTATTTCTGTTACTCTATCTTGCTTTTTTTTTTTAAGAAATGGATGCATAACAAAAGGTTAATGTGCTTATTTGCTTTCTTCTTGATGCTAATGACTTTTTTAAATGCATTTGTTTTTATTGTGAACTTTAACATGTACATAACATGATAACTTTCAAAGAACAATTTAACAAGTAGTTAGGGAACAAATTTCAAAGAATGTCATGGGTCACAGTTCCACAACTTTAGCTATTTCCATTATTGTAAAATATAACATAATGCAGAAAGGTGTTAACTTTTGATGCACAGCTCAACAAGGAGTTATATATGTAATTTCAAAATATGTTATGGGTTACAGTTCCACAGTTTCAGTTTATTCCTTATTATGAAATATAGGGTATAAACAGAAAGGTCAAGACTTTCAAAGCACAAGTCAACGAGTAGCTGTAGAGCAAATTTCAAAAAATGTTATAGGTTACAGTTCCACAGTTCCACCATGTCATTTACCTCCATCTAGCTATTCCAACATCCCAGCATCTATCTATCTATCTATCTATCTATCTATCTATCTATCTATCTATCTATTATCTATCTATCTATTACCTATCTATTTATCTATCTATCTAAAGTTTCAGTATTCATAGACCTTTGTTAAATATTATCTTGTTTGTTGCCACCTCTTCCTCTCACTTAATCTCTTTCTCCATCTTCAGGAGTGTATAGGCAGTGACCATTCTAACTTGTTCATACTGAAAGGGGGTGTTGACAGCAAGGGGAAGGGGCTACATCTGATTGTGGTTCTTGAAGAGGCTGTTGCCTTTAGGTTTTAGGACTTGTCTGGCATAGGAACACTCTGGTGGATTTAAGTTTCTGAGAGATGAAGCTTAGTGAGTGAATCTTTTATGGAATCTCAGGTAGGGACCTGGGTATTTGGGGACTAGTTTTGGTAAGGGCATGGCATATTGTGGCCATTTGGGATGTCTAGCTGGAGCTTGCATAATAGAAACCTCCAGGATAGCCTCTTGACTCTATTTGAGATCACTCTCAACCACTGTGACCTCAGCTTATTACCTTTCCTTTTCCCCTCTTTTGGTCAAGTAGGCATTTTCAATCCCTCACTGCCAGGCTAGGCTTATTTCTTGGAGTCATGTCCCATGTTGCCAGGGAGATTTATTCCCCTGGGATTCATGTCCCTTGTGGGGAAGGTGAGGGTGGTTAATCAATTTATTTGCTGAGTTGGGCATAGAGAGAGAAAGGCCACATCTGAGCAACAAAAGAGGTTCCCTGGAGGTGCCTCTTAGGCATAATTATAGGAAGGCTCAGCCTCCCATTTATAGCCCTAAGTTTCACAAGAGCAAGCCTCAAGTTGAGGGCCTGATTTATTAAGTAGTGGTTCCTAATTTCACTTAATATATATTCTATCCCAAGGTAAGTAGTAAGTTCTTGCATTAGTTGTACAATCATCATCATTCTCAACTTTAAGCAATTATCATAACATAAAGCATCCCAGAGTTCTTGTGTTGCTACTCTGTGGTTTACATGCCTTCAAATAACCATTTACAAACACATTTGCCTTCAATGTGTCACTGATACTTCTAAGCCCGTTAATGAACCATAGTCACATGTGATCATTCCCATACCATTAAGTTCACCCTCATTATTATATCTGTGTATATTAGATTATCATTTTTCCTTCACTAGCTTCTATGTCTAGGTCCCCTATGTTGTACATTATAAGACACTTATTTTACATTTTTCATGGAGTTCACATTAGTGGTAACATACAATATCTCTCCTTTTGTGTCTGGCTTATTTCACTCAGCATTATATCTTCAGGGTTCATCCATGCTGTCATATGTTTCCTGACCTCGTTCCTTCTTACTGCTGCATAGTATTCCATCATATGTATATACCACATTTTGTTTATCCACTCATCTGTTGAAGGACAATTGGGTTGTTTCCATCTCTTGGCAATTGTGAATAATATAGCTATGAACATTGGCGTGCAAATATCTTTTCGTGTCACTGCTTTCAGATCTTCTGGGTATATACTGAGAAGTGAAATTGCTGGATCATAGGGTAACTCGATATCTAGTTTTCTGAGGAACTGCGAAACTGTCTTCCAAAGTGGCTGTACCATTATACAGTCCCACCAGCAATGAATAAGAGTTCCGGTTTCTCTACATCCTCTCCAGCATTTGTAGTTTCCTGTTTGTTTAATGGCAGTCATTCTTATTGATGTGAGCTGATATCTCATTGTGGTCTTGATTTGCATCTCCCTAATAGCTAGTGAAGATGAACATTTTTTTCATGTGTTTTTAAGCCATTTGTGTTTCTTCTTTGGAGAAATGTCTTTTCATATCTCTTTCCCATTTTATAATTGGGCTGTTTGTACTGTTGTCATTGAATTGTACAATTTCTTTATATTTGCAATGTATCAGTCTCTTATCAGATACATGTTTTCCAAATATTTTCTCCCATCATGTTGGCTGCCTCCTCACCTTTTTCACAAAGTTTTTTAAGGCCCAGAAGCTTTTGATTTTGAGGACTTCTCGTTTCTCTATTTTTTTTTTTTATTTCATTGCTTGTGCTTTGGGTGATAAGGTCTAAGAAGCTAATTCTTACTTCTAGGTCTTAAAGATGTTTCCATACATTATCTTCTAGGAGTTTTATGGCACTGTCTCTTATATTGAGGTCTTTGATCCACTTTGAGTTAATTTTTGTATAGGGTGTGAGGTAGGGGTCCTCTTTCATCTTTTGTTTATGGCTATCCAGTTCTTCTAGCCCCATTTGTTGAAGAGACTGTTCTGTCTTGGTTCATTGGATTTGGTGGTTTTATAAGAAATCAGCTGACCATAGATCTGGGGGTCTATTTCCAAATTCTCAATTTGATTCCATTGATCAATATGTCTATCTTTGTGCCAATACCTTGCTGTTTTGACTACTATGGCTTTATAGTAGGCTTCAAACTCAGGAAGTGTAAGTCCTCCCACTTTGTTTTTCTTTTTCAGAATGTTTTTAGCAATTTGAGGCATCTTTCCCTTCCAAATAAATTTGATAACTAGCTTTTCCAACTCTGCAAAGTAGGTTGTTGGAATTTTAATTGGAATTGCATTGAATCTATAGATCAATTTGGGTAGCATTGACATCTTAACGATGTTTAGCCTTCCTATCAATGAACATAGAATATCTTTCCATTTCTTTAGTCCCCTCTCATTTCTTTTAGTAAAATTATGTAATTTTCTGTGTAGTGGTCTTTTATATCCTTGGTTAAGTTTATTCCTAGGTTCTTGATTTTTTAGTTCTATTGAGAATGGAATCTTTTTCTTGAGTATCTCTTCAGTTAGTTCATTACTAGTTTATAGGAACTTTACTGATTTATGTGCATTAATTTTGTATCCCGCCATGTGCTGAATTTGTTTCTTTGCTCAAGTAGCTGTGTCATAGATTTCTCGGGATTTTCCAAATATAAGATCATATAATCTAAAAATAATGACAATTTTACTTCTTCCTTTCCAATTTGGATGCCTTTTATTTCTTTGTTTTGCTGGAATGCTCTGACTAGAACTTCTAGCACAATGTTGAATAACAGTGGTGACAGTGGGCAACCTTGTCTCTTTCCTGATTTTAGAGGGAAGGCTTTCAGTCTCTCACCATTGAGTACTGTGCTGGCTGTGGGTTTTCATATATGCTCTTTATCAGATGGAGGGAGTTTCCTTCAATTCCTACCTTTTGAAGTGTTTTTTTCAAAAACGGATGCTGATTTTGTCAAATACTTCTCAGCATCTATTGAGATGACCATTTGATCTTTCCCTTTTTATTTGTTGATGTGTTGTATTACATTGATTGATTTTCTTATGTTGAACCACCCTTGCATGCCTGGGATGAACCCCATTTGGTCATGGTGTATAATTTTTTGAATATTTCTTTGAATTTGATTTGCAAGTATTTTGTTGAGAATGTTTGCATCTACATTCATTAAGGAGATTGGCCTGTAGTTTTCCTTTCTTGTACCATCTTTATCTGGTTTTGGTATTGGGGTGATGTTGGCTTCATAAAATGAGTTAGGTAGTGTTCCAGTTTCTTCAGTTTTTTGAAAGGCTCTGAGTAGTCATTTCTTTTTGGAAAGTTTGGTTAAAGTTCCCTGAGAACACTTCTGGCCCTGAGCTTTTAATTGTAGGAAGTTTTTGGATGACTGATTGGTCCCTTTACTTGTGATTGATTGTTGAGGTCTTCTATTTCTTCACTGGTCAGTCTAGGTTGTTTGTGTGTTTCCAGGAAATTATCCATTTCCTCTAAATTGTCTAGTTTATTTGCATACAGTTGTTCATAGTGTCCTCTTATGATTTTTTACATTTCTTTGGGATCCACTGTAATGTCCTCCCTCTCATTTTTTATTTTGTTTATTTGGGTCTTCTCGTGTTTTGACTTTGTCAGTCTAGCTACGAGTTTGTCAATCTTGTTGATCTTCTCAAAGAACCAACTTTGGATTTTACTTATCCTCTGTATTTTTTTAATTCTCCTTATCATTTATTTCTGCTTTAATCCTTGTTATTTCATTTCTTCTACTTGCTTTAGGATTAGTTTGCTGATCATCATTTAGCTTCTTCAGCTGTTCCATTAGTTCTTTGATATTTGCTCTTTCTTCCTTTTCAGCGCATACTTTTAGGCTTATAAATTTCACTCTCAGCACCGCCTTCACTGGATCCCATAAGTTTTGATATGTTGTGCTCTCATTTTCATTCATCTCTGGATATTTAGCAATTTCACTTGCTATTTCTTCTTTGACCCACTGATTGTTTAGGAGTGTGTTGTTTAACCTCCAGATATTTGTGAATGCTTTAGATCTTTGATGGTTATTGACTTCTGGTAGCATTTCATTATGGTCAGAGAATGTGTTTTGAATAATTTCAGTGTTTTTAAATTTCTTGAGGCTTGTTTTCTGACCCAGTATGTGATCTATCCTGGATAAAGTTCAATGAACACTAGAGAAGAATGTATATCCTGGTAATTTGTATTGTAATGCTCTATATATGTCTGTTATGTCTAATTCATTTATCATATTGTTTAGCTTCTCAAATTCCTTATTGAGCCTCTGTTTGGTTGTTCTATCTGTGGGAGAGAGTGGTGTGTTGATGTCTTCCACAATTATTGTGGAAACATCTATTGCTTCCTTCAGTTTTGCCAATGTTTGTCTCATGTACTTTGGAACACTTTGGGTGTATACACATTTATCATAGTCATTTCTTCTTGGTGAATTATCTCTTTTATTAGCATATAGTGTCCTTCTTTGTCTCTTATGACATGCTTGCATTTAAAATCTATTTTATCTGAAATTAGTATTGCTACCCCCACTTTCTTTTGGCCGTAGCTTGCATGTATAATTTTTTCCATCTTTTCACTTTTAATCTCTTTGTGTCACTGGGCCTAAGTTGAGTCTCTGATAAACAGCAAAATGATGATCCATATTTTTAAATCCATTCTGCCAATCTGTATCTTTTAATTGGGAATTTTAATCCATTCATATTCAGTGTTATTACTGTGAAGGCAGTTCTTGAACTAACCATCGTATCCTTCGGTTTCTAGTTGTCAGATCTATTTTTTTTCCTTTCTCTCTTTATTTCCTTTAAGTTATCCTTACTAGCACTTTTCAATTCTGTGCTCTTCTCCAGACCACACTCTTCTTTTTTTCTCAGCTGGTAGAGCTCCTTTAGTATTTCTTGTAGGGCAGGTATCTTATTAACAAATTCTTTCAGCATTTTTGTCTGTGAAATTTCTAATCTTTCCCTCAGTTTTGAAGGAGAGCTTTGCAGGATAAAGTTTTCTTGGCTGGCAATTTTTCTCTTTCAAAATTTTAAATATGTCATACCACTGCCTTCTCACCTCCATGGTGCCCGCTGAGTAGTCAGTACTTAGTCTTATGTTATTTCCCTTCTGTGTAGTGAATCACTTCTCTCTTGCTGCCTTCAGAACTTTCTCCATTCTTCAGCATTTGACAATCTAATCAGAATATGTCTCAGAGAGGGTTTATTTGGATTTATTCTGTTTGGAGTTCATTGGGCATCTTTGATTTGCATATTTATGTCATTTAGAAGGTTTGGGAAGTTTTTCCCAATTATGTCTTCAAATACTCTTCCTGGCCCTTTACTTTTCTCTTCACTTTCTGGAACATCAGTGATTCTTATATTTGTGTGCTTCATGTTGTCCATCATTTCCCTGAGCGCCATTTCAAATTTTCCAATTTTTTTCACCATTCATTCTCTTGTGCTTTCGCAGTCTATCGGTCTGTCCTTGAGTTCAGAAATTCTTCCCTTTGCCTCTTCAAATTTGCTGTTTTGTGTGTCAAGAATATTTTTAATTTGATCAAAAGTATCTTTTATTTCCAAAAGATCTGCTGTTCTTTTATTTACTCTTGCACATTCTTCTTTATGCCCTTCTAGGACCTTCTTGATGTCCTTTATTTATTTATTTATTTATTTATTTTAAATCTTCATTTTATTGAGATATATTCACATACCACGCAGTCATACAAAACAAATCGTACATTCGATTGTTCACAGTACCATTACATAGTTGTACATTCATCACCTAAATCAATCCCTGACACCTTCCTTAGCACACACACAAAAATAGCAAGAATAATAATTAAAGTGAAAAAGAGCAATTAAAGTAAAAAAGAACACTGGGTGCCTTTGTCTGTTTGTTTGTTTGTTTCCTTCCCCTATTTTTCTACTCATCCATCTATAAACTAGACAGAGGGGAGTGTGGTCCTTGTGGCTTTCCCAATCCCATTGTCACCCCTCATAAGCTACATTTTTATACAATTGTCTTCGAGATTCATGGGTTCTGGGTTGTAGTTTGATAGTTTCAGGTATCTACCACCAGCTACCCCAATTCTTTAGAACCTAAAAAGAGTTGTCTAAATTGTGTGTAAGAGTGCCCACCAGAGTGACCTCTCGGCCCGTTTGGAATCTCTCTGCCTCTGAAGCTGATTTCATTTCCTTTCACATCCCCCTTTTGGTCAAGAAGATGTTCTCCATCCCATGATGCTGGGTCTACATTCCTCCCCGGGAGTCATATTCCACGTTGCCAGGGAGATTCACTCCCTTGGGTGTCTGATCCCATGTAGCGGGGAGGGCAGTGATTTTACCTTTCAAGTTGGGCTTAGCTAGAGAGAGAGGGCCCCATCTGAGCAACAAAGAGGCATTCAGGAGGAGACTCTTAGGCACAATTATAGGGAGGCCTAGCCTCTCCTTTGCAGCAACAGTCTTCCCAAGGATAAATCCTGTGGTAGAGGGCTCAGCCCATCAAACTACCAGTCCCCTATGTCTGTGGTCATGTTAGCAACCATTGAGGTGGGTAGGCCATACCCCTGCATTCTCCACAGGCTCCTCAACAGGGCTCTACGTATTCCCCCCCCCCCTTTTTTTTAAATCAACTGTATGAAAAATTACAACATAAGAAAAAAAATTAAAAAAATACAATAAAAGAACATTTCAAAGAGACCATAACAAGGGAGTAAGAAAAAGACAACTAACCTAAGATAGAACTACTTTACTTCCAACATGTTCCTACTCTACCCCAAAAAGTTACCTAATTATACAATATTTCTGTGAACTTGTTCCTACTATACCCATCAGATATTAACAGACCATAGTCATTCCTGGGCATTCCCAGAATGTTAAATTTACCCATGATAACTTATCTGTTCTTGGATTATTGTTCCCCCTTCCTTAATTGCTCTCTATTGCTAGTTCCCCTACATTCTACATTATAACCATTTGTTTTACATTTTCAAAGTTCACATTAGTGGTAGCATATAATATTTCTCTTTTTGTGCCTGGCTTATTTCGCTCAGGCATTATGTCTTCTAGGTTCATCCATGTTGTCATATGTTTCACGAGATCGTTCCTTCTTACTGCCGTGTTAGTATTCCATCGTTGTATATACCACATTTTTCCTTATCCACTCATCTGTTGAAGGACATTTAGTTTGTTTCCATCTCTTGGCAATTGTGAATAATGCTGCTATGAACATTGGTGTGCAGATATCTGTTTGTGTCACTGCTTTCCGATCTTCGGGTATATACCGAGAAGTGGCAATTGCTGGATCGAAGGGTAATCTGATATCTAGTTTTCTAAGGAAACTGCCAGACTGACTTCCAGAGTGGCTGAACCAGTATACAGTCCCACAAACAATGAATAAGAGTTCCAATTTCTCCACATTCCCTCCAGCATTTGTAGTTTCCTGTTTGTTTAATGGCAGCCATTCTAATCGGTGTGAGATGGTATCATTTGTGGTCTTAATTTGCATCTCTCTAATAGCTAGTGAAGCTGAATATTTTTTCATGTGTTTCTTGGCCATTTGTATTTCATCTTCAGAGAACTGTTTTTTCATATCTTTGCCCATTTTATAATTGGACTGTCTATACTATTGTCATTGAGTTGTAGGATTTCTTTATATATGCAAGATATCAGTCTTTGTCAGATACATGGTTTCCAAAATTTTTTTCCCATTGAGTTGGCTGCCTCTTTACCTTTTTGAGAAATTCCTTGAGGTACAGAAAGTTCTAAGCTTGAGGAGTTCCCATTTATCTATTTTTCTTTCATTGCTTGTGCTTTGGGGTGTAAAGTATAGGAAGTGGCTGCCTAATACAAGGTCTTGAAGATGTTTTCCTACATTATCTTATAGGAGTTTTATGGTACTTTATTTTATATTGAGATCTTTGGTCCATTTTGAGTTAATTTTTTGTGTAGGATGTGAGGTAGTGGGTCCTCTTTCATTTTTTGGATAGGGATATCCAACTCTCCCAGCACATTTGTTGAAAAGACCATTGTGACCCAGTTCAGTGACTTTGGGGGCCCTATCAAAGATCAGGTCAGCCATAGATCTGGGGGTCTATCTCCGAATTCTCAATTCGATTCCATTGATCTATATGTCTATCTTGTGCCAGTACCATGCTGTTTTGACAACTGTGGCTTTATAATAAGCTTCAAAGTCAGGGAGTGTAAGTCCTCCCACTTCGTTTTCTTTTTTAGAGTGTCTCTAGCAATTCGAGGCATCTTCCCTTTCCAAATAAGTTTGATAACTGGCTTTTCCATGTCTGCAAAGTAGGTTGTTGGAATTTTGATTGGGATTGCATTGACTCTGTAGATGAGTTTGCGTAGAATTGACATCTTAATGACATTTAGCCTTCCTATCCGTGAACATGGAATATTTTCCCATCTTTTAAGGTCCCCTTCTATTTCTTTAGTAGAGTTATGTAGTTTTCTTTGTATAGGTCTTTTACATCTTTGGTTACGTTTATTCCTAGGTACTTGATTTTTTAGTTGCTATTGAAAATGGTATCTTTTTCTTGTATGTCTCTTCAGTTTGTTCATTTCTAGCATATAGAAACATTACTGACTTATGTGCATTAATCTTGTATCCCGCTACTTTGCTAAATTTGTTATTAGCTCTGGTAGCTGTATCGTCAATTCTCAGGGTTTTCCAGATATAAGATCATATCATCTGCAAACAATGACAGTTTTACTTCTTCTTTTCCAATTTGGATGCCTTTTATTTCTTGTCTTGCCAGATTTCCCTGGCTAGCACTTCCAGCACAATGTTGAATAACAGTGGTGACAGCGGGCATCCTTGTCTTGTTCATGATCTTAGAGGGAAGGCTTTCAGACTCTCACCATTGAGTACTATGCTGGTTGTGGGTTTTTCATATATGCTCTTTATCATATTGAGGAAGTTTCCTTCAATTCCTACCTTTTGAAGTGTTTTTATCAAAAAGGGATGTTGGATTTTGTCAAATGCTTTTTCAGCATCTATTGAGATGATCAATTGATTTTTCCCTTTTGACTTGTTAATGTGTTGTAATACATTGATTGATTTTCTTATGTTGAACCATCCTTGCATGCCTGGAATGAACCCCACTTGGTCATAGTGTATGATTTTTTTATGTTTCTTTTGGATTCGATTTGCAAGTATTTTGTTGAGGATTTTTGCATCTATATTCATTAGGGAGATTGGCCGGTAGTTTTCCTTTTTTGTAACATCTTTGCCTGGTTTGGTATTAGATTGATGTTAGCTTCATAAAATGAGTTAGGTAGTGTTCCATTTTCTTCAATGTTTTGAAAGAGTTTGAGTAAGATTGGTGTCAGTTCTTTCTGGAAAGTTTGGTAGAATTCCCCTGTGAAGCCATCTGGCCCTGGGCATTTATTTGTGGGAAGATTTTTGATGACTGATTGGATCTCTTTGCTTGTGATGGGTTGGTTGAGGTCTTCTATTTCTTCTCTGGTCAGTCTAGGTTGTTCATATGTTTCCAGGAAATTGTCCATTTCCTCTGCGTTATCCAGTTTGTTGTCATACAGTTGTTCATAGTATCCTCTTATAATTTTTTTTAATTTCTTCAGGATCTGCAGTTATGTCACCTTTTTCATTCATTATTTTTTTATATGGGTCTTCTCTCTTTTTGATTTTGTCAGTCTAGCTAGGGGCTTGTCAATCTTGTTGATCTTCTCAAAGAACCAGCTTTTGGTGATAATTATCCTCTGTATTGTTTTTTTGTTCTCTATGTCATTTATTTCTGCTTTAATCCTTGTTATTTCTTTTCTTCTGCTTGGTTTAGGATTGGTTTGCTGTTCATTTTCTAGCTTTTTCAGTTGATCCATTAGTTCTTTGATTTTGGCTCTTTCTTCCTTTCTAATATATACATTTAGTGCTATAAATTTCCCCCTCAGTACTGCTTTTGCTGCATCCCAGAGGTTTTGGTATGTTGTGTTCTCATTTTCATTCGTCTCTATATATTTAGCAATTTCTCATGCTATTTCTTCTTTAACCCACTGATTGTTTAGGAGTGTGTTGTTTAACCTCCAGTATTTGTGAATTTTCTAAGTCTCTGATGGTTATTGATTTCTAATTGTATTCCATTGTGGTCAGAGAATGTGCTTTGAATAATTTCCATCTTTTTAAATTTATTGAGGCTTGTTTTATGTCCCAGCATATGATCTATTCTGGAGAAAGTTCCATGAGCACTAGAGAAGAATGTGTATCCTGGTGATTTGGGATGTAATGTCCTGTATATGTCTGTTAAATCTAATTAATTTATCAGATTGTTTAGGTTTTCAATTTCCTTATTGGTCTTCTGTCTGTTTGATCTATCTGTAGGAGAGAGTGATGTGTTGAAGTCTCCCACAATTATTGTGGAAACATCAATTACTTCCTTTAGTTTTGCCAGTGTTTCTCTCATGTATTTTGTGGCACCTTGATTGGGTGCATAAACCTTTATGATTGTTATTTCTTCTTGTTGAATTGCCCATTTTATTAGTACGTAGTGGCCTTCTTTGTCTCTCAAAACATCCCTGCATTTAAAGTCTATTTTATCTGAGATTAATGTTGCTACACCTGCTTTCTTTTGGCTGTAGCTTGCATGAAATATTTTTTTCCATCCTTTCACTTTCAATTTCTTTGTGTCCCTGTGTCTAAGATGAGTCTCTTGTATGCAACATATTGACGGTTCATTTTTTTGATCCATTCTGCGAATCTATATCTTTTAATTGGGGAGTTTAATCCATTTACATTCAACGTTATAATGAAGGCATTTCTTGAATCATCCATCTTATCCTTTGGTTTATGTTTGTCATATATATTTTTCCCCTCTCTCTATTAATATCCTTTAATGTACCCATACCGAATCTCTTTAGTAATGAACCTTTCTCCAAGTCTCTCTCTCCTTTCTTTGTTTCTCTGTCTGTAGGGCTCCCTTTAGTATCTCCATTAGGGCAGGTCTGTTGTTAGCAAATTCTCTCAGCATTTGTTTGTGTGTTAAAAATTTAAGGTCTCCCTCAAATTTGAAGGAGAGCTTTGCTGGATAAAGTATTCTTGGTTGGAAATTTTTCTCACTCAGAATTTTAAATATATCGTGCCACTGCCTTCTCGCCTCCATGGTAGTTGCTGAGTAGTCACTACTTAGTCTTATGCTGTTTCCTTTGTATGCGGTGAATTGCTTTTCTCTTGCTGCTTTCAGAACTTCCTCCTTCTCTTCCGTGTTTGACAGTGTGATCAGAATATGTCTCGGAGTGGGTTTATTTGGATTTATTCTATTTGGAGTTCGCTGGGCATTTATGATTTGTGTATTTATGGTGTTTAGAAGATTTGGGAAGTTTTCCCCAACAATTTCTTTGAATACTCCTAGACCTTTACCCTTTTCTTCCCCTTCTGGAACACCAATGAATCTTATATTTGGACGTTTTATATTATCTAATGTATCCCTGAGGTCCATTTTGATTTTTTCAAATTTTTTCCCCATTCTTTCTTTTGTGCTTTCATTTTCCATTCTGTCATCTTCCAGGTCACTGATTCGTTGTTCAACTTCCTCTAGTCTTGTACTATGAGTGTCCAGAATCTTTTAAATTTTGTCAACATTTTCTTTAATTTCCATAAGATCATCTATTTTTTTATTTAGCCGTGCAATGTCTTCTTCTTTTTTTTTTAATCTTCATTTTATTGAAATATATTCACATACCACGCAGTCATACAAAACAAATCGTACTTTCGATTGTTCACAGTACCATTACATAGTTGTACATTCGTCACCTATATCAATCCCTGACACCTTCATTAGCACACACACAAAAATAACAAGAATAATAATTAGAGTGAAAAAGAGCAATTGAAGTAAAAAGAATACTGGGTACCTTTGTCTGTGTGTTTCCTTCCCCTATTTTTCTACTCATCCATCCATAAACTAGACAAAGTGGAGTGTGGTCCTTATGGCTTTCCCAATCCCGTTGTCACCCCTCATAAGCTACATTTTTATACAACTGTCTTTGAGATTCATGGGTTCTGGGTTGTAGTTTGATATTTTCAGGGATCCACCACCAGCTACCCCAATTCTTTAGAACCTAAAAAGGGTTGTCTAAATTGTGCATAAGAGTGCCCACCAGAGTGACCTCTCAGCTCCTTTTGGAATCTCTCTGCTACTGAAGCTTATTTCATTTCCTTTCACATCCCCCTTTTGGTCAAGAAGATGTTCTCCGTCCCACGATGCCGGGTCTACATTCCTCCCCGGGAGTCATATTCCACGTTGCCAGGGAGATTCACTTCCCTGGGTGTCTGATCCCACGTAGGGGGGAGGGCAGTGATTTCACCTTTCAAGTTGGCTTAGCCAGAGAGAGAGAGCCACATCTGAGCAACAAAGAGGCATTTGGGAGGAGGCTCTTAGGCAAAACCATAGGGAGGCCTAGCCTCTCCTTTGCAGCAACCGTCTTCCCAAGGGTAAATCCTGTGCTAGAGGGCTCAACCCATCAAACCACTATGGTCTCATTGTTCATCTTTAGTTCTTTGATTAGTTGTTCTATGTTCTTTGTCTCTTCTGATATTTTGATTTGGGTGCTTGGGCTTGGGTTATCCATATCGTCTGTTTTTTTCATATGCTTTGTAATTTTCTGTTGTTTTTGGCCTCTTGGCATTTGCTGAACTTGATAGGGTTCTTTTAGGATTTGTAGACCAATTGAAGTCCTTATCTCTAATTTATCAGATCTACAGCTTCGTGGCATACACTTTCTCCTACTAACCAGCAGGTGGCATCCACGAGCCACCTGTTCTCCACAAGCCACCCCCTGCTTTGCCTTTGTGGTGAGTGGGGGAGTGAGTCTTGTGGGGTCCAATTGGTGTACCAAGCTTGCATGTGTAGTTGGTGTTGCCTGCCCTGTATATGGGGCGTGTGTCTGGACGGTCAGGGAGGGAGGGTGGCTCTAACAATCAAATGTCCCTGGTGTTCCTGGAGTTTTAAAGCTGCTGCAATAGTCTAATCCTTCATTTCAGCCCTGCCACAGTTTGTCTCTGCCAGTGACCCACAAGTCCTTGGTTTTGGCGTATGGCTCCTGAGACTTGCGAGTGGGTCCTTCTTCCAGGCCGTGCACCCCCTGGTCCTCTGTTGAGGGATGACTGTGCTATGTCACAGGTGAATGCTGTCCCCCCAGGGCGGTTCTGGGCTGCTGGGCTGTGTAGGGAGGATCCCAGTGTGATGAAATGATGTCTGAATGGGGCTTTGTTAATTTACACCGTTCCACCTTCCCAACTCTGTGACAACCAGCTGAGGGTGCAGGGAAGGCTAATGTCCATGCCCAGTTTTGTGGTGTGTGCCTGTTATTTGAAGCACTTCCGTCACACTGGGTTGTGTGGGGCAGCTCTGGGGTATGGGGCTGGCGATGGGCAGGAGTGTTTCCTGTCCACCAGGATGATGGCTGTGAGCGGACACCCCCCTTTTCTTGGGAAGTTGTGGTGTTTAGTGAATTTTCTCAGCCAGTGGATTATTGCCTTTTGTCTCAGAGCTCTCTTAGTTCTGCTCTTGTCTTGACCTGCCCAAATTGCAAGTCTTTGAGGCTTTCTGTATTGGGCTTCTTAGAGTAATTGTTATAGAAACAGAAAAAAAAAGGTAAAAAAAAAAAAAGCCCTCCTCAGAGATCTAATGGGTTATTGAAATGCTAAGAGGCAAAGCAATTAGGGCCATTAAGGAAAGATCCAGGGGGCAGAGAGATCAGTTTTTCTTTGGAATTTGTATATGAGCCTCAGGGCCTGAACTCTGCCCTTCCCCTTTCTATGTTCACCAGAACTCCAAAAATCCTCTACTTTTATTTTGGAGTTTTTGTTTGCTGTTTTTTGCTATGCCTGTCTCCTCCCTCCTAGGCTGGCTGCTGTCAGATTCTCTGGTGTCTGGTCTCAGTCTATCTATGGTTGGAGTTTGGAACAGTAGAATGAGTTTCCGATAAGAGCTGCCACTGCAGTTCTCCCTTCTCTTTCCCAGTGCTGACGGCCCTTCCTCCCACGGGACTAAGCCTGGCAGGGAGGGGCGCAGGTCCCCTCGCCGCAAAAACTTACAGAATTTGCTGATCTCAGCAGTTCTACGTGTTCATGAGTGTTGTATAAATTATGCCCAAAGTCAAATTGCTCTGTGGTGTCCAGTCCATGCAGTTCCTGGCTTTCTACCTACTTTCCTGGAGGAGTAACTAAAACATACAGCTCACCAATCCGCCATCTTGCCCCGCCTCTATCCTTGAAGTCCTTTATATCCTTAGCCATGACATTGATGTTTGTCTGTACTTCTTTTATTAATTGCTCCAAGTTCTGTGTCTCCTCTGCCTTTTTAATTTGGATGTTTTTGTTGTCCATATCCTCTCGTTTCCTCATATGCTTTATAATTTTCTGTTGTTTTTGGCCTTTTTGCATTTGCTTAACTTGATAGGGTTCTTTTAGAATATGCATGATTATTTGAACATTCGTCTATAATTTGGCAGAGCTATAGCTTTGTGGAGTGCATTTTCCCTGTCCTACCAGCAGATGGCAGTCTTGAGCCACCTCTTACCCCCAAGCCAGTTCTCCCCCAACTTTGTGTCTGTGCAATGAGTGGGGGTCAAAACTATGTGGAAATCCAATCAGTGCACCAATTTTCTGTGTGCACTTAGGACTGCTAGTTGTTTGGTTGGGGGGTGTGCTCTGTGCATTTGACAGGGAGCCCACTAGAGTGCACATTGTTCTCGGCCATTCCCAAGGCTGTGGGTGGAGTACTCTGGGGCTGCACAGCTGTGCATCTCACCCTCCATCTAAAATTCTTCCCAGCCCTTGACTGCCATGTGCCTGCAAGTCCCTGGAATTGAGGGAGGGCTCCTGACACTTCCACGCAGCACCCTTGCATCTAGACTGTGCACACCATTGGCTTCCCTGGAGGAAAAGTGGAAGCTGCATAAGTCCACTGAATCCCAAATTCCCTCAAGGGAGCTCTCGTCCTCCCTATTCTTGGCTGAGAAGGGTTATCTCCTTAGCCAGTTGCAGACATGGGGTTTAGAAAGCTGTTTGGAAATGTGTTTTTATTTGATAAAGTAATTATATATGCATATATATATAAATATATGTTATATTATATATTTATATATATATATATATATGTAGAAAGCTGCTTGCTGCTTGCTTGACGTCCAGTCCCCAGCTCAGTGGCTATGGAGCTGTGAAGGGTTATCTCCCCATCTAACTGCCAAGATGGCTGCACTGGGCATAGAAAGCTGCCCCCTTCCTTGCACATCTGTCCGCTCTTGGCCACCAGTCTGCGAAGGGCTACTATCCCAACCAATTGCTGAGGAGGGTGCCCAGGGCGTGAAAGGCTGGCTGCTCCCCTCCATAATCATCAGCCGGCTCCAACTACCTGTTGCCTGGTGGCGTTATAGACCGAACACTCACCATTCTTAATGCAGTCTCTTGACTTCTCCAGCCATGCCCTCACTGTGTGATGTAGAAGTCCCTGCCCAGCCAGAGGAACCCTGGAACTTCTGTTCCAGAGCACTTTCTGGGCCTTATCTAGTGTTTTTCATGGAAGAGAATTTTGTTCTGTCTCTCCTAATCCACCATCTTCTCGGAAATCCTCCTTGATGACTTTTTACAAATTATTTTATAAAATGCATTCAGTGGTCATTCCTGAGGATGTTAATGATAACAGTTTCCATGGTGAAATAGTTCAGGGTTAAACAGACTTAAAATTTTATTTATTTTAGTCATTTTCACAACTTTTATCTTGTATTTCATCATTCTGAATGTTATCGTACTCTAAAATAGGGAGGCAGTATGCATATTTCCTAAACTCGTTTCATCATGAGACTCTTCCCCACATTTTGGGAGAAAGGAGAGATGGGATGGGGAGGTATGTGGACAGCATGTTCCCTGGACTTGCACTCAGCAATACGTACCTTTGTATTGCTGTTCTAGTGTTTTGCTTTTTGAATGATGTTGGCTTCAAATATTCCCTGTCATGTTAATTAAGAATGATTCTATCCCTAGCTTACTAAGAGCTTTTATCATTTATGAATGTTGACTTTTATCAAATGACCATCTATCAAGTTGACCGTATGATATTTTTCTCTTTTGACCTAATCTAATGGATAGATTTCCCAATATTAAATCATCCTTGCATCCCTAGAGTAAACCTTACCCTGGTTGTATATCATGCTTTTGATATCTAGATTCAATTTATTTTATTTTTTGTATTTGTATTTATTAGTGATATTGGCCTGTGGTATATTAAATAGACTTACCTATCCACTCACAGGCATCAGACATGCATGGAAGAAAGAGAAAGATTCCTATTCCCCTTGAGAAGTTTTGTCCTGCTAGGAAAAAAAGGGAAGAAGTGAGTTGAGAATGGCCAGCTTATTCTTTCCAAATTTACCAGAGAACTCACTCCATTTAACCTGGACTGGATTGAGTTTAAGGATGGAGAGCCTAATAGTATTACAGTCAGTGAGCTTTATCCTCATGGGAGAAAACATCACGAGTAGGAAGAAACATTCACCCAACCCTTTCCCCTCCCCCTGGCTGCTTTCAGCCTTGGATATAAAACACCTGAACTAGCATAAAGTTATTGCTTTTTGCATAATGGGGAAGACATTTTCAGGAAGATCCCAACTTGTAATTTCATTTATGGGATCCAGGGCAAGAGTACAAGTGGAGGCCAACTTAACCATCTGTCTTAAGATTTAAATGTTGTAAGTCAAGTTAACACTTTATTAAATCAGTATGTCTGTCCTCTAACCATAGGAAGTACACTTTCATGATGATCTGGAAGGCCAGGTTATAATTTTTATTTGAATGAAATCTGGAGTCCCTGAATACATGACAGTCAAGAAGATCTGATTTCCAGACTCTGACCTGGGGCTCAACTCTGCTCTCCCCACTCTGAGTTCTGTGTTCCTGTGTTGGGACACCCAAACTCAGTCCATACCAGGCACAGCACCATCTTGCCCACCTCTTGGGCCTGGGGCTATACACACTGCTGGTGCGGGGACTTCAAGTCACTTGGGCAACATGTTCTGCAATTCTGGGAACCTGGAGGGTGAACCAGAAGGGATGGGTGGTGAGAGAGGAGCATGTCCCCTTGGTCCTGTGGATTCCTCACCCCTTAGGGAAGGGAATTGCTGGCAGAAGGATGGAGAGAGCTTCCTAAAGCTTGGGGCTCAGGGTAGGAGACCCTTTTACCATGAACTAAGGGTGGTATTGGTTAGGGGCTAGGGCAGCAGGATGGCAGAGTGGATGAGGAGTAGTTCACAGTCAGCCTGTGACACTACAACAGCAAGTCTAGGCTGAAGGAGGCTCAAGTTAAAAGTTTCAATAAAAAGTCATTTATCTATGATTGAACTGTGAGTAATACTGGTCTCAAAAGTCCCATATTCTGATTGGGAACATCTTCTTGACCAAAAGGGGGATGTGAAATGAAATGAAATAAAGTTTAAGTGGCTGAGAGATTCCAAACGGAGTTGAGAGGTCACTCTGCTGGGCATTCTTATGTACTATATAGGTAACCCTTTTTTAGGTTTTAATTCTTTGCAATTGCTAGAAATAAATACCTGAAACTATCAAACTGCAACCCAGTAGCCTTGATTCTTGAAGATGATTGTGTAGCAATGTAGCTTACAAGGGGTGACAGTGTGATTGGGAAAGCCATGTGAATCACACTCCCTTTATCCAGTCTATGGATGGATGAGTAGAAGCATGGGGACAAAAAACTAAATGAAAAATAGGTGGGAGGGAGGGATGATTTGGTATTCTTTTTTTACTTTTATTTTTTATTATTATTTTCACTTTTTCTGGTACAAGGAAAATGTTCAAAAAATAGATTGGGGTGATAAATGCACAGCTATGTGATGGTACTTTGAACAACTGATTGTACACTTTGGATGATTGTATGGTATGTGAATATATCTCAATAAAATTGAATTTTAAAAAAAGTCCCATATTCTCCCTACTCTGAAATGTGGACTCTGCTGGTAATCTTAAAATTTTAGGGTCTAGAACATTTATTTGTTTTTACTCCATTAGTGCCCCTTTCTTCAGGTTGACAGACAGATTTTGGGCCATCTGAATCCAAATTGATAGGATGTTCTAGTCATGGCTATTTAGCTGTGTGGTTGGCAAGCCATTTCTTCTTCCAGAGCCTCAGTTTCCTAATTTGCCAAATGAGAGGTTACCACCAGGTACTCTATAATGTTACTTAGCAAACATTCCAAAAGGAAGGATACTAGGATTCTAGAAAAGGATTTCTTCTCTTTTTCATTTTCTCTCCACTTCCTCCTTTAAAGACTCCTAGCATTCTGAGAAAGAAAACAGAGTGGAGGGTATACTTGCTGGCTGTTCCAATTGCTACCATCTCCTACTTTCTGTGGTGCAAATGGGAAGTGGTGTTGGACATACACCAATCTCTATTTTGCACAAAAAGCTGTAAATCCTTGCTTCCGATTTTAAACCAAGCATAAATATGAATATCAGACTGACTCACTGACCTAGACAAGCTACTGTTTATCAGTTTATAAAACAAGTTGCTTTTTCTACTCTTTTTACTTTACCGTACCTTTAATAACAGGTCTTTACTTATATAAAAACGAGGTGTGTTACAGACCCAGAAATTTGTTGCTGTGTTCATTGAAGAGCAATTATGCATCTGCCTTATTTGTATTATTTGAGGGTAAACTCCTTGAGGGCAAAGGTGGTGTTAGGTATAACTTACATCCTCCCCAGGACCCATGATGTGAAGACGGCCTGGGGAAATGATGGTTGAATTATTGAAAAGAGGAAGCCTGCCTATGTTGGCCCCTTGATTCTCCTCAGCCTCTTATTCAGTTGGAGCATTCTTGACTGTCTGGTCACCAACAGGCTTGCTCAGCCAAGTCATTACTCTCACGGGAGATACCTAACATGGCAGCAATCCAGGGGGCTAAAGATCCCCAGAACCAGACACAAGAAAGTGCATCGAGTGGATCAGACATGAGAAAGTGCGTGACATTCTTAAGAGACCCTCTGACTTCTTTAGCCTGACACCCAGGCAAAGCAGCAACCATGACACCCATGAGGAAGTCACTGTGATTTTCTGTAGGAATTGAGATGATGTGAAAGTGCAGGCTGGGAAAATGCCAGAGAGTGGGACCATCTTTAGACAAACATTAGCTCTTGCTTCCTTTATCACTTGGAAATTTATACAGATTTCCCCAGTTTCATTTGTACAAAGAGCCCTCCCATTATTGTGTAAATTTTCATAAGTTAAACAACTTTTAGTGTTTTTAGAGTCAGTCAGATCTGAGGTTGAGTTTGACTCTGCTTCTACTAGTTAGCTGTGTGAATTTGGAAAGTCACTTCATCTTTCTGAATCTGAGTTTTCCCATCTATAAAATAGGATGGGAGGATTGTTGTGAGAATGAAAATGCATAGGAAGCACAGCACAATATCTGGAACTACAGAAAAGCATGCATTAAGGTCATTTTTAAGCAGAAGAGAAACATGGTTGTCCAGGATCCTCGGACAATAAGAATTCCCCAGGGATGTACAGCAGTCTTCAGCTCTCAAAGGGTTCTGGCTTTCAGGGTTTCTGCTGAATTTCACAAAGCCCTGTATTTAGGGCTGGCATTCTTTTCCTTATTTTACACATGAGGATACTCAGGTTCAGAGTTTGGGTGTCTTAATCAGAATCATACAACATGTAAGGGTGGAACCAGAACCAGTACCAGATTTTCTGACTACAACACTGTCCTCATCAATCACTGGAAGTCATGACGCCCAGATTGCACTTGTAATTTAATTTCAGCCTCTGCTATACAGCTTTAGATTTGAAAAATGTTCTATTTCTCAAGATGGTGACAGAAGCCTGCAAAAGCCAGCTGGTCAAATTATAGAGTTACATTTATGTGTCATTACTAATATTTATCAAGTTTTCTTTGTAATTATTCTATGGGAGTTGTGTATACAACTTATTTCATCTAGTTGATCCCCAGATACCTCCACAGTGGGAATTTTCAGAATTTGTCTTATTTTCCCCCTAGATTCCTTAGATCAGAGGTAGAGACATTCCATATTTAGTTTAATCTCTGCTGGTGATAAACAAGTTTAAAAAACAAATGTTATTCTATCACTTGTGCTCCATCTCAATTATCCTCAACAAAAATAATTTTATCTGCATCCAAAAGAAACTTCCCCAGTCCATGGGGCACAGGCACCGTACTTTGGTATTGGAGGAGGGGTGGGAGGTCATCTACCCCATTGGATTAATTTTACAATTGGTGCTTGGGGACCTAGAAAGGGGGTATGACTTAGCCAAGGACCAACTCCTCTTTCTGTGTTACTTATACTTCAACACGCTATGGAATTCTCTGAGAGCTCATGCAAGAGATGGGCATTAAAAAGTAGGCAGAAGAACCAGAGGAAGCTTTAGGAGATGCTTAAGGCTGGGGGTAGGTCAGGAAAGACCATGAGAAGGAAGGATGGGAAGTCTATTAGCAGTAGAAATGTCGACCCCACGGGCCAGGAATGTTATGAGGATTATTTGGAATGATACTGTCCAGTGTCCTGGGCACAGGCAAAGGAATGGGCAGGGGTTATAATTTTTTTTTCTTTGACCAATGATCAGTGTATCTTTCAAGAAATATGAGACTAAAAGCTCCCTCCCCCTCAACTGCAGAATGTGAATCTCTAGGATAAGGATCTTGGTGGGTCCTCTAAGTCTAGCACAATACATAGTACATTGTAAGTACTCGGGAAATGTTTGTGGCCCAAATTGGAACGACAGTTTATATTAATTTTACTAAATAAGCCAAAATGCTTTATTGCCACATTTATTGGTTACATATGGCCCGTGTCTTCTACACTGAGTGTTTGAATCTCCTTTAATAAACTCTCCAGCTGAGATGGTTCAAAACAGTTATGAAGTGCAACAGTTTTAAAGCCACCTAATTTTGAAATAAAATTATGCTGATTTTGGTTCAGGTGTTAAAACAACCCTGCAAATGCCATTAGTGGTTCTGGCCTCAGTGCCCCTGCATGTGCTATTCTCTTTGCCTTCCTCTCCACCCACCTTCTCTGGCCCCTCACCTGAGAAACCCTCCCTAACCACTACCTGAGATAGGGCTCAGTTTCTCTGTCATGTTCCTACTGTACAATAAATGCCCTTACTGAAGGACTTATATCAAGTATTTGTATTTGCTTCAGTTTTGTCTCTTTCACTGATTAAAAGCTCCTTGAGGGCAAGTCATTTTTCTGCGTATTAATCTTGAAACATTCCTATTACCTAGCACAATTCCTAGATTATAATAAGGATATAATCATTTTTTTTATAGATGTAATGAATGGATTAAGATTAAAGTTACCTGCTTTTCTTTTCTCTTTTGTGGTATAGTGAAATGAACACTAACATAGGAGTCAGAAACCTCATCTGATCTTCTACCATTTATACTTACAATTTAGGGTAACTGACCAGTCTTCTTAGTTGCAGACAACACGATCCTCTCCACCTATTCTGGGCAAGGGAGATATAGAGACCTCACAATAGCACAGGGACTGTGGAAGAAATAAATTTTAGATTGAGCTTCTAGGTACAACTCCAGAAACCATACCACTGAACTGAGCCTCCAAAGGAGCTGCTGCCTCTTTGTGCCAGGAAGCTGACCAATCAGGAGGTCTGCACCACTGCTGCAGGCACCAGAATCACACTCCTCTGCTAAACTCTGTACCAACAGAGTGAACATCTTGAGCGTCGCCTTTCTCCCCACTCATAAATTCAACTGGTTTTTGGAACCAAAATCATCTTCAGAACTAGGTCTACTGGAGTCTGGGGAGTGTTGTCTTTAGCTTTTCAAACTGTTAGTTCAGGGAGGCTTACTAAAAGTGGGCTGAAATGGGAATCGAATGAGTCAACCCACATTATCCATCATTCGGAATCTTAGATTTCATATGAGCACCTAGTAATAATGGTGGTGATGATGATGGTGATGATAGTTCACTGTCATTTGTATACTTCACATGTACCATGTGCTGTTTTATGTCCATTACATGTCTTTGGTCACTTAATCCCCATAACAAAACTTTTTTTTTTTTTACTAATATACTCCTCATTTTAGAGAGGCAGAAATTGAGGTGCAAAGCAATTAAGTAACTTGCCCGATGTTACAGTGCTTATTAAGAGTGGAGTCTGGATGTGACCCCATCTTCTTAACCACTGTGCTACACAGCCTCTCCCTCTCTACCATGCAGGATTTCTGAATCCTTCAAAAAAGAACATGCATGTGAAGCATCATGTAATTGTACTTCAATTTTTTTTTTTTTTTTTTACCATATACTATCTCAACTTTATTTTGGTTCCTTTTCACTTCTCACTTTATTAAAAAAATATTAAAGTCACAAAAAGCATAGCTCTTATGCTAGAACAGAGCTCTAAATTGCTGAGAGGCGAGACTCATCTCATTGCACAGAAGCAACCGTGGCCCAGACAGTGTTAGCCATGGAGATAGTATCGTAGGACTTGAGTCTCTCGATCTTCAACCATATTGCCTCTACTACATCGTACACTTAGAAATGATCATAAAGATTCCATAAAGTAAATGTTGGAGCCACAAACCTATTGTGCCTCATCCACTTCCCTCTGAGGCTTTGTGTGGGCCACTCTCTCCCAGCTAGAGGAGGGTTTCCTTTGGTTAAATTGGACACAGAAATAGTAACTCTGGAAGCTGAATTGTTTAGCAAAGGCAGGGGAGACCTGGACGTGCATTTCAGTTTTTGGAGATCAGTGGCTTGATGAAACCCACATAAAAGAATCACAGTTTGTAGAAATATTAACAAAAGCTTTTGCACATAAATTATACCCTATGCAATAATATAGTAGAGATTTTTAAATTGAACACTGTCATTGTTATAAGAGTACAGCTCCTGCACACAAAATCAGATATAGTGGGATATTTCCAATTAATATGAAGACTAAAGAATATAGTTTGGGTGCATTGAGTAGAAAAAATGCCAAATAAATAGCATTTCATACCAATAATTGATATAAGAAATAAAACATTAAATATATACTTTAAAGCATCAAGAGGACATGTAATAATTTTCAGCCTTTTTATTAAAAATGGGTTTAATTTTGATCCTGTCTTTAAATGCTTCAACTTTAAAGTATATAATGCATAACTATGCTTAGAACTGAAAATGAAAATATGGTCAATGACTCACATACTTTAGCAACAGCCAGATTGTAAGGAATTAACGTAGAAGTTTAACCATTTACAGATTTTTTTTCTGCCACTGTGACATAAATACTTACTGAAACCATTTTATACTACTGTCAAGAAATGATTCTGCTCATACATTTAAGCACTCATATGTTCTAGAATTCTTATGTGATGCCTGCTCTCTCTTCACAGGCCTGAATCTGGGAGTCTAGAGACTGTTTACCTCTGTTTACTCATGGGTTTTAAAAAATGCTTCTTTGCTTATTGTATTTTTAGCAGTAGAACAATTTTGTTTTCCAAGTAGAAATCTTTCACAGAACTCTATGGTGGCTCAGGTTGGGCCTGTGGGAGATAGCCAAGGAAGTTTGGGGGATGGAGTTACAGCTGGGTTTGTACATTTGCTCTGCTACTTGTTAACTCTGTGACTTTTGGCAAGAGAAAGTTAGCTCTCTTAGCCCCAATTTCCCCATCTCTTTACTCATCGTATGAGCTTAAGAAAATCCCTTAATTGCTTTGAGGCTCAGTTTACTCATCTGTAAAATAGGGATAAGTTTCAGTATTTCCCTTACAGAGTTCACAGCACAGTTCTTGGCACATGAGCTAAGAATAAGAATGAGGAGGTTAAAAACACCCATGTCCCCCTTTCCCTAATGGTGGCCATTTCCTGCTTTCTCTAATTTTTTGCATTTCTGAATACATGAACTGAAAATAACTTAGTCAATTCAGTTCACACTCCAAACTCTCTATAGGTCTTTACCCACTCAGAATTAGCTCACTGTTCTGAGACTTCTATCAGAGTAATGGATATCTGGTTTTGCCTGCCTGCATGAAAGTCATATCTTTGGCTATCATTGTGTCAATTTTCCTTAGTCTTAATGGAATTGCAAGTCCTTGGCTATCAGGTGGGACATCTGACCCATACAAAACTGATCAGGCATGTTCTCCTGGAATCTGAAATCTTGAAAGAAGAGAGTTGGAGCTGATTTATTCAGATGAGGGCCTTTCCACTAAATTCCTATTTGTGATTTTGTAGCTGGGGGCCATTTCTGTTACTTACTCTCAAAGTAACATAACCAGAATCAGGCCTCCAGCTCTCCTTAGGTCTGAGTGTCACCATTCAAGAGTTGTTTGACTTCTCTGCCTTTCTCACCCACCTGGCAAGACCAAACACTCTGGGAGGCCAGTGGGAGGTGGAAATAGTTTCTGTTATTTCCCTTTCTAGAAAAAGTCCCTCTTCACCTTCCTGTCTTTCCAGTTTTATTATTATTTTTTAAATTATTTTTTTACTCTTTATAAACCCCTCCCTCAGCAGCATCCTACTCTCCTTTAACAAGCACCATATATTAGAAATACACCTTTCTCAAGATAAAATTTTTCATGGCACATTAACATAGAACCTAAGATACGTGATCAGTGAAATAGTTTCACAGCATCCTTCATTAATATTAAAAAATTTAAAAACGAGCTGACTTTTCCTTCTGAGTCCTACCGCATCCTGCTTTTGGAATAGCAAGTCACACCCTGACACGAGGACCTCAGTCAGCAGCTGTGGGGTTCCTTCTGTTCTTAGAAATATTCAGCTAGATTTCCACTTGCCACCCAGCCCTCATTAAATATTAGTTATGCAAAGCACCTTTTTTAGAAAAATGAGATGCCATTGCTCATGTTTTAAAAGGTAGTAAAGTGCCTTTCTAGCTCCCGCCCTTTGCATGTGCCATTCCCTCCTTCTCTATCCAAATTGGCTTGTGACCTAACTCCTGGCAAAAGGAATTAGGGGGAGAGGTATTTGCTTGAGTGACTGTTTTTCAAAGTCACTTGGGGAAAAAAGGTGTTATGAACACACAGCCTTTGATATGGCAGTTTTTAAAACATTTTTATATTTCCTATAAAACATTAACCTTTTATCAGCTTATTTAAAATCAGTAATTAAAATATTAATGGAAAGGAAAGGATCCCAGTCTTCGTAATCTCTTTGCAGAGACCATTTAGCAATAATCAACAATCATCACTCAATTGAGAAATAAGAAGAAGGTTCACTCTCTTGTTATGTTCATAAAGGATTTGGTATCATGTACACAGCTTACACAACAAACACCAAAGGGAGAGATTGGAAGATACACAGAAAATGCTAACTCCAGTATGGTAAATTAAAAGAAACAGCTGGCTGCAAAAATGTCTTGTAAATAGGTCTGTGGAAGACACATGGATGGTTACCCTCAAACCACTTACAAACCCTGTTTTCCTTTGTCTTCCCGCAGTCAAGAGGTTGGAAACCTAAAATCCTTTCTCAGACGCCTTTGTAGCTGGGGATGGCCATGTGACCCAGCTCTGGCTAATGAGATGTGTTTTGCTGATACTCTATTTCTTTGCTAAGGCTTCTCTATTTGCTCATTTGTTGCAAGTGTATTTGTGATTGCTCATGGAAGCATTTTTATCATGATTGCTTTAAAATCTTTGTCAGATAACTCTAACATCTCTTTCAACTCAGTCACACATCTGTTGACTTATTTTGATATATTCTGGTTCTTGGTATGACAAGTGATTTTCTATTGAGTTTTGGATGCAAGAGAGTCTTGTATTTTGTTTTGAGACCCTGGCTCTTACTTAAAGCTTTTGTTTCAATTAGCTTTCCCAGACACTGCTCTGGCCAGGGAAGGGGGCAGTGCCACCTTGTTACCTCCAGATGAAGGTAGATGGTCAGTTTTCCCACTTGGCTTTTGCCAGCATGGGTGGAGGTGGGATACAGTTTTTCTCCCTGTGGTATTTGGCTGGAATAGAGAAGTTATTGTCTAAAAGTTTTCTGTTTTTCTAAGATGCCCCTTTTCTGGTCCTTTGGCTAGAGAGATTAGGCTTTTATTTGGGGCATTTTTTTTTCTCTGCCCACTGATGTTTCCAAGTTGCCAACTTCTTCAGGTCCAAGTCTGGGATATATATGGCAAAAAGAAAACCCATCAAACTCACTGCTGTCTTGTTTCTTGGGTTCCCAGGTCTCTAGCCAGTCTGTCTTCTGTTCTTCACTTTTTAGAGTGTTCTTTTGTTTGCTTTATGTAAAATGTCCAGGGTTTTTAGTTGTACTTGGCAGGAGGAATATGGAGACATATGTGTATTTTATCTTCCTGGAAGCAGAAGTCCATAAGATGTATTCTGATGTTATAGGGTGGGCTTCTCTTTAAAAGGGAATAGCTCAGTTGGTAGGATTGGCCCTTTGTCCTTTGCCATCCCCCTTTCCCTGTTTTTCCTGACTAAATCCTGATCCCGATGTCTGTAGATGGAGCAGCCAGCCATCTTATGGCCATGAGCACAGAAGCCAGAAGTGACAGATTGTGGAGCTGGAAGAGAGAAGTAGCCTGAGTAGCCATCTTCTAAATAGCTTGTTAATTCTTGTACCAGAAAGAAAAAAAAAAAGAAAGAAAGAAAAAAAGATCCCTATATGTTTTTACAGCCTACTTTAATATCAACAGGTACAAAACTCATTTTTCACATGAATGGGTGAATCAGTAAGTAGTAATTGTCCCAAGGATCTTTTTTCTCTTTTCTTCTTTCTTGACTCTTCTCCCCTCCCCACCAATATCTTTCGTCTAGTTCCATGGACTCTACACCCAAGGGACATCTTTGAGTTTTGCAGAAATATGCATACTTTGGTACATTTGCCTTTTTTGTGTATTAAGCTCAAAGGACAAGAAGTCCTCCTACCTGATTTGAAATTAAAAATGAACATGTTTTATAGCAGTTTAACATAAAATCACATCTCAGAACCAATATTATGAGTAAAAATACCTTTTATCTGCATAGGACTTTATATGTTATGAAAGAGCTCTTATTTATTTGATCGTACTTGAACCTTGCTAATACCTTATTAGGTGGTTATTAACATTTCTCCAATTTTGTACATGAGAAAATTGTGACTCCAAGCAGTAAAGCATTCTTCCCAAGGTCTGATGGCTCACAAGTGATGGAGGCATGTTTTCAACTAGGGAATATATGACTCCAAGAACAGTGCTCCTAATCATTGGGTGTATTTTCTCCAGATTTCACTCTTTATTGTATTTGAGTAAAGTAACTCTAATAGACATGGGAGAACTTTAATGTAAAATATAGTTAGAGCCTTGCAAATGTGCTCGATAAATCAGCACAGAGCTGTAATCTAGACTGGGGTTGGCAAACTTTTTCTGTAATGGGCTGGATAGTAAATATTTTAGGCTTTGTGAGCCATATGGTTCTCATTGCATATTTTTTCCCCAACTCTTAAAAATGTAAAAATCATTCTTAGCTCACAGACCATCCAGAAACAGGCAACTGGCTAGATTTGACCCTGGGACTGTTAGACCACTGAGCAATCAAAGGGACGCCTAGCTGGCCCTTGTGCTTCCTGTCTTTGTGGGGCAATTACTTGCTTGACTGGAATGAGCTAGAGGCCTTTGCTCCATTGGACAGCATTTCCTTATCTCTTATCTGCATAGAGGTAGTAGAGTGTTTAAGGTGGGGTGATGAAGGGAGTCCTTTCTGAGATGGTGCTGTTGAGCAGCCTCTGAATGTGGGGCTTTGGCCAACTCACATACCTCCTGTGCCTAAGTCCTGTCGGTAAAACGGAATCTAATAGTCTTGTTATCCTCATTTGTAGGCATACTGACTCATGGTTTCTGGCTTTTCCTCATGAGGCCACATTTCTCAGTTCCCATCAGGTTATGTTTCTCAGGCAGATACTAGATCCGAGAACTGGGGCACCCGTGAATGCTTTACTCATTTGGTGGTGATGTAGAGGCTGCACTGTAGAGGAAGGCAGTGTGGGCAGGCCTCTGAGTGTCCTTGTGGGGAGGTTCCACTTGCTAGCTGGGTAACTTGGCAAATCCCTTAAATTCTCTGGGTTTCAGTTTCTTCACTTGCAAAAATGAGAGTGTTGAGAGAGATCATCTGTAAATTCCTTTCCATGATGATACTAACCTCACCCTAATAATCATGTGGAAAACACCATTCCCTGAACAACCATTGAATTGTTCAGAATGCTTTAATTGGACAACCTTGTTCTACCAATTTGGTACTGAAGGTTCTTCGAGTGACTGAATGTCTTAGCTTGTATTTCTTTTTACATTAGGATAAAAAATTTGACCTTAGCTTATTGAGACAATTGTTCTGTGCTGTTGAGGATGTGTCTGGAAATGCAATGTAGAGAATTAAGAAAATAGGCAGACAATGCAATTTTACTTTTCTTATTCTAAATAATTCTAGTAGGTGCATAGTTATCACATTTTTCCATTTCCTGTCTTATATAAACTGGGAAAGTTCAACGTGAACTTTATGCCCAAATATGAATTTTTCATACAAGATGCCAAATTTGGGTCATTTCTTCCCGTTTCTGATTTCTGACAACAGAAGTTGGCATCTTTGTAAAATGTGAGGGGAATATTCTTGGAAAATAATGTAACAGTATGTATTGAGTCTTAAATATCTTCACATATTTTGACCCAGCAAGTCTTCATCTATTAATCTATTTTAAGGAGATATTAATTCATGCTGATAAATTTATGCAGTTATGTACAATGTAGCCTTATGTATAAAGGTATTAGAGAAATCTTTAATATTTAGAGATGAAAAAATGTTTAAAAATTGTAGTACCTCTCTTCAATGGAATATTATGATGCAATTGAAACAATGTTAACAAAGATGTATAAAATCTCAGAGACACTTTTAAATGCTAAATGACAATAAGAAAACTACAACAAAAATGGAATGCATTGTTTGTTTATAACTATGTAAAAAGGATAACTTGATACTGATTAACATTTTTTATTCAGTTTTATTAAGATATATCCACATACCATACAGTCATCCACAGTGTACAATCAATTGTTCATAGTACCATCATATAGCTGGGCATTCATCACCACAGTCAATTTCTAAACATTTTCATTGCTCCAAAAAAAAAAGATAAAAATAAGAATAAAAACAAAAGTGTAAAAGAACATCCAAAACATTCCATCCCCCCATCCCACCCTATTTTTCATTTAATTTTTGTTCCCCCGTTTGGATAAAGGGAATGCAATCCACAAGGTTTTCACAACCACAAAGTCACACCGTGTAAGCTACATAGTTGCGCAATCGTCTTCAAGAATCAAGGCTACTGGGTTGCAGTTCGCAACTGATTAATATTTGCAGTAACCCTGAGGCTATTGACATTATTCCCATTTTACGGATGAGAGCACTGAAGTTTAGAGAAATCAAGTAACATGTGCAAGTTTAAAGAGCCAAGAAGTTGCAGAGCCGGGATTTAAACTCTGGTGTCTCTGGGCCTAAAGCTCTGGAGCTCCTATGGATTACTTTAAAACATTATAACATTCTTAAAATTGATAACTAAGGGGCCTGAGTGAACTCCTCTACCTTTGCTGAAATGCCACTGAATTCCAAAGCTGGCTGAAAGGCTCAAGGATAGCAGGGCACTAACTGGTACAATCTCAGTGCCCTGAATCCTCCAGAAAGGCAGCAGTTTCCCTTGGCTTCTCTCCAAAGAGCAACATCACTCTTCTCCAAAGAAGAGATCCAGTGACTCCATGACCACAGCAGGAACACATTGCCATTCTTTGGAAAGCTCTTGGCCTTCAAGGATCTCTTGGGAAAGAAGTTCCAGCTTTAACACTTTAACCAGAGCGCCCTACAGTCCTCCCTCGTTCCTTTCTTCTTTTTTTTAACATCGGCATGTGGATGTAATAAAAGTGTGCTGGGTCGCTGGGCGCTGGAAGGAGAGGAAGCGCATGAGTGGTGTAATTGAGCTGTTACTGCCTGCCTCTCCGGCACACATTAGCTGAATAAAACATGCAGTCAATAAAACACAACAAAACAATAGAACTAAGCCCTTTGGTGTGCTCTTATTGGGTGTTATGCAACCCAGAAACCTGTGGCCATAAAAAGGAGAATGAGGGAAACTTTACGCTTGCAAGGACAAAGACACTTAGGCACCAGGCTGAAAATCGCGCTAGCTGAGCTCCTCGTATTCTTTGGGCACCTGGAAGTAGTTAGCTTTGAAAGCTGTGCAGGCTTCTGCTGTTTCAGTGTTCACAGGCCCTCCGTGAGATCTTGTTAGGAGCATGTATAGAAATGTGCTTTTCATTAGGGAAGTCACTGATCCTAGCCACAAAGATACATTTCTTTTAGATGATAAATTTATTAGCCAAGGGTAGAAAGATCATTTGCAGCCTTCCCCTTTTGCAGGGGGAGGACCTCGGGTTTGGGACAGCCTTAGGTGCCAATGCTTCCAAGCTGTGGTCTCTCTTGACCAGCTGGAAATTGCAAACCAAACCTCAACACTTTCCGAGTCTGGTAAAGACCAAAAGAAAACGGGAAGTTTTTATTGTCAGTGCCTTGTTAAGACTTGCAAAGTAGGCCAGTGCAATTTGTCTATTTTGGGTTTTAGAAACATTTGTTCTTCCCACAAAAGATATTTTAAATACTTTCAGGACTATGAATACAATGTCAAACAATTCATTAAATTTTTTTTGCCTTATTTTAAAACAAATGTTGTTGATGATAATGATGATGATGACAGTGATGATGACTGATAGAAAGGATTCCAGTCCGTGCCCATGGCTGGGGTTCAGCATGACCTCGACATGCCTGGGGAACTGGGGATAGACTTGTCAGGGGCTGATGTGCAAGAGGGACTGAGGAGTCCCCTGCCACAGAACTCACCCAAATGGAAGAGAATCAAGTTTAATGAAAGAAAATAACCTTGGCCAACTTACAAAAACTGAATTATCAGTGAGGAAGGGCGATTTGGAGTCGAGCCTGATGTGTTTGCACTTAGATCTGTCTCCTAGCTCAGCCCCAACTGGATTCACGTCTGAGAGCTATGGTGGAATGTGGAGGGCCATAAAATTTGAAAGTGCTGATTCAGTAAAATCTCTGCAATACCTTGGGGTTGCGAACAGATAAGAGAGTGTAGCATACATAGGGGGAGAGAGAGTTCTTTATAGGGGCTGTTGCAGCAGAGGGGGCTGTTTTAGGAGAGGAGGAGCTATAAAATTAGAAATGGCAACATGGTAACAAACTGGATTTTTTAAAGTATGTGTGGGAAACTTCCTGTGTTCTTCCAAAATTAATTGGATATGGTTGGGTGTGTAGATGTGTGCATGACGCTTGTGTGTGTGGGTAGACTTTGCCATGGGCTCTAGTCCTACCTTAGTGGCAGTGTGGGAAAGGCGGGACAGAAAGGGCCAGAGAAACAAGGGCTATTTTTTTTTTAACATTGGTCTTGTTAAGAATTATAAGCACTTTGAAAAGAGCCATATGAATATTTCATGAAGGTGTCAAAATAATTTGAGCTTGGATAGATAAACATGCTATGGTAGTTATTGAACCTGTTTTGATGGATTAATCCCCTTGCTAAAACTTTATACTTTAAAATACTGCCTACACAGGGGCACCTGATGTACCCACAACCACCAAGCAATTTTAGAGGAATAACTTATCCATATTCCTGTGCTGCAGCAGGAATGGAAAGTCTCTGCTATTTATGAAGGACTTATTTATTCTCATTTCTTCATCCTATGGAGAGATGGCTGATACCACCTATTGAATTCCATTTCACACACACAGAGTAGAGAATATGCTTTTTACATGTTACCCAACCCCTTGTTTTCATTTTGTAATACAAGCTGAAATAATTGCTCCTGAGTTTTTCCTGGTCCACTCTGAATAAAGGCAAATATAGTTGCCCTTCATACGCTGGCCAGGGAAGTGTTTCTAGAGGTCAATTTTCCTCAGTGGTTGGAGAAACTATTACAGTATCAACAAACCTGTCAGGAAAAATGGTTCTGCAGCATGGTGAGCAGTGACGGTATAATCTGGTGATAAAAGTCTTTACTCTCAAGATTTTAAACTCCTGATTCCCCAATATACATGCCTGGCAACCCCCCCACCCCACCCGCCACACACACACACCTTTGTATAGTCCTAAGTGCATCATTCTTCACCTGGAAATTTTTTTACAGTTTTATCTGCAGCCATTTTTTAACCCATCCATCTATACACCCACTCACATGTGCCTCCTACCTTCTTTCTGTAACTGATGACCGGCTATGCACTACTGGTTTAGGATGATCTTCCTTACATTCCTGTCTCTATTACTGTTTTATTTTTTCTTACCTGAATGAGAATCTGTAAAGTACATTCACTGAAATGCAGTGAAATGCAGAAAAATATTTAAAATACAGCTGACACTGTTGGCTGGGTGACCTTGATGAAGCAAAATGAAATAATTGTTCAAATGCTCTGTTCCTAGACTTGGGGAGTGGGTTGTGCACTCTGTACCTTCTCTACCCCCACCCCTCACTGCATCACTTATGTGAGGCACCATGGGATTAGCTCTGATTGGTGAAAGAGTTGCACTTTGTTATACCCCATTGTTATTTACAGGGATAAATATTGAAAAATTATAACCTCCCAAATATGTTTAGGAACAAAATAAAGAAATAGATAAACAGATAAATAAATGAACTTTAAAAAATAATTGGGGGATAGTGAGACTCAAGGCTCAGAATACATTATTGGAGACCTCATTCATTTATTCAACAAATAATTATCAAATACCTACCAAGTTAAGCATGGCGCTGGATGCTGGGGCCACAGTGCTGAGCAAACTAGTTGTGATCTCTATTAAGCACATGATTGACATTATCTCAGTTAAGCCTTATTAGTCAATGTGCTATTATTATTCCCTTTTTGCAGTAGAAGAACTGGAGGCTTAGAGAAGTTAGGCTGCTTGCCCCAAATTACACAAGGAATGGTAGAGTGGGGATTCAAATCTGGTCCAATTCCAAAATCTGTACTTCCAAATGATCAAATGAAGTAGCCAAACTTTCAAAGAACTACAGTAAGGATACTAAAATGCTTTTAATGTCAAAGGACCTTGATCTTGTGGAAAACTTCTGCCTGTGGGAGATGAGGCTTGTAGAAAGGTGATTCTAAGGCATAGACTAACTAGTTCTGTCTTGGCTGAACACACTTTGTCCCTGAACACACGGGCTGTGGGGCAGGGTCAGTCCTAGCCCATTTGCCCCACCAGGGTTGAGGTGATGAGAGTCCATCCTGGTAGGATAAGAGGGGCTTCATCTAGTGGGGTGGCTTGTGCTTGGCGCATTCTTAGGAGAATTCAGCCTCTTAGGCAGGAGCACCTTGCTGCAGCCTCTGTTAAGACACCATCTAATTCTGATCCTCCAGACTAGGTCAGCTCCCCTTTTATGTATTCCTCAGCAATCTATACTTCTTCTCTGTATCACTTAGGCATGCTTAGATTTATTGCTATGTAATTTTTTTTTGTTTAATAACTGCCGTTCCTGATAAAATTCTTGAAGACAAAGACCGTATTTGTAATATTATTTGTTGATCACTGTGCTACTCACAGATACTGGTGAGCAACAGTTGACATGGTCCCCAACCGTTATGGAACTTTTGATCTAGTGGGAAACACAGATATTAATCAAATAATCACAAAACAAATGAAAAGTTGTAACAGCAACAAGAGCTACCTGGCAGTACGCTGAATTAGATATGCTGAGAAGGCTCTATTGTTAAAATACAACTAGATGGTGATAAATTACAGCAAGCATAACTTTAAAGCATTACTAGGCTAAAAATAAGACAAGGGAAATTTCCAAGAACAAAACAAATTTAGAAAGCTGGTTTACCTTGAAAAAATTTTCTATTTAATTAATTGATCAAATTTTGCTAATTCCTTTTATTTTCCTCCATTTGTTTGACAGTTATATTTTAAAAAATTATTTTAGTGATTATGATTAGTTTTTTGCATCATGTTTTGAGGCTTTGTTACTTGTTGCATTTAAATTTACAATTATAAAATCTGTGTGGTGGATTGGATCTTTTATCATTATGAAATGCCCTCTCTTTACCTGTAATAATACTTTCTGTCTTCATGTGTACTTTGTCTGATATTAGTATAGCTATACCAACTTTTTTTGGATGAGAATTTGTATGATAAATCTTTTCTCATTTTTTATTTTCGGCCTTTCTGTTTATTTTTAGAATGCATCTATTGCAAGCAGCACGTAATTGGAGTTTTTAAAAAAATCTAGTCTGAAAATCTTTGTCTTTTGATTGGAATATTTAGTCCATTTACTGGGCCTTTTCTGTGGTTATTCTAAAGGGTACAGCATAAAATCCTGGCTTATTAAAGTCTAGCATAAGTAAGTACTCTAACTACTTTACTGATAATAGAAGACTCTTAGAGTTCTGATAGTCTTATCAGTGCTTCTTTCCAAGGTAATAGATTTCAAAGTTATTTCAAAGTTCTTGTTTGTTAACTCCCCTATCTGAATTTCCTACAGTGACATTTTTGTTGTCTTTTTTCTTTCTTTCTTGGTTTTCTCTCATTTGTGTGCCTGGTTAATTTTGGTTGAATGCCAGACATGTTAACTACACTATGTAGAGATAATTTGAGTGTCTGGATGACATCTTCCTCCGGAGAGAATTTACTTTTGCTTTTGAGAGACGGAGTTTACCTTTGCTCCTGGCAGGGTAGGGGAGCAATCCAAACCCCTCAGTCCGTTCAGGGGTTGAAATGAATTGAGGTTGGACATCAGTCCCTGAAAGAATTGGTCTATTTCTAATCCACTCTTATTCCTAGGTGTAGCCCTTTGCGATTCCAACTAAATACCAGAGGTGTTCATCAGGGTAGTGCTCTGATGTGTTCAGATTTTTTTTTAAATGTTTTTTTCCAGGAGGTAGTTTGTCTGAAACAACACGGACCATGAGGCTAGAAGCAAAAGAGTTACAATTAAAAAATAGTAAACTTTTTTTTTCCACTGTGAATTTTTTTTATTGTGATTTTTCACATGCCATATAATTATCCAAAGATCCAAAGTGTGCAATCAGTTGCCCGTGGTACCATAATACAGCTGTGCATCCATCACCGCATTTTTTTTTTCAATTTTTAGAACATTTTCATTACTTCAGAAAAGAAATAAAGACAAAAAAAAACAAAAAAACAAAAGACACTCAAATCCTCCCATATCCCTAACCAACCCCCCTCCATTGTTGACTCATAGTATTGGTATATTACATTTGTTACTGTTGATGAAAGAACGTTAAAATACTACTAACTGTAGTATATAGTTTGCAATAGGTATATTTTTTTCCTATATGCCCCTCTATTATTAACTTCTAGTTATAGTGTCATACATTTGTTTTGGTTCATGAAAGAGATTTCTAATATTTGTACAGTTAATCATGGACATTGCCCACCACAAGGTTCACTGCTTGATACATTCCTATCTTTTAACCTCCAACTTTCCTTTTGGTGACATACATGACTCTGAGCTTCCCCTTTCCACCCCATTCACTCACCATTCAGCACTGTTAATTATTCTCAAAATGTGCTACCATCACCTCTGTTCATTTCCAAAAATTTAAGTTCAATCTAGTTGAACATTCTGCTCATGCTAAGCAACCGCTCCCCATTCTTTAGCCTTGTTCTATATCCTGGTAACTTATATTTCATGTCTATGAGTTGACATATTATAATTAGTTCATATCAGTGAGACCCTGCAATATTTGTCCTTATGTGCCTGACTTATTTCAGTCAATATAGTGCCCTCAAGTTTTCTTCATCAACCCATTTTTTTAAAGATGGTTTTGCTCATACACCATACATTCCGTCCTAAGTAAACAAATGTTGGTTCCCTGTATAGTCACATATTTATGTGTTCACCACCCTCACCACTATCTATGTAAGGACATCTCCATTTCTTCCACAA